>NC_135774.1:28418229-28654834 GCF_028453695.1 Augochlora pura | reverse complement strand
CCCCCCTACATCTGTATCACACCGAAGCAATGAAGCCCTCATTATTATTCATATTGTCTCCCGGGGGTGGGGGGAAAAAAACAAACGTCCATCCCGACGAATAATAAAATAGGAACACCATTCTCAGGAAGCGAGGAGGAGGCGGAGGGGGGAAGGGGGAAGGGGGACGTTTTATCCACGGGGCCGCATCAAACACATTTTTTTTCCCGCGTAAACGCCGCGCTGGAATCAAAGCCGGTGTTTTAATCGTTCGGCGTTTGCACATGAAAGGGTTCCCGCCGTCGCCGCAACGGCAGTGTCTTGCGGCAGTTTTTCCGCGCGCGCGATTCCGCGGAGGATCCTTTTGGATGGTTCGGTTACGATACCACCGTGTGGGACGATGCTAATGAACAATCGGACGCGGTTCGTCGCGATAGGATTAACAGACTCACGGCCGGGAAATAATCCTTTGACGGATCACTTCGGTCGAAGTGTATTTCTGCGAGATCAACCGGATCAGGGGGGGCTATCGATCAGCGACGGGGGGGAAAAAGTACACGGCGTTTATCCGGACGGTGACCGCGGCGACCGGGGTGAATAATGCATTCCGTTGGCCATTAAACAAATGAAGTAGCAGAGAGCCGCGGCGGATAAGTCCGGCGTAAATTATTTCGGCCACCGTCATCTTCCGTAATCCGGGACGTTGGTCTTCGGTTGATCGGGGACGAATCTCGAATTTCTGACCGGCGCGCGCTGCGTTCGCCGAGCTAACCGTGACCGAATTATTATGGCGAGGAAGGGTTCGGTTTAAGGTTGCTATAGTTTAGCGCTGGTAATGGTAGGTGCTCTAAATATTGTGTATAGTATCTTTAACAGAAAGCGAGACGACTGCGTTTATTCGAGGAATTAACAACTATAGAATTAATAGAAAATTATTGTACCAACGAAGTACTTGATTTAACGTTGCCATAGCTTAAAGTTGACAATGATGCGTGCCCTAAATATTGCACAATATTTTCTACTGAACGCGAAACGAATGAATTTATTCGAAGAATTAACAAATATAGGATTAATAAAAAATTGTTATACCAAAAAAGCACTCGGTTTAACGTTACTATAGTCTAACGTTAATAACGATATATGCCCTAAATATTGTACAATATTTTGTACAAAAATCAAAATGAACGAATTTATTCAAAAATAGATATTACGAGCAAAAGGTTTATTTATTAATTGACGATCAAATTGGAACGCTTTTAAAACGGTATAGCTTGTTACAAGCTAAATCATCCAAAAACGATATTTATTTTACCAAATATTGATCTTCCGTCGTCCAGTAATTTTTTATACTTTTTCGTAAGCTTTACAGAAAATTTCATGAATTCGCTACCAAAATATTGAAACAATTTTGAATAAATAGTGCATTGAAAATGATTGAAATAATTTACCTGAACAGGATAAATAACTGATCGAACGTAAATGGAATGAAATCGCATATATCTGACACTTCAATCATGCTCGAGAATAAATATAAATCATGGTAATTAATTACCAGGCAGTAATCGGTGCAATTATGCTACTTGTCACAATTTGCCAGGAACAATGTTTCCAAATACTAAGAAAAAAATCCAAGAGATTTTGTCTGCAGTGATGCAACGACGGTCCCATAAATAATACATTTAAAATAATTAAAATATAAAACAATTTATCTCAGCAGATAAATAACTGATCGAATATAAATAGGAAAAAAAATTACGTAAATCTTCCACGACGAATATATAACTAATTAAGCTCGATAATAAATAAAAATCGCGATAGTTAGCTACCACGCAGTAACTAACGCTATTACCTCACCTGTCACAATTCTCCAGGAACAGTTTCCAAATACGACTCGCAAGTTACAGCGCGACAATACGACAAAGTACTGGTAACTGGGAAATCCGTGAGATTTTCGTCGTCTTTCGCAGCGTCGCGGGACGCAGGGGACCGAGTTCGCATCCGCATCCGCGCGGCTGTTTGCTCTGTGCTCTACAGAGAGCTAGCGAGCGAGCGTCGCGCGAGGACAACGTGTCCTCTCGGTAGCATATTGCGCAACAACGTATTATAACCGAAGGATCCGACATCAAAGGAGACTTTACGAAACTTCTTCCCTGGTACTCTTAGATCACTGGTGTGTACACATGGCTCGGTACCGGTAGCGATTACCATTTGCTCCTCACTTCCAGCGGTAGGGCGGGGGTAGGAGGGGAGAGGAGGGGATGGGGAGACCGTTGCCCCAGTCGGACGAAGATATTCCGATGAAACTTTTTCCCAGCAATATCGGCTGTTGACTTCCGCGGGAAGTAAGCTCCTTCGGTTCCCCTTCCCCCCTCCCCGGCAGGGGGGGGGGATTGGAAAGCTGCGGAAGAGATTAGAAAAGTGTATTCAGCCCCTCGCGAGAGAATGAAGTGAGCGAAAACAGATCCGAGGAGTTTTCGATTGCTTATTTTAGGGCTTCGACCGCGCCGGTTTGTCGAGCCGCGACGGCGAAAAGGCGGCGACGCGTGCTTGAAGAACGCCAGGATCACCTGTTCCTCGACTCGAATTTTAACCCCATGCCGTACCATTTTCTTTGTAATTTATATGATCTTTTAAAGTCTATGATTTTTTTAAATCTATGATTTTTTTCATCGCGGTAATTTCTTCGAAAATAAAGGAACTTCGAGACTTTATTTAACCCTTTGCACTCGAAGGCATTTTAACTATAAATCCAAGAGAATTTTTCTAGCTTATAGTAGCTTCATTTCACGTGACGGTATTTTATACGTATGAGATTGATTCTTGTGACTCGTACCAACAGTTTTACAGTTAACAATTTTTTAAATCTAAACTTTGTTATCAAATTTATTTCGATTCAAAAAATTGTTAAAAATTGTCGATTGTTGCACGAGCCACAAAATTCAATTCCATAACAAAATGATAACAGATCGTATAAAATGGAAACGCTGTATATCTGGAAAAATATTTTGGATTTCCAGCTAAAATGACTCCGACTGGGTTAAACTGCACTCACCTTTTAAATATATCGACGCAGCTAAATGGTTAACATGTTTCCGATTTAGGTCAAACATGCACCGTTTTCAAATTTTGGCGCAGTCAAATATTTATACAGTTCCTGTAATTGTTGCGGACACAGTGAAATCCACGATCGAAAAGCCGAAAGGTTCGCGCGAGAGAATCGTGCAATGGCGTCGACACTTCCTACTCGCGCGTTATATCCGCGCACAATGACGAACGGTGAATTTCGATGATATTAATATGCTAATTGCTTAATGCGCGATTGTGTATCTTTTGATAAAGTTAATATCGGATTGAATGGGATCGGGGCGGGCCCGGTGGCTGTATCGCCGGCCGGACGGATAAAAATCGGGCGATAATAATTATCGCACAATGGTCCGAACGGTTGAATAAGAGAAATCACAATGATCGGCCTGTACAATTTCGGAACAAAAGGTGACGGCGGTGGGTGCGGCGTTCGGGAAGAACGGCGATCGACGAGGGAAAGAGCGTGGCCGAATAATTCGAAGCATAATTAATCGAGATCGAACGGTCGATTGTCGTCGTTAGCGACTGTCGAAGCACGGCAGTGGCGTCGACGTCGGGCGTCGGCGGCGATGGAACAGTTCGACGCCGCGGTCGCGTCGAAGTCGCCCGTAAATCGACGCCGGGAAAGCCGCGGTGAAATCGGTCGATTTATTTTATTCGCGGTTACAGATTTATACCGATTCCGAAATCGATTTCGCGTCGGCAACGATTAATCGATTGATGGAAGCCCGGGGGATCCCCCGCTGGGAATCGATGCGTTTTATTAAGCCCGTTTTAACGCCGCGGCCCCGCAGTATCGATAAATAGGGAACAGTTTTTCGGAAATTTTCGCCGCATATTTTTCCCCCGGTCCGCAGCGCCGCCGTATTTCACGTTGCATTATACAAGCGGAGGATTTAACGCTTTTTTACGCGCGGACGGTTTGATCGGTATCCTTACTTTTTCTACGCGTCTATTTCCCTTCGCGCGCATGCGAAACGTCCATCGCGTTAAAGATAAACGTATATTCGGATATAATTCTCAACTATCATTTCTATAAATTTCTCTACATTGATTTGATCTTTGATCGAACGACGTCGACGCAATATCATAAATTATAGAACGCGCCGAGACGCGTATTTCACGAAGAGTTAAAAAGAGTCGTAGAAGCGATCCATTGTAATTAACAACCGGCCCGTATGATACGTTTAATTATGCGCGAGGATTATTATACAAATTCCATTTCGTCGAGATGAATAAAATATCCGTATTTTGTGCAGCAGCACGTATGGTAATAGTATTGTTAATAATATTCCATTAATTAATAACATTTATTTTTACTGGGAATATCGCGGCGTACACCCGAAAAGAACTGCTCGTGTTCCGCATGCAACGACGAATATTATAATTTATCATTTACGAAGAAACGCGATATACGGTAGCGCGTTACACGGCGAACGATAGTTGGTCCGCTATTAATTAAGCGCACAATTATTTACCTGCCGGCGCAGCAGCACGCATAATTATGATCATTAGACCGTGGATCTTTATGCGGGATACAGCTGTGCCGAAACGGTTCTGTGAAACGGGAGCGAAGCAAAAATAAATTGCTGTTTTTGTTGTTGTTGTTGCTGTTGTTTTAGTCAGCTGAAAGTATTGTTTCGAGTTAGTACAGCGAAGAATAATTCCACTGAAGATTTAGTCAGACAAAGAGTAATTCAGACATAGAGTTATTCGAATATCGGATTAGTCAAATCAAGAATAATTCAAAGAAATAATTGGTCGAATAATGAATTAGTCAGGGAAAGAATAATTCGAACAAATAATAATTCGAACAGAAAATAATTGGAATAAAGAATAATTCGAACAGAAAATAATTCAAATAAAGAAATAGGCAGACAAAGAATAATTCAAGCAAAGAATAATTCGAGCAAAGAATAATTCGAATAGAAAAAATTGAAATAAAGAAAAATTCGATCAAAGAATAATTCAAATAAAAAATTAGTCGAACAGAGAATTATTCCAACAACAAAAAATTCGAATAAAAAAACCTTCAAACGAAGAATTATTCAACTAAAAAGACTAAAAAATATCTCACGACGAATAATAAAAAAATCTAATAAAATATTCAACTGTATAGAATAATTCGATGAGTCACCTCGAACAGATATTTCCTCGAAACAATTCGAGCATTGCCGTGTAAATGACTATCAGGATTTCGGTACACGGGGAATTTCGTTACACGGCGGAAAGCCTTACACCAGCCTCGACAAAATTAGGCGCGCAGCGTTTGCGCGGCGGCAACCGGGGAAACGGCGAGAGGGGGGATGGGTGATGCCGGTTGAATCGTATTCACGCGACTCAAATTTCGGCACTCGGTGCGTGAATATGGAGTAACCGCGGACCGATGCGGTAGCACATTGCGGGGGATATACACGCGCACTAAATCGCACATTTATGCGCGGGCCCGTGAGATCGGTGGCGAACGTGATTAATAAGAGGCGCAAAGCGAAATATCCCCTCGGTCGCTTCTATCTTCCATAATACAACTAACCAATGATTTGCTGGCGCTACCGTGCGCCGTCCTCGAAAACCTATTCATTAAGCGGATTGCGTATTCAAGGGACCGCGGCAGCCCTTCGCGAATTCGCGACAGTCCTGTGCCCTTTCTTATCGAACCAAATAAATCGAACAAATATCACGAAAATTCTTTTATTTTATAATCATTGAAATCGCGAAGTTGTTTTCATTGAAACTTTATTTTATGAAAAAAGAGAGCTTTAATGTTAACCCTTTGCACTACGACACCTTTCAAGTTGCGTTGATTAGCATTTATTTATCTTTCATATTTTTCTTAATAGGGCCAGATAATTTTTGTTTCTTTTATTATGTACTTTCGTTTCTAGACTTTGATGACAGAAGAATTCATTTTTATTTCGATATAGTGAAAATGAATAATACTGGATTAATTAATAATATAAGTTAATATTTATTAGATCCTGCATGAATTCTATACCACGAGTCTGACTCGTTATTATAGCGCAAGGGGTGGAACAGTATAAAGAGTAGAAACGTTTGATAATGTCAATATATTTCTTTCCACCTGTTAGAATAATTATCCCTAATTTCCTTTAAAAATGAATAGAGAATAATTCTGCATAAAATAAAAATTAGAACAGTTTTGACAGTGACTGATTCATAAATGAATCACTGTAAATTGGTATATGTAATATGCTCGTCCTATAAATTTTATTTCAAAGAAAACAGTGGCAAAGAAAACTGTGCCACCAAAGCGCACTGCAGAGTAAAGGTAGCAACGCAACGTTTAACTTGCCCCTTGTCGTTTGCAACAAGCACAGACAATTCATATTACGCACAAAGACCGCCAATCTCGCGATAATATTTCGTTAATTTCTTTCGATCGATCGCCGGGCACCGTGCTGTTTGATTTCACGTCGAACGAGAACGGGGCTTATGAAATTGAAAGAGTATCATCCGCTTAATTGCGATTCGAACCCAGCAATTAACCGGGGCTCGAACCGGGCAGCCTCCGCGGGAGACATCAGAATCGGAATCGTTCAAGGCACAAAAACACAAAGTTTCGCGTCCCCGCGCCCACCCTCCCTTGCCCCCGCCGCGCGCGCGCGTAAATCATTTTCCCAATGGAAATCCACATTATTACAGACAACGTCAAATGGAACGACACGGTTTATTCAGCCCTGTCAATAGAATTTTAATCAATAACGGGGGATCGCAGAGACATGTCGTTCCCGTGTAAACCTCCTCCCCACTCCCGCCCCTTCCCCCCACGGATGATCATTAAACAATCCTTATCAAAGGGACACAACCGATATACGAGGGCATCGGACAGAAATCCAGGTCGCAATCCAATACGCATTTACAAACCGCCGGCTAATATTAAGATAGCCAACCGGTTTTTTCCGGCGATTTTCGCTAATGAATTTTCGGGGTGCACCGTGCACGGGAATATCGTTTTCCTCGGAAAATAGCAACATTTTCCGTGCGCCGATCGCGCGGCTGGATTGAAAAACCGCGAGGGGAAACCAATATCACGAATTCATCACCGACGGCTGCAACATTGTTCCGGAAAATTCGGGACTGGTCTCGCGAGCACCTTCGTGTACTTAGCCTGGTTTTCATTTTCGATGAGCCGGCTAGATTTAATGTTATCACGATTTTTATTCTTTGAGCGATGGTGTGGTAGTATTGTTCGAATTTCGATTCGTAGATTTCGTTGCTAGGATCAATGTTTGGAGTTCTCGGACGTTTATTTGAATCGCTGGTTCTGTAGATTTTTGTCGGTGGATATGATTTTTATATATTGTAAGTATAAATGCATTGTTGTATAATATTTGAATGGAATATTGTAGAGTATTTGAATTGAGTATTGTACAGTATGCAAGTTGAATATTGTACAATATATAGATTAAATATCGTGTAATATATAAATTAAATATCGTTTGATATAAAAGTTAAATAATGTCTAATACATAAATTGAATGTCGTATGATACACAAATTAAATATTCTATAAAATACTATTTTATCTATAAAACGCTGCTACAATTTAAATAACAGCATTACAATTTTAATTACCTCCATCATCTATAAAATGACCACTAGCCTACAGTCCTCCACAAAAATTAAAACACACCAACAAAAATCACCGAAAAATTGCTCCCTCCTCCTAACAATCTCAACGACTACAAACACCATAAACATCCTCAAACTCTTCTAACATTTCCACCGCTTAAAGCCTCGTCAACCCTCTTTTATCACAATCGCATCTCAGTCGCGTCTAACGATTGCCAATCGGCAGAGTCCCATGCTCGCAATCATTATAAAGGGGTGAAACACGGGAACGTATCGTCGGTATACACGGCGCGTCCATATAAGGTTGGCCATAATTCCGAGGATAGGATAAATCGAGATGATGTGTCAATAAAGGGGCGCGGATAAACAGAAAGGGAGATAAAAAGAGGGAAAGAGATAGAGAGTGCAAGAGAAGGAGATAGAGAGATCAAAGAGAAAGAGATAGAGAGATCAAAGAGGAAGAGATAGAGAGATCAAAGAGAAAGAGACAGATAGAGTACACCGCGAGGGGAAGTGACGAGCAAACTGGTGTGGGAAAATTGCCCGCGATTTATGAAATCCTTCCAGGGGCGGCGGTAACAGCGCCGTGGCGAACGGCGAGCGGGCGTCGCAGAGACGGCGACGGCGCGGCCCCGACATAAATACTAATACCCGTTCGACCGATACACCGGGTTGTCACCTGGAATTACGTCGGAGTCCATACGTTAACTGATGAAAAAGTTTTAATGCCGGTCCACGGGGTCCCGGCGGCGCACTATATTTCCATGAACTTATTGTCGCAGCCGCGAAACTCGGCTTTTTGCGGGACACGTGTTGCCTGATGTATTCCGGGGGCTCGAAAACTTATTTGCCCCGGAGACTGCGCGCCACATTTCATAATGCGTCGGTATACTCCCAACGGGCCCGTAACGTCGCCGGAGAATCAAAATAAAGGCGGCGACCCGGATGCCTGACGCCGCCGCCGCCGCGACGCGACGCGACGCGACGTCCTTTTCCCTTACGGCGCGCCGCGCACTTTGCATCCCCGTTGTTCTTCGGTTTTTCACCGCGAATCGCTGCGCATAAATCTGTTATTTTGTTCTTGCGCCGCGTTGCTCGTTCCCGGCCTCCCTTTCCACCCCCTTCATCGCTTCGTCCCTCGGCCTCCGGCCGCGGAAGCGCGCGGAAATGGAGGAACGAGAGAGTAGAACGAACAGCTCCGGGCTAGCCTTATTAACCCTTTGCACTCGTTGTTATTTTAACTGTATATCTGAAGTAATTTTTCCGAATCTGAAATAATTTTTCGCATTTCTATTTTAACCCTCTTATTACCGAACAGATAATACTGTCACAGATAATACTGCCATCAATAATACAGTCATTACCACGTGACTCGTCATCGTCTCCCGCCAACCACACTTGCCTCTCATTGGCCGCTATTTTTCACATTAATAACTTCTGAACGGTGCCTCGTAGAAAATTCTTGCAAAGGAAAAAGTTACTCCAAATGACTCCGGGAACATCTCTCTTTCCGGAAACAACATAATTTTTGAACGCTTTGTAAACTTCTCACTGTGAAGAAAAATATGACCATACTGAAAAAAGTCAAGCTCATTCCTCGGCTCACAAGATAAACTTGCAAATGACGTATCTACGAACACGAACATTTTTTCTCTAAATATCGAAGCCCTAAAGGACTTCATCGGCAGCCCTAAATTACTTCATCGAAAGTCTTAAATGACTTCATCGAAAGCCTTAAATGACTTCATCGAAAGCCTTAAATGACTTCATCGGCAGCCTAAATGACTTCATAAGAATCCCCTAACGAATCATTGACGAATCATTAACTGATGTCAATGATTCATTAACGAATCATTGACGTCATATCCTCTTCCATCTTCCACGCAAAATCCGTGATCGAACCCCGATTTCATCGAATAATTGACCGAACTCAATCAATAAGAACAAAGTTCGCCGACGGCATCAAAGAGTCGCGTTATCAGCCGGCCGGCCGGGTCGCAAACAATCTTTAGCCGTGCTCGCCGGCAGGCTCCGCGGAACGGCACAATTAAATAGTTCGCAAGTAGATTTGACACTGAATTACATTCGCGAACTCCGCGCAGGAAGCGATTCCCCTCCGAACCGGAAGTTTCCGGCCTCCCCTGTTTTCGTTTACAATTGCCGCGCGTAGTTACGATACCCCGTCGGAAAGTTGTCATAAGTTGCAGACAATTCCCCGTTTCTACCCTGTGACCCTGCCCCCGCCGCCGTAGTAACCCCCGTCGCCGTCCCCATGGCGCACCACCGTCCCGAGCATCGCTATCCGGCATCGTCTCGCCGAGATGAGAGCGAGTTGCGCGCGCGCGCGCGCGAGAGCAGGACGCCGCGGATGATAAACGTCCAGACGGAGACAGACGGAGAAATAAGCGGTGCACAGTAAACAGAGAGAGAGAAAGAGAAAAAGAGAGGGAGAGAGAAAGAGAGAGAGAGAAAGAGAAAGAGGAAGAGAGAGGGTCGCGGAATAAAAATACGGGACGGAGTGTAATACAGGGGGGCGGAGGGAAGTGGTCACGGGATGGGAGAAAATTGTCTGCGACTTACGAGCTCGCTGCGACACTGTAACTACGCGGGGCATAACCGTACCGGCGGCGTTACGCAAGAATGATATCCAGGAAGACGGTCGTGAGTTATGCACCGTAACACCCTCCGCACCCCTACACCCCCACACCATCACTGTTAGTGCCCAGCACTAATATTCTTCATGACACGGACGGGCCTAGCCGGCTATTTTTGAGGTTAGGACTTTTGGCTAACACCTAGCATGCGATTTATTGTAGATTTAAATTGCTTGTCCAGCCGAGAGAACGCATAATTTGTCGCTCAACTTTAGGATTTCGCTTCTCTCGGCCTCGATAGCCAAGACGTATCATAAAAAAAGGAAAATGCCGAAGGATGAGTCCCGTGTTACTTTGCAACGGTGGCCAGCCGTGATCGCACCTGGAGGAATATCCCGTCTTTGTTAAAACAACGTACAGAGTAAATTGTAAAAATAAATCGACGCATTTTTTAATATTTTATTACAGTATAAACAACACCTCATCTTTCCTAACAAAAATGAGACATCTACATTATAAAAGTCAGCAAACAATAGACACGTTTGTAAAGAATTATTCTCCTCGTTTCCACGATAATAAAAATAATATTAATAACAACTTGCGCCGCTGTGATTCAATCGCAAGTTCCCCCGTCGGTTCCGAATAACTATGATTTCGCCGGGGAAAAAACCGCGACACCGTCGAGCGTAATTGTTTCCATAATTCCGGTTTCGAAATGGACGGCTTTATTAAAGCTTCCATATTTTTGAATCCGTCGTGCTCAGATGGCCAGCCGCGATACCGTCCAATTTTCGTCAAAATTGAGATATGCGTTTTTTTTTCCACGTGTGTGTATCTAGATGGAATCTAGAAATTGGCAAAACGTGACGTACCGCTGGTCCGCGCGTCGGAAAAGAGAGACGGGGGACCGCCCCGATTCCCGTATATTTGGCGGCATAATTTTTTCCTTGCGAGCTTCCGTATGGTCTCGCCGCGCGGTATTAACTCTTTCGCTACGGAGGGATCGCGACAAAATGTGACAGCTGTGAACGGAGCGCGTCGCTGAATAATTGACAATGAGGTACGGAACGCTACGAAATAAGTATAATAGACGTCGTTTATTGTTTTATAAATTTTGCAATGGTATTTATTATATTTAGTAATATCATTTTATTTTCTAAAATATCAAAATTTAGATTGAATAATTTATTCTTTTAAATATTATATTAGAATGCTCGTATAATATTTTTTAATACGATATAACGAAATTTCTAAAGTATTTAAAGCCGAACGCAATATCAACAGCAGTTTAAATCTCGCGCGCTCGCCTCTCATTGGCTACTACTGTTTCATTAATAACTCGTTAATAAGGCCTCGGATTGCATTTCCGCAAAGGAAAAAGTTACTTAAAATAGCCCCAAGAACCCCTCAATTCTCTGAGTTACAATAATTTGAATACCTCCTGTATAGCCGCCTCTGATTGGCTATCGTTTTTCGTTAATAACTCCGTAACAAAGCCTCGGATTGCATTTCTGCTAAGGAAAAAGTTATTCAAAATAGCCTCAAGAACCCCTCAATTCCCTAAGTCACAATAATTTTACTAAACCTCGTTTCCGCCCGTCGGAGCAAAAGGGCTCGTAGGAGCTCTCGCGTCACGCGCGGCCGCGAGCGCGTCGCCGCATCGACAATAATACGGAATTAACGCGAAGCATTTTAAAACGGCCGTTTCCGAATGAAAAATATCCCGCGGACAGGATAACCCGATCGAAGCAACAAATAAAAGATATATATAAAACGCGGAGCCGGCCCCGCGATACCCGGCCGGAATCATTAATCAACGGACATTACAAAGAGGCTTCGCAACAAATATTCTGAGCGAGAGCGTTACACGGACTTACTGCTTCGCGCGGCCCGACACCGGTAGAATCTGCTCGCGCGGACACAATTTATCACGCCGGTATTAACGTGGAACAAGCAAAAACAATAACGGCCACTCTCTCTCGGTAACCTACCGGCCATTATTACGTGCCCGGGCGCTGCATAATACTTCATCGGCCGCACCAAGATTTTCAATTGAAATTAAAACGTTCGATTTTCATTTGAAATCGGACCGCGACTTTTGCCACCGGCGTTTCATCGCGACGCCGGCGACCGTGGATCGGATAAATAAAATATATGGAAAACCGACTGTATCTCTTTCATTGTAATAACAGAGAGGGGAGCTATAGTGTAGTCGTATTGTTCGAATTAAACATTATATCGTGGAAAGAAAACCGTAGGGTTAATTAGTTAATTTGTAGAGTAGGTTAATTGAACTGTACTTTGCAGTATTAGTTTACTAGCCGCGACTTGAATATTTGCACTCGACGCCATTTTGATTTCGGATCCAAAATAGATATGGACGAGCTATAGTATCTTCATTTTATATAACTTTAACTATAACTAACTATTTTATCCGTAGAGTAGGTTAATTGTATCGTACTTTGTATTATTACTATAGTAATTAATAATAAATATTTATAGTAAAACAATATGTTGTTTTAACCCTTAGCATTCGAGTGTCGCCTCTGAGGGGCCAATGAAAATCGTTACATCATTTCCAAAATAATCTTGACATTATTAAAGACCCTTCTATTTAAAAGATTGTTAAAAGCGTAACTCAATTTCATATTCATAAATTGTACCAAGTTATATAAAATGGAAATGGCAGCTGGTTAAAATAGCTATTTTAAATCTAAGTTTAAAATGGCCTGGAGTGCAAAGGGTTATTGTAGTGATATTTCATTTCTCGATCATCGAGATATATTTTCAGAAAAATGTATCCTCAACCAAAAATTTGCGGCGCATATTGTAACTCAATTCCTGTCTTATGGCAATACCAGAGGGTATCAAAGTCTGCAGTCAAAGTTTAACTCGAAACTGGACTGATTTCAAGCTTCACTCGAGGTTTTTCTACACCCAAACTTCCATGGCAAATAATAAATCTGTGTACCTAAATCTTGGAAGACCATCCCATTTTCTTTCAAACTTTCAACCCTTTGACCACCACCAACAAGCCTACGCTACCTGATATAATCTGACATAATCGGAAAAAGAGCGAGAAAAGCGTTCGCAGAAAATCTCCGTACAGGTGCAAAGCGTTTGTTTTCCCGTTCGATTCCGAGCTGCGAAGCCCGCAAGGAGAAAATAGAAAAATTTTCGCGACAACATTCGCGAACACCGCGTAGCCGCACGGGCCACGGACACGCCGCCCCCATAAATATCGTATTTCGATTTGCCACATCATACAATAGCGCGACCGGCTGCGGAAAAAAGTTGCAAAATCATTTCCGGAACTGTTCGCGCGCGGACTCGTAATCCGCGTTATCCAGTTATATCCAATTTTTAGTTATCAGTTTTTTCCTTCGGGCCGCCCCCCTCCCTTCGAAAATTTATGTGCGCGCGCCGAGGATTTCGCCGCGATCTGCGCGACGAAATGAAAAATTCGTTTGTTAGTCCACGGAACAATAATGGAACGAAAATATAGGAAGAGCTCGAACCGGTGACGAATAACTGCGATTGGAGAACAATTTCGGATAGGATGCGATGAAATATAGTATGAACTGTTTGTATAAATTATATTGTTTTAATTTGTTAGGAAGCGTTGTTTTGTTAAATATAGAAAATATTGTAGAATAGAGTATTTGTGAAAGATTGAAGAAGCTATGGAAATGTGGCGAATTATGGTTGACATGTTTTCCAATTTGTTAAAAGAATTTTGCAAGTATTGTTCCAATATCTACGTCATTGAACAACAATTATAATAATTACATTAAAACAATTCTAATTAGACAGAGAAATAAATTTAAATAATACCAGTGTTAATGAACAATGTCAATCAAATTTTTAAATTTATTCGATGTAATAATTTAACTATGGGGCGTTTTGCTAAAAATATAATTTTATCTTATATTAAAAATTGTCTTTTCAATTATCTTGACAAGCTTAAATTAACAAATCGACTTATTTCTAATTTTCGTTAATTTTGTCCTTATATTACATTCTGTCTATAGATTTTCCCCATGGACCAACAAAACCCGTGCAACAATATCGCGTGCCATGAACAGCAATCAAATTCGCCGACATTAATTTCGAGTCGCCAGTCGTTGGTCATTAAAGTGTATTAGAAACAATCGAGCCCCCATCACTTAGCCGGTTAGTTTCCGGTCAGTATCCCTGTAAACACTTCATGTGGAGGGGTCTTTGATCATTCCGTCAACATCTGGAGCTCTCACATGACCGTTATCATCCGGTTTGCTACTTTACCAATATGCACAGTCAAGATCGTATCAACATTTTGGCCGCGATATCGTGTAACCGGGTTTCCCATCGCTAAATAAGAACGCTTCTGTACACGCGCCTATGATTGGATCCTCGAATCCACGAAATTATCGAGTTATTAGATAGGAGTTAAACAGAAATATTTATTACGTGGAAAGGATCGTCATTAATAATATTTTAAAGAACAAAAGGAAAGAGAGAAAAATTGGAAACAGAAAAATTTAATATTTTATTTAGTTGATATATGGTTATTGATACTCTTTAAAATTAATAATATAGAATCGATAATAATAGGTAATTTTCCTTTAAATAATTATTTTAAGAGAATTTGTTAGGTTATGTTAATCTAAATAATTTAATATCAAAGCATAGACATTTTTATTTCATATTATTAGATGTTGTTAAGAAAGTGCTACTTTTTAGTTTTAATACAGTGTTAGTTTATTGCAATGAAAATTCAAATATTTAGGGGAATAGTTTGTAGCAATGGTAATGATTTACCTGACGAAGAACAGAGAACATTTTTGGGTTCCAACGAACGAATCCACAATTATCCGCGACTGTGTTCATGGGCTGAACATTGATCCTCTTGAATCGGACCATGTCGTATGCCTCGACAACAGTGATTCTGTATGAAGAAGTATGTTAGTGTGCACCGGGTTCTACTGTTATTAAGCCAAGTTTTAAGTGGGATTACTGTTACTATGCGAAGTTGAGATGAGACTAACTGTTACTAAACGAAGTTGGAATGGAACTGACTGTTAATCCTCATGACACTCCCTTCACGGAGTTTTTTCTCGGCTAAGACTTATGCGATTAATGAAACTATGAAAGATGTCACTGTGAATATTTTACAGTTAAAAATGCAGCGCGTCCCTTCCCTCTCTCTCTCTCTCTCTCTTTGTCTCTCTGTCTCTTTCTCGTTATCTATCTATCTTTTTACGCCATTGGAATTTTAAACGCGCCGGAGAGGGTGCAATTAGAAACAAGAATGCACTTTATAACCAGTTTCTAGATTTATGCATTGCGACTGTAAAATGACTTTACCATGAGCCTGAAAAATGGCGCACCTAATTTTTTGCTTGAAATGTCTGTTTCGTGTAAATATTGAGGGAGAATTTTTCTTCATTTACTAGGTTATTTAATAGACAGTATTTAATATAAATGAGACAGTATTTAATATAAAATATGAAATTAATGTAAAATATGAAAATAATCTTTACTATAAAGTACAAAAGTAGTCCTTAATATATAATAAAAAAAATATATATAAATGTTAATATATTTAATACAAAAAGAATTAATACAAAAAGCGAGAGTAGTTTTTAAATAAAATGTGAGAATAATATAAAATTCGAGAATAATATCTAATATGAAATCCGAAAATAATATCTAAAATAAAATACGAAAAATAAAATGAGAGAAATCAAATATCAAAGAAAATGCAACAATAATGTAATAACACTATAAAAACAATCCGTAACACAAAATACACTTAATATAAAATCTCGAAACAATTTTTATCATTCTGTCTATAGTATATACAATCTTTCCACAGCGAATACTTTCAAAAATGTAGAACGAAAAGGGGTGAAACCGTAAGTTACCCCTTACGTCCGCCGCGAGCGTACGGCATTCGGACGTCCATTAGAACTGGGACAGCCTGTAGATCATGACACGGTGGATTTACGACAGCCTAATCCTTCACTCTGGCCTGCTAAAATATCCCCCATTGTTTTCAGCAACGTGTGCATAACTGTCGCCTGAATAACTGCAGCCGTGTGTGTGTGTGTGTGGAGCGGCCCTTGTTGCGCGCCACGGTTCGAAACCGATCAAGATAGAATCGTTAGCCTATCCGTTCTATGAGAAATTAGAGTGTCGCGTGAAGAACGGGAGGCCACGCCCGGCGCCAAACTAGGCTAAACAATGGAGAACGAAGCAGGGCCTTTCGACAGAGAGGGTGAGAGGGAGGGAGGGAGGGGAGTATGGACGAAGAATTACCGGGGTGACGTGTAAAAGCTAGGCTCGTAGTCGGCGGCGCGAGGGTAATCCGGCGGCGTAAGCCATAAGGGAGGGGGCGTGCGCGCACAGGTTTTTAAGAATCGGGGCGGCGACAGCATTGTTGTTCGGATGTTATGAAACATGCACTACCTTCCGACGAGGGGAGAGGCGGAAGGTGTGCGAACAGTTGTTTAGGAAGAAGGGCTTCAAAGCTTAAAGTATGCATGTGTCCGGGTGGGGGGGGCCTCGGTGACCCGAATAGAAAAACAAGGATAAGCGAATTAACTGTGCACTGTTTTTCGAAAATTATTTTTTCTTGTTTTACTTGGTCGAAAGTACGTGTAATTAATTAATCGTGTACTTAATTATTCCTATATTTCATTAATCGTATAGTTAATTATTTATAATGCTATAAATGACGAAAGCGGATGCTTTTTAAAAGAAGAAGAAATTAAGAAATCGAGGATAAGAATTCCGTTCTTTTGTCATTGACTGATAATATTTAAAAAAAGAAACCTACTTCTGGAATCCCGTAGCTAATAAAAATATTTTTCATTTAACACTAATGATAAAAATCCACGAACTGTGCTCGCAAATTTTACACAGCTCTCTAGACAATATAATAATAAAAATAAGAAATTGTATAGAAAAATAGTAACAATATAACAAAAATTTCGACGTCGTAGAAGAGTGAAAATAGCTCGGCAATATAAATCCGAATCCAGGATAATAAAGATAAATAAATTCGAGGGAAGAGCGACATCGATCTCGGCACAGTAAAAATACAGAACGCGTTCGGTGGAGGGATGATCCCGGCCAGAGGACCGCGAAATTATCACGAGAAATATTGTCCAACTCTTACACAGAGGTCCACACAGAGAGAAAGATCGAAGAGAGAGAGAGAGAGAGAGAGAAGAGAGACTCCCTGGTTACGAAGTTCCCGGACGAAAAAAAAATTTCTCTCCCTTTACGTTTCTTTTCGGCGGCCGATTCAGCGATCGTTATTCACACCACCCCCTGTAAGCTCTCGCGCGCGCCTTCTTTTGACACCCGGTGGCAGATCTTGCGCAAACGTTATTAGAATTCGGGACGTAATAGTCGGAGAGGCTTGCTTCGCGGCGATCCGTTTCCCCAGTCGACGACGACGACTCTCCCCGAGTTTGCTTCCCAGCGAACGGTCGCAATGAAGGAACGACCAACACGGAAACGCGGCCGGGAGTTCTGTGTATGAGGTTTACCAAGGATTCGGATGGTTTACAAAGGGAAGAAACCCGGGAACGGTGGTGTCGCGTCTGCACGAAAGCCGAGAAAAGCAAGGCACTTAGGTTTAAGGGAGTGTGTTAGCCAACGGCGTAATCCGCGGATGCCTTTAAACTTTCGAAATTTCACCCGGCAAATTACTGGTCCCTTAAATACAATATTAATGACGGAGATTATCAAATCGATCGAAATGATTTTTTTATTTTTTTTTATGGTTATCAATGTTGTGAACATTGACATATATTTTTAATTTATAGTTGTATTTTTAAGCAAAAATTTTGAATTTTCCTTCTTATTTAAATTTTGCAATCACTTGCCAAGCCAACAAATTCACAAAATAACAGATAGGGGTGTCTAAGATGTCCACTGAGCCATAAGCATGTGCTCTCGGTCCCACAATCTTCTCTTAATTATTTCCTCTAAATTATGTACATTTTATTGTCGAACGTACAATTCAACAGTAACCTATAATTCAACAGTACCGCATAAATAACCATATTCCGAAAGATACAATATTCGCGACAGTCCTCCTTACCCAAATTACCGTTCCCCCAAGCAGTCCACAATCCTTCCGCTACCAAAAGCGTTGTAGGATTAACGAGTGTCCCGTTCACTTTGTATTTTTACGATCACAGAGAGCCCTTTCGCGTCGCGAATCAGCACAAAGCAGATCCAGATAACTCGGCCAAGAGATCCAAGCAGCAGATATGGAAATGAATTTTCTCGCAGCGGGAGATTTATTGCAGGGAGGAGGAGGAGGAGGAGGAGGGCAACAGGCACCGATGGGGCAAACAGTTTTTTTTTTTTTTATTGGAACGGAAAGTATCACGGAATCATGGCGAAGGAGGGCTTACGCCGTTTAAAAATACCGAACCGAGGGGGGGAAAACTCTCGCCCGGGATCCGCCGGTTTTGTTGACTCTTTTCGCGTTCTTTGTCTGCGCCGTGAACGCGCAGCGAAAGCACGGCGCACTACAAACGAACAAAAGCGTGCTCAATTATACCCCTCTCTCTCCCTCTCTCGCTTTTCCACGTTTCACCTTTTACCTCCTTTTATTCCCCGGGAGTTCAAGTTGAAGTCGTAAGACACTGACTTTACCGCGAACTAGACGGCGATCTTGAGTGCTTGCAGAGCTCGTACCCGGGTGGTACCTATATATACAGTTCTCCGGAGAGCCTTTCGAACATCCTCGGAGCAGGAAATTAATTTCATGGAAACGACAACCGATACGCTACCGTGGCCGGCGGTTTCATCTACATTCGAACGGCGCGACTCGTACATGCAAGCGCTTAGAGACATGGAAATGTGTGTGCCACGGCGCGCTAAAAATAATTTTAATCTATTAATTGGGCGCACGAAGTCGCGGTTTTATCCTTGCTGCGGAAAAGTACGTTCTCCGCATAGGTAGACACTGTAGATATTGTCTTACTAACTCCATACGGTTCCTTGAGACCTATCTTAAAAGATTATTTCTCATTATTATTCATTATTTTATTGAAAAATATATCCGAGAGCAACGATTCTGCAACTCGACGCGGAAGAATAATTATGAAATTAATGCAACGCGTGGATTCACCTTCGCGTAGAATTCGCAAAAATTCGTCTCATTTCAAGTTGATTTATTATTATTTATTTTATAATTTTATTTTTAATTTCAAACTAGGAGATTTTAAATTTAAAGTAATTTGAAACTTATTTTATTATTTTTATGGATGAATTTATACGGAATTGTTTCGCTTACTCGCGCTGCGATTAAAATGTTAATTGTTACCTGGCGATGCGCTTTAATGTTATTACTAATTTTTGTATGTCACCTGTGTAATTCTCTGACGTTTAAATTTTATAAACGGGATCGTCCACAATTTCGTTATTAATGTTAAACAGTGGCGCTATATCGCGGACAATTTCGGGGACAATTATGGACCCAACCACCCCCGGAAAATTACTAAATGAAATTCAAAATTAAACAAGTCCTCGCGACTATTTTGTAACTACATATTTCCAGCACTCCAACAGATATGGCCTCGCGTAACATTTCACGTTAATTTACATATTTAAGCGGCCGAGCCTATTGTTTCGAATAACTCGAACATCGTCGATTCGACGAAAGTCGCGCATCAAACGAATTTATTAACAACTTCTATCAATGTTGCGTTACGACAGACAGATAATCGTTTCAGTAACAATTCAATAAACAACACTAATCAACAAGCTTAAAGGCGACAAGCGTACGACATCGCAAGGAGACGAATTCGCAGCGTAATCTGTCAACGCGTACGCGGCGAACAATCGCACATTTGTTAATAAAAGAAAATAAATTGCTGCAACAGGACAAGAGACGCCGCAGTAGAGAAGTGTCCTGCAAATAAATTATTCATTGCTCGCTGATGTTCCAGTGTTCTTTTTTTTCCCTCCCGCAAAAAAACAACAACAACGACACTCGAACAAAAGGTGTAACGCGGGTGATATACGTACACGTGAACGTAAATTTGATCACTTTTGACGGCGGGTATACTTTGTTGTTTTTACATTTCATTTGCATTGAACTCCGGCCACCACCCCCCGTCCCCTCCCCTCCCGATACCATCCCTCTAACCGGTTTCATCGAAATAAATATTTCATCCCGGCGCGAACGAATTGCAAAAACGTGATCGAGTTCCTCGAGGTAGCGAAACGCAACTTTTCTCTCTCTCCCTCCCCACCCCCTCCCCCTCCACCCCCCTCTGTTTAACTGTCCGCATCATTTCTAGAGAAATGTGCACGCGCCGGTTGCTTTACGAACCGACAATAATTCGCCGGCCGCGCGATCTATCGACGTTCGTTAGACGCGAGTTATTGAAATATTTGCCGCTCGTATATTCCGCGGGAGGAAGGGAGGGGGGGAGAGGGGGTGGCGGCTAAAACACCGGTGTGTCCACGTAATTCCATCGCGGCGAAATATCGCGCTTTGTTGCACGCGAACGGCCGGCATCGTAATACTGTTGCGCCGCCGATGGAGAATGATCGCTGATAGGTGTTTTTAGGGTGGCAAGTGTGTCCATTGAATTCTAGGGGGCGACGGGAATTTATAATGGTCGCGTAAATTTGTGGATTTAATTTATTTGGTGTCGACATAAATTTAGAAAATATGTATATAACTCTTGGAAGGTTAGCCACGCCCCCTGGCCAATAGAATATTAAAATCAGAAATACGTATATTGAATTAGTTATCTGTTTTCTTCTCATATTAATTTAATATTAATATATTAGTTTATTTCTCAGGGTTATGTCAAGGAGTTATTATGAAATTATAATATAACATAAAATTATGATATAGTATCAAATTATAATATAGTATCAAATTATAATATAACATAAAATTATATTATATTATAATTAGACTAGGGATTTCATTTACTTGTTATAAAAATAAGCAGCTGAAATATAAATTACAAAGACGTAAGAAAAATCGAACGATATTATCAAAATGATTCAAAGAAGCAATTTATTTAAATAACATACCTTGCAGTCGATCTAGAAAATATTTATTTTGCACAAAGACAGCTACCGAAACGTTCGAATGAACGTTCAATTAAATCGTCGAAACGAACGCTTGAACCTTGAGTTTCACGGTGTTCAAAACGCGGGTATCGAGCGACGGTAAAGGGCAAAATGGCGACAGATTTAGCGGCGGCGGTTCCGATACAATCCTGAGCAGGAAGTTCGTTAAAATGCAACACGGTATGGAGGAAGGTATGGAGGAGGAAGGGTCCGAAATCGAAATGCCGGCGAGCAGAATCCGCCGGCTAGGAAGGTAGGCTAGGGAAGATAGGGGGGAGGGCAGGGGGGAATTTGTCAAATAGACTAGAAGACATCGTCTGAGAAGAACAATATCGCACGGTTAATTTACTCGGGCAATAATGCCTGGAATCATAAGCCCCAGGTGTTACGTCGCGAATCTTCGACCCTCATAAACACCGAGCACGGGAGAGCACGGAGAGAGGACGACGTAGCTAGGCTGAACACAGGCTCCGGCCGGAAGAGAGGTAGGGAAACATCGTAAGTGGGAACAGTGGGAGCCACCGTCGAGACTGGGGACTGGGAAGGGTGGTTCGAGGAGAGAGAGAGAGGGATGTAGGAACCGAGCCGAGAAACCCAAGGGTACACCCTACTTTCCAGTGTTGCAGTATCAATAGGTAAAGTTGGCCGAGGGTAGTTCGGTTAGCCGGCGCCGCGTTACTATTTTCATCTTATCTTCGGCACTGACTTTTTAACAATCCGGTGGCTAACGTCGGCCGGCCCTTGTGCCAATTTCACACATACTTCCGATACACGGACGGCGCGGCTGCAACAAAATGGTGGCTGCGCGTTAATTCGATCCGAACGACGCCTAATCGGACCTATAGATTTTAGACACTGTACTGGTTTGCACATCGTACGAACTAAGCTCTCAATTCACACGATGATTGCACGACAAAGTTACACAGTGTTCAACCAATTCCTTTAACAATATAAAAATAATTATTATAACTTACATAAACATAATTTACATATTGTAAAGAAATATAACATAAACCAACCCTTGAATTCACTCTATGATCCAAACGATTCCTCTAATAATATAAAAACAGCTACCACATTTTCCATTAACGTTCTAACGTAACATAAAATACGAAGATGAAGCAATATCCTCTCTACGCCGAAACAATGGCAATATTAGACCAGACTCCGTAATTTCGACGATTATTTCACGGGATACGTGTCGACGTTCCCGCGACAAATTTTCACGGTTTGTTGCCTCTCTGTTATTCTAACGCGTTTGATCGAGATACATAAATACACATATAAATTCGAGCGTGGAGAATACCCGCTATTTGCACTGTTTAACGATGACCAGTATTGCGCCAGTTCCGTCTCCGACTAGTCAGGAAGGGAGTGAAGCGGATTAGAGAGGATAAATGTTTGGTAAGGAGGGGGCGACGGGGGGGGGGGATCAGGCGGACGGGTAAAAGGTGCATAGCAATTTCCCTGCGCGCGTCCCTCAATTCCCAACACCAGTTTCCATCCAACTTCACCCAACACACTGGTAATTTGTATCAGACCAACTCGCCCCGTCTCTACCACCTTATCGTGTTTTATAATCAAGCGGAGACACCCTCTGTCCGCCGTTCGTCTCGAGGAACGGACGGCGAATTGTCCAAGAAAACGAAAATTAACCTAACCCGCGCCGAGCGTCTAACAACGAAATTGTTACTGCTCAACAATTATATTCTTTATGACACGGACGTACGGCTATTTTTGAATAATTATTAAATATTAGAATTTTTATTAAATATTAGAATTTTTATTAAATATTAGAATTTTTATTAAACAATAGAATTGTGTAAACAATGAGTAGCTTGTGGAACAAAAGGGTGGGGGAAATATTCGAGGATATTTGGACAACGGCGGCACCGATTCCGCGCTCGCGAAAGGCTTAAACAATTGATTTAATTACACCGATTCCGCGAACGGTGAATTATTCTCCTTCGCCCCCGGCGACGCAGCGCGCAGTGAATTACGCCTAGGTTAATTAAAATTATTGGCCGGGCGCTAATGGCGGAACGGCGGCATTCCTTGCGTAGCCACGGCATATTCAAACGGGGGGGGGGGGGGGGGGGGGATGATTTTACGTTTTTATTTGCATTTGTTCGCATCGCGTTGCGCACGGCTATCCGTAAATAGGTTTCCTTCGCCCGCGCGGAAATAGTCCCCCCTTCCCCCCTCCGGGCCAGCGAAATAATATATTTTTTTAAATAGCCCGTGGTATTTAAATAGCGCGGCAGCAGTTTAGGCAGAAATATGTTTCCACGTTTTCGCGTCCGCAATTTAATGCCGGCGCAAAACAAACGGCATTTTTCCTGTTCGCTGTGGCGCGCCGGTCTTTTTTTTTTGTTTTTTTTTTAATGCGTTAATTTACGCTTTGGCGAAACCGATACCGTGGCGGATGCGCACACCGATACAATTACGTATCAATTAATGAGACGTTCGTTCGTTAAAATTTTATGAAGTTGTTGCACGGTACAATGTTTATTGTGTCGGCGATTATCGGCGGAACAGTGCCGGTGACGATTATGGTTCAAGAAACGATGCTAATTACAAGTATACGGATTAATTAAAATTCTGCAGACCGTGATTGATAGTAATGTTGTAATGCGAATATAAAATTGTAATATTCGATTTTGTTGTCGAATTTACATACTCCAACAAATTTTATAGTACCATTTTCTATTCTATTACATGTGATAAAACATTGCGGTGTTTCCAATAATTATATGATAAATTATTGCGAATTATTTAGTTCGTCGTCTAATTGTGATTGATTTATAGCTTCTGTTAGGCTGATAGGTTGTTACAATCGAGGATGTAAGATGAATCTATGAACGTTGTTGCATGGTTTCCTCTAGAGCCGACGCAGGTCGCCGTAAGGTTTCTCTCAATCGAAAAATCTCTGCTTTGCATAAATATCATCCGTCTATCAATGGCAAAAGCTTCTTACGTTACAATTTATTGCAGACGATTGGGAGCACCGATCATGTTGCGCCCGATAGGGCGCGACGTTGAACAATAAATAAATGTTTCAATTGGAAATACTTGTGGTATTTGATTCATTAGTATTTAACATACGTTTAATTGACAAGTGTCGAATGACCTCAGAAATCACTTAATCACTAATTGTAATTTTTTAAACCTCCTGTAATATTATAACTATAACCAGTCCTGTCATATGAACAAACTAATTTATTTCAATCTCAAAAAATATTCTACTTTATTTCAACTAATTTTAACCCTTTGCACTCGAATGGCAACTCTCAGGCACCACTAAAATTATTCTATTAGTTTACAAAATAATTTTCATAACAATAAAGTTTAGAGTTAAAAAATTGTTGAGCAGCAAAACTGTTGCTACGAGTTGCAAGAATTAATTTAGTCCCAATAAAACTGCACTTCGTTGCATACAATGAAAATGCTATAAGTCAGAAATATATCAAATTTCCAGTTAAAATGGCTTCGAGTGCAAAGGGTTCAGTATATACCCAAAGGTTTATACACTTTTTCAAGCATTTCCAGCGTCTTTTTCGGGCGCCTTTGCCACCGTCGTCGGTGCCCGTACCTGGGCGGCGTCTCCGAGCCGATCCGTTTCCCGCGTAGCCGTTCAATTAGAAACGTATCGATAAAGTCGCGATACTTATTGGCGTCACACGGGTCCGGCCCCGGAAGGTGTTCCCGTTCGTAAAACACTTTTATCGCCAAGCCCGGGAAACCGGTGTCGCCGGATATCTGATGCGGCGGCCGGCCGTCGCCTCGCGCCGAGAAACCGCCGAGCCCCTCTCTCGAGCCCCCACTGGCCCAGCTTTCGGCGAAACGGAATATAGTGTCTCAGGTGAGCACGAGTTCTCGCGATACGATTCATCCGCGCGCCAAGTATCTCGGCCGGCTGCCGTCCCGGGCCGAAACCGATAAAGCGAAAGACGGATGTGAATGGGCCGGAAAAGAAAAGCGCGCGCGGCATAATGAGACAGCATAGAGAGCTCTCTCTTTCTCTGCCGAGCCCGGCCTCGCGCTGCTCTCTTAACAATTTTCTGAATGCGCGCCACCGAGCCCCCTTCCCTGTACCAGGCGTACTTTGTTTCCGCGCGGGAACAATATTAGCTTGGGGAAAAAGAAATCCATTATTTTTTCGGCAGACGGCTGTAGTGATCGATATCTGTTAAAGTATCGATCAAACAATTTCAGATTTATACTAGTCGGAAAGGTTCGGTCGTTCGCACTACAAAAATTCTTTTTCTGTTTTTTCCTTGGTCCATTCGGTTGCTACAGGGTGTTCAAAATGGAAGTCAACATAGAGAAGATTCGGTGCATTTTACAATTTTTCTTTGATAAAAGTGAAAATGCAAGCCAAGCAACTAAAATTGCGAATGGTATTTATGGTGTTTTCTTAATTTCTTTCTCCCTACCTAATATTTACCTAACCTAATATAACCTAATATTTCCGCGCGGTGTGGTCGATCCTCGGCCGATAATTAAAGAATAATTAACATCGCCGGCGTCGCGAGTAATCGGACAAAATTGAAAGTGAAAGAAATGCATAAATGAACATATTTCATAGCGGCCGTTTGATCGGCGCCGTTCTAAATCATTTTCATCCGTCCGTTGTATAATGGCCCGCGTGCATGTTGCAGTTGCAAACGAATACGTTGTCAACCATTATTGAACCTGTTATTGGTTATCGTTCCGCCCGTAATTTCAGCATCTCTGTTCGCGTCACCAATTTATTATTTAATCATTGTACAATGTACACGACGACGATGATTCGCGTGGCGATTTCGTGTCTCTGCTGTCGTCGGTTTTTATTAAAACAAATGCGAAAAAAATCGTCGCGCGTAGACACCGATTCAATTACGAAAGAGGTGAGAATTAAATGGAGAATTAATTTAGAATTATATTAGAGAATTAATTTAGAATTAAATAGAGAAAAAATTTAGAATTAAATAGAGAATTAATTTAGAATTAAATAGAGAATTAATTTAGAATTAAATAGAGAATTAATTTAGAATAATATTAGATTAATTGAGAATTATATTAGAAATAAATCAAAGGGTGAGCTTATTTATTTTTAGACGTTGACTGTGAAGCGGCTGATCTCTGTTATCGATAATTTTATCGAACAGGGGATGCGTAGGAGTTCTCGACCGATCATTTCGCCCTCAGATTCCAACGACTCCCGACGCTCGATCGTTTTTATTCGGCGACTCCGTTTCCCGTCGCGCAAACACCGTCTCCGAGACTAAAAGTGACCACCTTTGGTCAGTCCCTCGGATCTGTTTCCGCTCTGGAAAGGTCCGCCCCGGATCCTCCGTGCTCCCGTTATTTTCCTGCGAATACGTGGCTTTAGACGCGTGGGAATGTATGCAGGGCGCACGCGGCGCCGCTCCAGCCCGCCACGGGATTTGCGACCGTATTGTTCGGTATAGGTGGTCGACTCTTCGATATCCGTCGACCAATGTTTATTGCATACCGATGTCCCCCGGGCCCGAGGACCGATTTAGATGAGCTAAGCGCCGCCGCCGCCGCCGCGCAGGGCCGCGATGTTTGCGAAACGATCCGGAGAAAACGACGAGAGCGCGGCGGCACGAAAGACTCGGCTTAAGGGGGACGGCGGCGCGAGCGGATGGTCATTAGCTGCGCTGATCCTCCGGTGATATTCCATCGCCGTCGCCGATTCCACGGTATCCAGTTACTGGGGTGACGTAACGCTTTGTTTGCTCTTTTTTTTGCTCATTTTTTGTTCATTTTTATATGTTCGTGTTAGCATTGTTATTTATGAGACGATCGAGGACTCATTCGTGAGATATCAGAGCAGACGAATATTTTCTAGGTGTTTTATGGGGTACAGAGGGTGTTTTGGAATTTGTGGCGGAAATTGGAAGTAACCTTCCTCTCCCTCTCCCTCCCTCTCTGTCTTTCTCTCTTTCTCGAGGACGTTTAAATTACCTAATAAAAATTTAGAATCCTAACCTAGAATTTAACCCTTTGCACTCCGCGCCATCGTGGATGTTACCTACCAGCCTTTATAGACTTTTATATTATTATAGTATAGTATACGTTTGTATACTATATAACAAATTATTGTACGCCCTGGCAACTAATCAACTGGTCGGCAAAGCGTTCGACTAAATTAACTAAATGGTGCGTCGAATAGCATCCGCGTTCGCAGAGATTATGTCCTGTAGCAACCCTTTGTTCGCGCACGCGGCGGCAAAGGAAAAAATTGACGGCGCGGGGCTTCCGCGTGTCTGAAAGGACCAGGTTCCGTAGTTCCGAAGACTACACCGTAGTCCCGGTGTATACACCGGGATTTAGCGTTGACAGCCGTTACTGCCGGGCACAGATTCGTTGCATTTTCATTTGCCTAATTGAAGCGCCGAGATCCAATCGCGTTTTGTTTCGCCTCGCGCAGACGACGACGGTTCCGCGCGCGTCCACCCGTTCGTTATTTATTTTCTTTTTCCGCTCGGGGAACGATAATCCGGCTGAACGTAAGAAGCGGATACTCTTTCCGCGCCGCGCGTCGGCCAGGTTTTTAGCGTAATTTATATAGGCGGGGTGGGGAGAGAGGTCGCCGTTAGAGAAACGAAAGGAGTGCCTTGACGACGATAGGCCGGTCGCGTACGTGTTGTGGATAATCCGACTTGCGAAGCCCATTGTAAGCCGGCGCTCATTTAATTAATTACTTTTATAATTCTTGGGGCACTCGTTCGACGGACCGGCTCTCCCGGCCGTTCGGTGATACACGCCGGATCTTTCAAACGAAGAGTTTTATAACGGAGCGCCGGATAATCCGGCTGTGGAACGGGGGAAACGGCCGTGGGACCGCTGCTCTTCGTTCTGTCTTAATTTAATGAAATGTTGCTGCCACGGATGTGCACCGTTGCAATCCTACATCGTGTTTAGATCAATGAGATAATGCTATTTAGTCGATCAATTTAATCAGAGTTTCGCACCGTATGGGAAATTGGCGAAATGTTGGCAACGATCACTGCCAGAAATATATGGGTCGGTGACGGTGATCAAACATATCGAGAGGCAGCGACTTAGCTTATTTGTCTTTAATATTTTTAATAATTCGACCGGACAATTTTTGTTTCCTTTATCGTCTTTGTGTGCTTTAGTTTCTAGACTTTGATAAGAGGAGAAATTATCTTTATTTCGATGTGGAAAAAATGTTACCAGGGTTAATTTTCATATTTTACCTTTCGAGACAGAATGTCTTCATTTCTAATTTAAGGAGTCGAATTTCAATTGCTCGCAGATTTTAGAATGATTTATTTATAATGACTGAGATCCCCTTTTCTTTGTAATTTTGCAATCGCATTGTCAATGAAAAATAAGAAACTAGCATTTTTATGTGACGTATTGAAAATTCATATTTTTTAAGATTTCGTAACATGTAATTTTGGAATTGAAAATAAATTTAGCTTATAATTTTCCACTCCTGTGCTGCGCAAGATTTTATCAACGGTGATAAAATAATGTTAATATACGTACACAGTAATGGAGTGGTGCTACTCGATCGACCGATTTAATCAGTATACATTGGAAACTAGGGAAACGCTAATAGGATGTACAGTCCGTGACAAAGGTATTGATCTTTAGGTGGATGAGCATTAAAATCTACAATTCACCAATTGAAATTCGAGAAAATGAATAAACGTAATAAAATAGTAATATATTGTAAAATAAAAATTACGATCGATGAGATAGTAATTTTATGTATACATATACTATATATATATAAAGCTAGAGACAAGGCTGCGTTTTTTGCGCAATTTTGACGTTCTATTTCTACCGTGAGCGCGTAAGAGCTTCGCAAATAACATGACACGTTTTCGGCTAACAAAATGTACGGAACATCGTTGAGTTTTTTTTACCGTTAACAGTACACATTGCTGACAGCGATCTTCCGTGAAAAATTTGCGCCGCACCTGGGCACGAGCACGGTTGCAAAGAACAATTTTAAAGTTTACACTTTACTCGACTTTATCGAATTTATATTATTATTTATCGCCTTCGTTATTTCTCCATTTGTCACTCATTTATTCGTCATTCATCCCTTCGTTATTTATTTATTCGTTATTTATTTATTCGTCGCTCATTCCTTTGTTATTCATCCGTTCGTCCAATTTATCGTTCACCCCATTCGTTATTTATCCGGCCGTTATTCGACCGTTCGTTATTCCCTCCGTTATCCTAGAGGAAAAAACGGAGTGGAAAACTGGGGTTCAGCGATTCAAATTTTCATCTTATCAGGCAGAGTAAGTCCGAACTGCGAGACTACGTTCATATACAGAGTAGGTACAGGGGTAGGGGGAATACAGTGTTGAAGCCAGTTGCCGGAAGATTTTTATCCGTATCCGCTCTTTCAGTCTGGGGGGGGTGGCCGCTCATCTCTTCTCAGCCTGCATAAAGGACTCAAGAACGGCTTTAAAAATCACGAACGGAGTCAAGATAAGAATTTAATATTCGCTACGCCCCGGCGAACCGGCGAACCGGGAATTTTAATAATCGTGTCGTTCATTAGATGCCGCCGAAAAAAATACAATACGCCGACGGGGTCCCGCGCGGACCGGAAAAAAAACAACGCCTCCCCTCTCCGCCCCCCGCGCACAATATACAGACCGAAACGATTCACATCCGTGCGCTGTGATACAAATTGCTAATGTAACTTCACTATAATAAACATAGACAATTCTACAATATTTATTTTTTTCTATTTTTACTACATTTCTTTTTTTTCTTTTTTTTACTACGTTCTTTTTCTATTTTTCACTATATTTCTTCTTTCTATTTTCATTACATTTCTTTTTCCTATTTTTTACTATATTTCTTCTTTCTATTTTCATTACATTTCTTTTTCCTATTTTTTTACTATATTTCTTCTTTCTATTTTCATTACATTTCTTTTTCCTATTTTTTTACTATATTTCTTTTTTCTATTTTCATTACATTTCTTTTTCCTATATTTTACTATATTTCTTTTTTCTATTTTTACTATATTTCTACCTTTTGCTTTTACAACATTTCTTTTGCTTTCGCTACATTCATTTCATTCTCAGTACATTTATTTCATTGCGAATGCATTTTGTTTTATTTACTTACTAGGTTCGCTTCATTTTTACTATATTTCCTTTAGTTTTACCGTATTCGTCTTATCTTTAGTAAGTTCATTTTATTCTTAGCATGTGTTTCTCGCTTCTAGGTTCTTTTGTTTTAGGTTATCTTAGTTTCGATTGTGTTTTCTTCGTTTCTACTACATTGAATTATCGTTACAACAGGTTTTTATTTTTACTAGGTTATGTCAAATGAACGCCTCCAATACATCCATCGAATTCTCCCTCTTAAATCAACCAAACAACCTCCGCCAATGAGACAAGAATTCCGCGAAAAAATTCGTCCAAAACAAATCGGACGACACCGAAAAAATGCTGAAGGTCGAGAGAGCCGTCGATCCGACGGCAGTCGAGCATTTCGCAAGCCGCTTGCGATTTCCCGTCGAGCGGTTAATGCTCTTCCTCCCGGGTCGGCGTAATAATAACTTCGTCGCAGAGATTTTCAATTTTTCGCGAAGGAGATGAAGCCGGAAGCGGTGGTCGGGGGCGCGGCGGTTGATGAAAATAGAAAGTGGTGGAAAACGCGGGCGGGTTAGGGGGGCGGAGGGAGGGAGGGGGGGAGACTCGCGGCGGAACCGGAAGTTGGAACGGTCGGGTATCTTTGCTAAAAGGAGGGGTTGAAGGGGGCAGGGTGTTCGGGGGGTTCGAAAAATATTGTAATCGAAAAAAAGACTCGAATTTACTTTATTTAGAAATTGGCAATTACGCTCCAGGGACATTCGCGTATCCTGCAAATAAATGACTACGATATGGACCGTTAATTTTGAAAGCTCTGGTTTCGAGAAAATTAAAGGTTAACGTATCTTCTCATTAAAAAATTTAGGCAAATTATATAAGTCTGACAATGTTTCTACTGTTTTAATAATATGTAATTTTTAACTATATGTTATTTGGTTATGTAAATTTGTTTTAGGCGTATTTTACTGAACTGATGTATACTTACGAGCTGCGAATGGACGTACACTTTCAAAATTAGACAATTGTAAAAATCCTCTCTCTGTCACTTGGACTTACATCACTTTCAAAATAACCGGTCCATATGTTACAGAGATTACAGAGATACAGAAAAATATAATATGCTGGTTGCAAATCCGAGGTGGCAGCCGGTTCGGTTTCTCCTTATAAACTGAAGCTAAACAACGTCGTCCTGACCTCCGTCGCCGAACGCGGGCCCCCCCTCTTACAAAGGGTCACAAAGTATACTATGGTGGGGGGTCTGTTTTCGTTGAAATTCCAACGGGAGGAAAAACCAAGCTGGCGGCACACGCGTAGCACTTGGCGAAAACCGAGAGAAATCGTCGGTGGAGAAGCGCGCGGGCGCGCGCGGCGACGGCAACGGTAACGGTTGCCTATCACCGGCGATGCTCGGCCATCAACGCGACACTGATTTATCATGCCTTGACGTACAACGTAGACGGATCGAGGACGTCGCAGGGATAAAACGAATCGTCGCAATTGGCGGTGGCAGGCCGTGAGTTGTCGCCGTTGCCGTCCCACTTGTTTGCGCGCGCCCGGAAGGGGGGGCACGCCCGTTATTTCGCCCGTGGGACAAATAAAACTTGGTTAATAAATAAATGCATAAATATAGCGGGGGGAAACCGGGCAACAATTTGTTCGCCGGATTCCTATTTCCCCGACGCGCGACGCGACGCGACGTACCGGCGTGTCCTTTCTTTCGCGCCAGGACAAACAGCCGGCCCGGTTTTTAGGACCCCCCCCCCCCCTTCCCCCCCGAGGAAAATACGGCCGGCGAAGCGAAGAAGCGACCGGATTCCCTCAGCGAGACACGGCTGGCTGCGTCGATTTTTCAATGGCGATTACCGGGGCCGCCGTCGCTGGAACGCGAGTTTAGGGGAAGTTTGATTAGAACGATCCGTTTCGGCGTGCAACGACGACGACGACGACACCCGGGCGAAGATTAATTCTCGATGGACTGGACGAACCGTCTAACGTGATCACGCCGGATGATGGTCTTTTTAGTGGTTCGAGTTGAGAGGTTTTCTTCGTGAAATGTCGGCTTTTGTTGGTAGCTAATTTTGTGTTGGCTGTCTTGCAAATTTTAGCGTTTGGAGGGTGCAAATTTTAGCGTTTGGAGGGCGCAAATTCTAGCGTTTGTAGAGCACAAATTGTAGCGTTTGTAGAGCGAAAATTCTAGCATTTTTATAGCGAAAATTTTAGTGTGTATAGGACGTAAATTCTAGCGTTTGTAGAGCGCAAATTCCAGCGTTTATAGAGCAAAAATTCTAGCGTTTATAGAGCAAAAATTCTAGCGTTTGCAGAGCATAAATTCTAGCGTTTATAGGTCGCAAATTACAGCGTTTATAGAGCAAAAATTCTAGCGTTTGTAGAGCGCAAATTCTAGCGTTTATAGAGCAAAAATTCTAGCGTTTGTAGAGCGCAAATTCCAGCGTTTAGAATAGTAATAAATTACGTTGTTAGCGCTATTACTAAACAACATTATGGCGCGTTTATTCACGTGAAAATGACAATCTGCCTGTTAATTCAATACTAATCCGTGGCGTTCGATTCTCGACCGTATCGGGAGATATTTTAACGACGACGGGTAATGGTAAACCGTCGATGGAAAGTTGAGGAAGTATAATGGATGCAAGCTAAAGTTGATCTGTACCTTTCCGCCGGGCGTTGTTTGTTTTAACATTAAAACTTCCCGACTTAAAGCATATCGAGGCGGATGATGGATTGAAAATTTAAATCGAAGTCAAAGATAAACTTCGCGGGGGCTCTTCGTAAAACTTCGTCGAATATTCCGGCCGTTGACGGTTCTTTAACTATGGGGCCGGTCTCTTAGCTGCGGGGAAAGATTACCGGTATCGGTTTCGGCTGCGATCCGATCGCCGGGAACTTTTGCCGCGCTGTAACTTTGGATTTCGGTTTTCTCACGTGTAATTAGTTCTCTTGTCAAAGATGGGACGTTGTGGAATAAGGATAAAAATAGATAGAACGCGGTGGGAGTACTTTTCAAGGTTGGAAGTTAATATTAACATTGAAATTTTTCTAAATTTTATATTTATATATTATATATATTTATTTATTTATCGTTCTCTTACGTTTACTTGAATATTTAAACATTGGTAAGAAGAGAAAAGAATTTGATTTCCTAGGGCTTAGTAAAACAATTAGTACGAAATAAAAAGAAAAGAATATTCAAATATATTTACATATTACACGCATTATAAATATTAATTATATTTCTCCTCCAAGAAATTATTCGAATCGAAAATTGATTTGTTCATTGCAACTGCGAAGATAAAAGTACCGCAACGGGTTGAAGCAGCCCCGTTAACATCGCGTTTGTTGAACGCGAGTAAGATTAATATTGGCCGGGCTCGGTTGGCCAGTTTTTCGGCCCGGCAGAAATCATATTGTTTAACCGTGCTCGCATAGTTCCGCGGCCATTATGTTTATACAACGGGGCAAAACGGTATTTACAATGGGGAAACGAAATCACGTTATATTCTATTGTAGTCTCTATAAACGCGGGTAGAATCTTGATTGTCGGCGGAGGGCCACCACCCCCGGTCAACGGGACGATCGATTATCGGAATATTGATTAACGGGAAATTTGATTACCGGAACGCTCAAGTATCCCGAGAGCAGTGTGTTGCACGACGTGTAAAAACAAGAAATACGCGGGAACACGGTGTGTTTCTCGTTTCGTTTGTTGCCGCGCGTTTCCGGTTTTCCGCGCGACGGGTCGCGAGCCGTCGAACGGGGCGACGTCTTTCGGCACGTCACGTCGCAATTTACGTATCGATTAACGGCCGTCGCGGCGACGCACGATGAAAAACCAGCTGTCTTAAACGGTTCGAACCACTTGCGAAGTAATGTGTGTATCGATTACCAATTAGGTCGGATTTAATTAACCAATAGATACGGAATATGGAAATCAAGTTGCTGCGACGTAATGAACCAGGCACAATCAATTAGAGGCTGCGTAGCGCGCCAACGATATTCGCGAGACTGTAAATTTGTTAATAATTAGCCGGTGTTAGGATTATTGTTCCAGTATCGTTCGAATTTATTTTAACATCGATGTGCGAAATTGATTCAGTGATGATTTGGTGGGGGATACTTTGACGTGGATTTAATGCTTGTTTTAGAAAATATGTTGATATAATTTCATAATAATTTGTTCAATATTTTCTTTAATATTTCCTGTAATATTTCCTCTAATATCTCGTTCATTATTGCCTTTAATATTGTCTCTAATATTTTCCTCAATACTTCCTCTAATATTCTGTTTAATATTGCCTTTCATATTTTCTGCAATAATTTATTCAATATTTTCTTTAATATTTCCCTGTAATATTTTGTTGAATATTGTCTTTAATATTTCCCTGTAATATTTTGTTGAATATTGCCTTTAATATTTCCCTGTAATATCTTGTTGAATATTGCCTTTAATATCGTCTCTAATATTGCTTTTAATGCTTTCTTCAATATTTTCTCCAATACTTTCTTAAATACTTTCTTAAACATTTCCTGCAAAATTTTCTCCACGATTTTCTTTAATATCGTTCCTGGCGCATTTCAGACTGGAAAATCCTTCCAAGCAGAACGTCAGAGAATCGCGGGAAATGTTCGACGACCCGATCGGCGCGCCCTGATTAGTTTCGGATAATCATGGGCCCACAGTATAATAACGTAACGTATGCTTGTTTTAACCTTATAAAATACGACCTATCAGCTACACATATATACATACATATATGTTTGCGTTTAATTTCCATTTTCCCTGGGAACGATAGCCGCGATATTTTCGCAAGCCTTTCCCGTCGCCGGCCGATTCATTCAAGACAAAGTAAACGCACAAATAGAGCGGGGAGGGGGAGGGTAGGGTGGCCCGGTTACGATTTTTTTTTCACGAAACCCTTGGATTACCTTTCAGCTTAAAACCAGAAATCCCGTAATTCGAGCTATCGCGTTTTAAAATGATTAAGCCGGGTCGGCCACTGGGTTTGTTTGCAGTTTCGTTATTCCATGTCCTATCCCCCCCTACCCCCTTCCCTCTCGTGGTACTATCGCATTTTCGAGTTATAAATCAACAGGAATTCCTGCTCGGTTGTCAGAAGTAATTTTATAAAAGTCAGTTGAGCGAACGAAATTTAGTTTGCAACATGAACACGCATTTTCCGATGAAAAATAAAACAACAACAACAACAGATATATTATAACCATTGTAACACGCGCTTTGATTCTTCCACCGTAAAAACGTTCGCGCGCGCAAAGATCGCGCGCGGTCTAATCATCGCTTTATTACCTTGGCTTATTTGTAGCGCCTATTACAGGCCTTCCTTTTACAAGTTCTATAAACGTTAATGCAAACTCGATATCCTTATTGGAAAATGCTTAACCGTAAGCGCGAAGGCCGTCTATAATGGAACAATAATGTCGTAAACAACAATGAATCCGCGTAATGCAATTCAGGCGCCATTATCCTCTAAGCGTTCCCTTGCTGTACCGGGATTACTAACGTCGGAATTTTTTGTCACGCTTACCAACCCCCGAAGATCGGCAACGTTTATGCGACCTACATCGCGCTAACTATGAACGGGACAGGACATAAACTATCGGCCGGAAGTCACACCTTTCTTGTATCAATGTTAAAAAATAGTTACTTTGTCGAGGTTATGTTTATTTGGATTTTCTTTTCTTTATTAATAGGACAATAAAGAAAGAGAAATACGCCTTTCATTAATCAAATATTTAATTAATATCTTTAATAGCTCTGACGCGGCAATTGTATTTTATTCATCTATACATATAACATTTGATACTACATAACATTAGTTACTAATAAAAAGAATTTTCAGTTCTAAGAAAACAGTCCTACAAATTGTTTAATTCCGTCCTGTTTAAAAATACCCCGGACCAAAATGACCCGGCAACAGTACCATAAAGGTCAAGCATCGAGAGCAGAAATTGACCAGCTCAGCTTCGATACTAAAATAACAAAGTATTGTCCATCCAGTCTGGATCCGTATACGTCACGTGACAAGACCCTCGACAAAACGGCGAGCTCTATTCGAAGCGATCCCAACAATGAACACTTCGGGAGATAATTGCGTGGTGAAGATACAAAAATGGGACAACGCTGCCTATAATAGAAAGAAACCACCGAAATATAATGTACCATTTTAACATACATTCGGTCATATTGGTTTCTCATTCGGACCGCGAACAATGCGTCGTTTACCTACATATTTGCTGGCCTAATTTGTCAGCGTTAATTCCGCGGCAGAATCGACGATGATAAATAAAATAAGACAAATATTAATAGCTCGTTGCAGTGTGAATAAATATTGTATAGTGCGGTAATATGCTGGCTGGATAAATAGCATTTTACTGTTGTATTTAATATGTCGGCACGGTTCGAGGTTAAATATTTGATTAGTTGTCTGCTGTAGTATTTAATGTGTTTGTAGAGTTCGAATGGTATAGTATAATGGAGTGATGTTTAAATAATTAAGATTGAGCTGAGGGGAAATATTAAATACTATGTTAAAATATTGACTTAAATACTGAAGTAATTTCAATGCTTAAAAGTTTAGTATAATTAAATACTTAAGTAACTTTAATGCTTAAATATTTAGTAATTAAATACTTAGATAACTTTAATGCTTAAATATTTAGGAATTAAATACTTAGATAACTTTAATGCTTAAATATTTAGTAATTAAATACTTAGATAACTTTAATGCTTAAATATTTAGTAATTAATTACTTAAGTAACTAATTCTTCCATATCGCTTCCATCTAATTTCGTCTCCAGCTTGACTTTATAATAAAAATTGCCCTCACTAGCAACACTGCAATTTTTTAACAAAAACCTAATTTATAAAGCCATACAAGAACTGCTACCAATAGACTATCAAGCCATCCACGTGATCCAATTTTCCTCGATTAACTAAACAATTTCTACCCGCCCACAATGCGACTCCACTTAGCAAACACGCTAAAAAACCCATACCAAAAAACAAATAAATAACTTTAGCTACACATAAAAATTTCCATTAAACATCATCGCCAACCCCAGTCCCCGGAGTTTCTAAAACAGCAAACCGTCAACGGGACCATTAAAAATGTAGAACAGCAGAGTCGATGAAACGGCAAAGAACGATCCGTGCGTGCCAGTCGCTGCTCCTTTTCCAACTACCGCAACGAAGTAAAGGATTCCTCGTTGCTCCGCGTCGCCGGCATCGGCTCGCGACGGTGTCCGTCGGATCGAATTTAATTTAAAACTTGAATTCCGTCGTAAGATTACAGAGAAAAGCTCCCCCGGCCAATTAATTCGGGAGAATTACGCGGCGGCCCGGCAACTTTCCGTGAGTTTGGTACGGTAGAGAGAGAGGAGAGAGAAAGAGAGAGAGAGAGAGAGAGAGAGAGAGAGAGAGAGAGGACGACGGGCTCGGTCAGCGGGAATGCCGAAGGTTCCCTCCCATGGTAACCCCCGGGTACCGCCCGCTTTCTGACCTCACACCCCCAATGCGAAATTGGTTCCTAACCTACACCTAAATTCATTATAACGGAATGCCAGAGCGATCTCGGTATGTCACTTGAACCGAGCGGAGGAGCATCGGGTTATCGCGTTAACGCTCATACGGTCTATCGACCGGCTGTACACCGGTGGACAAAGTAGCACGTATTACATACCACGGCGACACGTGTATAACGCTGTACACGTGTATATACGGCGTACACGTGTACAACGTTGCGCGCGTGTAGAACGGTATACGTGTGCGTCGAACGGTATACGGTATGTGTACAACGGTGCGCATATGTGTGTATACGGTGCGCATATGTGTATATACGGTGTACACACACGTGTCCAACGTTGTACACGTGTAGATGGGACAAGTATAGTACTACAGGCTGCGTCCAAGTGTGTTGGTTGCTCTGCGTTTTGCGTGTGTTGGTTGCCGTGTCCGTGTGTCGGTTGCCGCGTTTGTGCATGTCGAAGCCGGTCGACCGACCGACCGGCAGCGAGCCGCCCTCCTCAAAGCGACGGTGTTTGCGATCAGACCTAACTATTCCCGTCACATTCTATCGAGCACGGAGTATCGTTGCGCGGATTAAAATTACAGGAGAGGCTAATCTGTGCCTGGGCTTCGATCAAAGATCTGCTACGAGCGCTCCGCCGCTGCTTGCGCCTCTATCACCGATCGAGTGGCGGCTGGGAAACGGAAGTAGATTCGAACGACGACGACGACGACGACAGAGTTTACTACAACAGAATGCTAATCAACTTGCGAATCGGGGAAGGAACGTCTTTTTTAGACAGATGATGCTTTTTAGTACAGTTGTGCTGTTTAGTGCTGTTTAGTATAGTTTGGGTGGTGCTTTGTAAATTCCTGTAAAAATCATTTTAGAAGGTGACAGAACAATTTTTGCGCCTCAAAGATGAAAAGGGTTAACTGATCAATTATTTTCTGTAATATACAAATGAAGAATTTTCGTCATTTGGATATTAGTGATTGTTAGCAAAATAACGTATAAAAATTCACGCAGACGATAATATCTATAATTAATAATTATCACGGTTACAGGGTGTTCTGCTACTAGAACAACCAGATACCGAGACATTCCTGTGTAACAAGCGTTCGGTTACGGGAGACAGTAGCCGCGCTATTAACTGATCAAACACGGTCCGCGGTAAAAACCCGGCGGTGTTTTCTTACGGCGCGATCGATGTTTAAAATTCAAACAGACGATCCCATTTCCTTCCCCCGAATTCCACGGATCGCGCGGCAAGAATTGGGCCGTGATATACGCGCGGCGCGCGGGCCGACGGTAGAAAAGAATCAATACCAAGGGTACGTAGCTGTCGTTAACACGGCTAGTGGAGGAGTCCCGTGGATCGAGGGGGATGGTCGAAGGGGGATATTCAAGGGGGGTAGTCGAAGGGGGGGTGGTCGAAGAGGGATATTCAAGGGGGAGGAGGAGGGGGATCGTTCCAGATTTTGCGCCCGGTTACCGAAATGTAATTCACGCATCGCCGCCGCGCGTCCGGCCCGTTCTTCAATTATTCCGGCGCGGTCCTTTACAGATTCAGCCCGGCGGCGGCGGCGGCGGCTCCGGCGGTCACCGTAAATCCCGTTGCTTAATATTTATCGCGGCTAACGCAATTACGCCGCGTTCCATTTAACATCGAGTCAATCTAATTTCTACTCGAAATAGTTCATTACGGTTTGCCGGCCGCCGCTTCCTCCTCCTCTTTTCTCCCCGGCTGTTTCGCCACTTTAAACCCCTTGATTTGTCTCCGAGTGGACGGGTGGCATGACCGAGAGAGGGGGGGTTGTACACGAACGGGTTTCACCGTCGAGCACGCCACGCGCGGTATAATCGAACGAAGAGCGATTCGGTGGAAAGATTAAACCCGGTAATCGCGGCCGGAACGGGCTATTCAACGACTGCCGTGTTCAAACAACGGCCAAGGCTGTTTACCTACCAGCCCCGTTTGTTGATACAAGGAAAGTTGCGCGTGCGAATCAGCAAGCCGAACGATCCCGGGCGCGCGGTTCGTTTCGCGCGGATACGCGGGTCGCGACGGTTTCGACGAATCAAACGGCCTAGATATTTTTATAAAATATAATGGTTAAGTAGTTGAAAGTTTAAGGGGTGAGGAGTGCTATAGTACCGTGTTTATTAATATTTTTCACTCGAGACTATTTTAATTTCGAAATGAAAGTTGCGTCAATCTATAGTATTTTTTACTGATTTGCTATTACTTTCGGAAAACCTTTTTTATTGTTTGAGAATTTATTGTATATTAGTTTAATTGCATGGATATTTTTTTAACAGTAATGTGGTAATTTTTTAGCGAGTTGGTACTGGTGCGCAAAGGGGTGAATTTACGTTTCTCGAAGTAAGGAATGGTGCGCTCTGAAAATTCGAGCACTGATAAATAGGGCCGCTATCGTGCTCTCTGCAATTTTAGCATAACAGAGGAAGAGGGTTGCAGCTTTTCTCAGCGCTAGAATATGGTTAAAGTAATATATTTAATCGAATTGAAGTTATTCGTTCGACTGTGAAAATTTGTTGGATTTAAGGAATCTAATGAAGCGAGTAGGATGCAATAATATAAAATATTATAGTAAGATATAACAATGTACGATTATAATAACAAGATTTACCAATATAAAATAAAATAATCGGATATACCAATCTAAAATACAATAACAAGATATACTAATATAAAATATAATAATATACGATATACCAATCCAAAATATAATAATAAGACATACCAGTCGAAAATAAAATAATAAAATATACCAATATAAAATAGAATAACCGACAGAAGAATTTTCAAAGCTGAAATGTTTATTCTCCAAAAAAACTCGCGATACATAATTCTGACTTCTAAAAATCTCACGACACGTATAGCTATATGCTGCGTCTTCCGTCGAAATTTGTATGACACAGAGAGCGTCATGGCCGGGCGCGAGCCGAGGATTGTAAAGATTGAAGACTTTCCGCAGAAGAAGTGCACGGGATGAAAATCTTGAAAAATGTATTCTCGAACCTCGTACAATATGCAACCAAAGGTTCGGTTTCACGATCTATCTTCAGAAATCCTCCCAGATCTCGAGGTAAACATACAGTTCACTCGTTCCTCTTTTTCACTCGAGGGGCGCGCATTACGAAATTCTATTTCCGACGCTGCTTTTTGTTTCGACTTAGGCACTCGGTGGTATGTAAAAAGGTTGCTTTTATAGCGAGACGGTAAAAGGTGTTATTTTGACAGTGAGAGCTAAAATGAGGGAGTTTGGCGGCAAGATATAAAATAAGAGATTTTTATTGGAAGATTTAAAATAAGAGATTTTGAGAGGAAGATTTGAAATAAGAGATTTTAGAGTGAGATTTAAAATAAGAGATTTTAGAGTGAGATTTAAAATAGATTTTGTCAGCAAGGTCCAAAATAACAGATTTTGACAGCAAAACTTAAAATGAGAGATTTTGACACTAAGACTCAAAAATTGGAGATTTTTATAGCAAGACCCAAAATAAGATATCTTTATAGTAAGGTCCAAAGTAAGACAGTAAGACTCAAAATTAGAGATTTTGACATTATTTTTGAAGATTTCTCGAAAACTAAAATATGAGCTATTTTTATATTAATTCCCCGATAAGGCACTATCACAACTCGTGTACTCAATTTTTCTCAGATTTTTTGCTCGCCTGCAACATTGTCAAAAAAAATGAAAACTGCATTTCTGGACAGGTCAACGTCGCTTTCTCTTTTTTAACAACTACACAACTTTACTCTAATGTCTTTAAACCTACTCTTACAATTATCCATCGGGAGCCGAAATATTCCCGATACCACAATATTTTTACGCCGGTGAGAAACTCTATTTGAAGAAAGGGGTGAGCGCAGGTGAGTAGCGACGTTCCGAGAGGACTACGTCGATGCCACTCGGCGCGCGCGATTCCTCGTTTCCCGCGAAAAGGAATTTCCAGATCGAATCACGTCGTTACATTCTCACCTCAAAGAATAAAATTTTGCCGTTGACCCATTTAATAATTGACGCGCGGAGAGCCTGTTCCGGGTCGCGGGCGCAGAGGACGGCCCCCCCGTGAAACGTATTCGCCTAATTGAAACGACTTGGAACCGACTCGCTTTCTTTCTCCGACGGATTCGCTTTCTTTCTCTGACGGATTCGCCGCGCGACGGTTCCTTTGCGTTTTAAATTATTTCGGCCGCGCCGCCCCTGCTCGCCCGTGAAAGATGTCACGGCTTTAATGGCCGTTTCTTATTTTAATCGCAATAACGGCGCCCGTTTCTCGGAACACTCTCTGATTATACACGACGGATACGCTCTCCGTCGTTCGCCTGAACTTGACACTGAAAGTTTCGGATTAAACCTCCTGTCGAAATGGAACGTTTCTGTAGCTTGCTGTTAACCCTTTGCGGTCGTATTTGGTTTATATGTAGGTGTCGCGATGGTTGGGAGTAATTTACGTTGAAGGGGTGGTTGTAGGTAATGTGCGAGGTTATGGAGGAGAATATTAAGGGTTGGTATTTCTAATTAAATTGGTAATTAAATTGGTATTTATTTTGGAGTCGAATACAGTAATCTTTTTGTTCTTAAAGTAAGTTTAATAGTTTGTTCTAGCCTTCATTGTTTCAATATAGTGATAAAGTATAATATTTTATAATGTGTAAATAGTAACAAGTTACATCTCATAGACGTGTATTTCGTTGTGTTGGTGTTCGAATAAACACGTAATATTTAAAGTATTATTTGATCATCCCAACATCGTAATAATATATATTTTATAACAATACATATTTTTTCGCAACAATACATATTTTTTCGTGTAATATTAATCGTCCGGAGCGGCGATCTTTCCAGCTTCTTACAGCGGCGCAAAGATTCCCGGTTTAATAAAAGTTCTTGCGAGCGTGGCCCCCGCGCGCGTCCGACTAAACGAGAAACAATTTTTTTCCCGGACGGAGTCCTCCCCCACCGAAGCAGCGAATTAATCTTTAAAGTTCCCGCGGATAGAACTTCGGCGCGGGCGATACGCCACGGGACACAAATTGCCCGGTTCCTTTATTATTCGCGACTCCGCCGCCGCCGCCGCGAAAAATCGTCCGCGACGTGTAATTGGTAAACACGTTTACGGCGATCGCGCGCCGGCCATTTTGTTGGAGCGACTGGACCGGATGGTGAGGGAAATCGCGGAGGAAGGGGTGGCGGTGTTTTAAATAGTTTATGAATAATTTGCGCGATGTTTTTCTGTGTTTATTTTGTGAATTTGTTGCGCGATTATTGTGCGATTTCGATGGAATTTCTGGAACAATTTTCTGCAGATGAGTTTGATATAATTTATCGGTGTAGAAAATAATTAATGGCAGACAAACAAATGTTTAATTATAATGTAAATAAATATTTTATGGCACGAAGCAAAATTATATTTTACAGCTTATCGACGATATGGATTATGTTCAAATTTTGCAAGCTTTTTGGAATATCTCGACTAATTAAATGAAATATTAATCTTAAAATGAAGTGCAGTGAATTGTGATGATCAATGAGGGTTGATGCAATTTTTAAAATTAATAAAATACTAATTGTTCGATATATTAAAAGTAGTCAGTGGATATTTATGCAAAATAAAAATTATTTTCACTTGTTATAAGCTCCTGGAGTTCTATACAAGTTTACTTCTTTGAATCACTATACAGGTTAGGATAAACATGACACAATAAGGATTGAACGTCTCAGAAACGTCTATTTCACGTCCATTTTAGGTCTGAACGTCTTATGTCTTGAGATGGACGTCTTTAAGACGTCTTCAGATTTTAAAGGAACGATTAATTTAGGACGTTGTTACGACGTCTCCAGACATTAAAAGAACGTCTAATTGAAGACGTTATTAAGACGTCTCAGAGACGTCTCACAACAAACGTCTTCAATACGTCCATAACACGACCATAAGATATCTTTTGGATATCTTACACACATCTATAAGACGTCCATAAAATGTCTTTCGAATGTCTTAAGAACGTCTTAAAAACGTCTTAAAAACATCCTAGTACCATAAGGCAAAAAAATCCACATTTTAAAAATTCGTCAAATATCTTTACCATTCCAAACACGATATTTTTTCCCCCAAACGCGTAAAATCCACAGTCGACCAATCCGATTTCTGACCGTGAAAGAACCGCGCGCGCCGCGTCGCCTGATTAATCTGAGCTCGGCAATTCGATCGAACGTAGCAGCGATTCGCTGTCCCGACCATTTAACACCGATATTTTAGTGGTTTTTTTTTCTCTCCCCCTCCCCCTCTCGCGGGTTCGAGTGCTTTAGTAGGCGTCTATGGCTGGGGCTAGACAAAACGAAAAATCGGACGCAATGAGCGTTGTGTAAAAGCGATCGGATCCGCGGTGTTTTGTTCCAGGGGATGGCCGAGAATACGCCTGGGCCGCTTTGGTAAATCAATTGGGCCGTTGCGCGTTATTACCGATAAATAATGAGGCGCGGGGGCGCGGCGCAAAATAATACAAACTCTCGTTTATTAAAGGACGCTCTTTATATTCGGCGATATTTCCTTCTTTTTATGTTCTGCTCTTTCTTCTTTTTTTTTCCGTTTGCTCGGTTTTTTTCTTTTTGCACGGTTCCGTGAATTATCATCCGATATCGGACCCCTTATTTGTCTCGAGGGCGCGAGCCGCCTTCCGCCGGCATTATTCGCCGGCGTTTGCGCGAGGAAAATGCGGTAATAAAGTATCGGCGTATCGGGATCCATTGAATCCGTGTACCGAACGCGTGGGAACCGTCTTCCTTTTTCTTTTCGTTCGGCTTAATTAAATATCGAATAAGGTCGAACAAAACGGTCGTCTGTCAAACGAAAAGTTTCGTTATTACATTTTCGACTCTCGAGACCTACGAAGATTACTTTAATATCCTTACGTTCGTCGTAACGTTCTTCGATCATTTAATTAAGAGCCTTGACGTTCGACGGATCGGTCATATTTTGCTCGACGGATCTCCGGACAGTTTAACCCCTTTATATATTATACAATGACGTATGCGAGACATTGCTCGCCATTGTAGACTTCGACGTCTCCAAAATGTTTCCAAATTTCTCATACAGAATTATTAATTCGCTATTCTATAATATTGTATAACTAAAATCCATTCAACCTTGTTAAACATTATATAGCAATATTGCATTATTATACAGAAATGGAAATTTCAAATTAATAGCTTGTGCCTCTAAATTTTCACGCAAGTGCTTAATACAGCCAAATTAAATATTACTTCTCGATCCCATTTAATTATTAAATCAATCATATTTTCTATAAAAATGAAAATTTTGTTATTAATCTTGAACCTCGTACAGTCCAATTTCAAAATATATTACGAATAATATCTCTTCATATACTCACTGCACAATTTTTTAAATCTAAACTTTATCGTTATAAAAATTATTTTGCAACGTAATGGAATAATTCTTGCGGTGCCCCAGAGTCACCATTCGGGTGCAAAGGGTTCAACAGACTCTAGCTCACGTGGGGGAAAGAAACGCGATTAGTAGGATCGCGGTGAACGTATTCGAAGATGGCGACGAAAGGTGAAAGTGGGTCAGGCGCGTTGATGTTGGCGTAAAACCGCGACGCGAGCATCGCAAATAAGTAATCTCTGTCTCATTAATTCGAATCGAGGGAAGACGGGCGCGCGACGAAGCACGCGAATTCTCCCGTCGCGCGTTCAACGCGCGCAGGCTCTGTGCGAGCGAACCGGGGTAGCGCGACAGCCGAGCCTGTTAACCCAGAACTGACACGATTTTGAATAAGACGCGGCCCGCGAGCGCCCGCCAATTATAATTGAACAGGTCGAGAGTGGGGGGAGGCCGCTGCACGTAGGCTCGCGGCGTCGGGGTCGGCGTAAACATCGCCGATGCAACGGGCGGCAGAGGGTTGCTAATCGGTAAAGTGCTCCCTTTTGTGTCACCTATTCCTTTCTGCGGGAAGATAAAGTGGCGCGACAGCATCTCCGCGCTCACAATGAAGAGTCGCGCGGAGCAGGGCTCGCCGTGAATCCACGCGACACGGTGAGAAACCGACGCGGACCTGGATCGCCTTTGGGAGCCCGTGGCCTTGCTTATCGAATGCGAAACGACTTCAAAAGAATTCTTCGTTATCGGTAAGAGAAATCTGTCGCAGGGCCGGAATTGGGTCTGGTTACGATGGTGCCCTTCGTGGAAAAGGTTCGCAAGAATTGGTAAGTATAAAGTGTGTTATCAATCGGTGTGTTTGTTAATGGGCTATTTGGAGTTAATGGCTATTTGGAGCACAGAAAGCACGTTGCAGATTATGTCAGATTTATTCAGAAATTTCACGCATTTTCGAATAAATCCAGAATGACTTGCCAAGAGAAACTGCACCTTGGTCGATCAAATACAAATACATACAAAATCGAAGTCAAAAATACATTGACGCAGCTAAGTGGTTTACGACCTTCTCAAGCTATCTATGGACAGCATCGTCGCTGAATGATTTCCCTTTGTAAGCACTGGCCACCCTCTAAGAGCAGTAGCCACATTAAACAGTTGCAGAACCTGTCAACTTTAATCATGAATTTCACACATTTTAGAATAAATCTGGAGAATAACTTGCCAAGAGAAACTGCATTCTGTGATCGATAAAACACATACAAAATCGATCTGAAAAGTACATCGACGCAGCTAAGTGGTTTAAGTTATCCTAGGACAGCATCGTCGCTCAATGATTTCCCTTTGCATCCACCATCGGCTATCCTCTAAAACCAGCCATCTGAAGCAAGTCGCAGCCCGTGTCAGTTTCATCCCTTGTCCCTACCAGAAAGAAGCGAAGGGGTCCCGGACGCCGTGCATGTGTCCGACCGTGAGAGAGGGGGACACGGCCGTTTTTGCCTCGGGAGAAATGGCAAGCGATTTCGGTCGAACGAGAACTGACGCGGCGTCAGTCGGTAATGGAGTTAATATTTTAGCGGCGGCGGGGGTGGCAGACGGCGCATTACGGCCGGCGTTTACCCTGGAACGCCTCCGACTTCTTCGGCGGACGGACGGGGGGTGGAAATGACTAAGGAACTTCCACTGGTGCCTGGAGGCCGCCCGCGGAACGAGAGTCGCATACATTTCACGGTTGTTTTCGTGACAAACGTTACGCGGAATTCCACGACATACGGGCGAACGAGCCGCGAGAAGAACAAAGTACCTTTTTCCCACCCCCTCATGGCTTTCCCCGTTCGTTCCGCCGCCGCGACGGCCGCCCTCTCCCCGCTCTCCCCCGCGTCTGCGAACGGTCGTCTGCGGAGACGGGGTGCCCGGGACTGTTTGCGCGAATCCAGCCTGGCACGCAAGTCAACCGTTATTTCTTTCCTGACCGGGGGAGACGACGGCGACGCGCGATTCGCTCTTCGACACTCTACGCGATCCTCTTTTGCTCGGCGAAAAGTCGCCGGCTCGGGCGACAGCAAGCCGACGATTCGCGTTCGACCGTGGCATGTCGAACGCGATCAACGTCATGCGACGGCGGAAGGAGTCCTGTAGGCTACCAGGGCGAACTGGGAACCGGGATCCCGTTTGTTTCGCCGGGAATGTACCGGGTGCTCTGCTTTTACGCGCAGATACAATCAAAATGAAAAAGATAGCACACGCGAGCTGTCTTTAAATTCTCGCGTTATAATTATGGTACAGGAAATGTATAAATGATACGGAAAGACTATCATAAGACTAACATATAAACATAACTTTTATTGACTTTTTCTTTGGGAGTGTAGGAGCGCCTTCGAAACGAATTACACAATTTTGGTGTATTCGTCGAACTCTGTCTAGAAGTCAAGCCCCGGAACCGACGGTGTCCCGAACTACTGGAGTACACCTTCTCTCGGATCAGGTAATCTCGCTCTGTTTAACTTATTTAACCGTATCCTCTGGCATCGGAGGATCCTCGTATATAGCACGGCGACTAGCTATAGTAATGCCGATTTTAAAATCTGCCGAAAATAAACTCGGTTGTGCTTCATTTAGTGTTCTGGACCCTGGTTGGGCGACGTAGCAGGCAGAACACGATAATCAATATTTCGAAAGGGTTTATTTCGAGATCGTGTGCACGGTCTTATGGCTCCGAATTTAGGGTGTTTGCTATAGTAAATGTATTTGTTATATTTACTATATCTATTGTATTTATTATACTTACTATTTTTACTGCTTTACTATATTTACTTCTCGGATCTTACTGTGTATCCTATATTTATCATACCATACTACTGACTATACTATCCTTTATTTCAAATATATATTAAACATTGTAGAATCCTAATTCCATCGCGATAAAAATTACCATTTTAGAAAGAAAAAGGTCAACGATTATTAATCAACGATTCAAAGTACAAAATGAGTCTGCAACAACGCCGCATCAATCGTAACAGCATTCCTTAATTTCAATGCATATTAAAACGCATCTACTACCCTTTAATATACCACACTTTTATTATTTTCAACGCTATTAACCTCTAAGCAAAAGGAACATCCAAAAACCGTGATCACAGAGCCATTACCAAATAAATTTACTCAGTATACTTACCAAGTATACTTACTACACATCTCGCGAAATATTCATCCAACGATCCCGGCGATCCACAATAAATTCCATCCGTATCACACATACCTGGAAGAGACGAATCCATCGCCGAGACAGAAGTAGACATCGTTAGCCGTGATTTACTCTTTTATTCGATAAAGAACGCGGCATCGGAGAACCGGCAGAGCGGTAAATAGTATTCCCCTTGCCCATTGTACCGCCGTGATTTCATTGATAAAAACCGGTCGTTTCGGCGTTCTCGTTTTGCGATACACAACCATTGTGCTGCCGGAAACAATAAATAACAAAACTCATAGTTTTCCCTCTAATATCGCCGACGATCGCCGTAACTCGCCCATAACAACGTCGCGGCACAATTAATTCAACCTTGTTTTACGACGAGCACGAAATTATATCTCAACGCGCGAGAACGACGCCGCGATTTTTTTAAACAACGACGAATGACGAAAATTGTGAAGAACGCGACGGTTCATTGTTTATAGTTCGGTGATTGTTAGGGGAGGGGTCGGATCGAAAATTGAGGAATGATGGGGTAGGAATGAAGGTAGTAATTTATTGAGAATATTAGAGAGAATATTTTTGAGGTTATTATTGAGAATATTATTGAGAATATTTTTGAGGTTATTATTGAGAATATTAGTGAGAATATTATTGAGAATATTATTGGGAATATTATTGGGAATATAATCCAAAATATTATTGATGTTGGATAGAAAGGCACGTGTTGCCTTATAGAGTCATATGTTTGCGCCGGCGACGCCATATTGGCGCGTGCGCAACGCCTCATTGGCGTGTGTGAGACGCCATATTGGTGCATGGGCGATCAAAGAATCGATCTCCCTAGATCGTTAGAAATAACTTTTAATCTACTAACTTTAGTATACTAATCTCCGCCTAATTTCCTGTCAATTGATCCTCTCTAATTTCTTGTCTCGTTATTTCCATTGCGATTTTATACGACTCAGGCGAGTCTCGCAACCCAGCCGGCCCTCGTGTCTATATTTTACGCGATTAGTCGACGAGCGATAGACGGGAACGTTGCCATAAGCCCCCGCGGGAGGGGTCCTATAAGGCGAGCGAATTAAAAAAAGATTTCGAGCTCCGTCGCGCGCGCGCGGTTCCGGGGGGAGGGAGGGGGGAGGGGGGTTGTAAATTCGCCCGACAAGCGGAAATAATCCAAACAGCTGGCGCCCGGGCTGTCGATGCTCGGAACTGAAAAAATACAAATGCCAAACTTCGGCCCCCGGCCACAGTTGGTAGATATTTTTAAGCGTGTCCCGTCGATGCGGGGCAGAGAGAGGGTCGAGGGAGGGGGAGAGGTGGTGGTCTAATCGCGTTAAAAATATCTGCAAAAAATTTTCGATCCGTTTTACGGCGACCGAGTGCCGGCGCGCGCGAGCGCGTACGTATAATCTCTGCGTGCGTGTGTGTGTGTGTTTTTTTTATTTTTACATCGCCGGGAAATAACTGAAACGGTTAAAAGGCCCTCGATTTGTTTTTCACACCCTTTTTTCCCCGCAACTTTCTGCCGCGACGGGCGCGTTTGATTCGCCGTTGGAATATTGTGCATGTTCACCGGGGATTTTAACTGTAATCCGCGGGTATTCGAAAAACATGATCCTGAAATATTAACGCTGGAAATGCCCCGCTTGTTCATTTCGCGATTGCTACGCGGCAAAATAAAATTGCCCGCTCTTCGACGATTTTTCGAATCGTTTTTTTTTGTTTTTGCTCGCCGCCCGTTGACGTTACCTTTCGCCGGGTGGAGGGACGGCGACGCGCCGTCTGCTTTCGTCTGTAACGAGTCAGCGAATCACGAGATCTGATTATCCAGCCGCCAATGTTACCCGGCAACTTTATTATTTCACCGGGGCGATCCGGCAGAAGGATCGAATTAACGTTCAACAAGTTGTTCGATTTCCCCCCTCGCTCCTTTCCCTCGTTATTTCTGTCCTTTTGTCTTTCGTCTTTTTCTTTCTTTTCTTTCTGTCTGTTGTTGTTCGACGCTCGTTATCGCGTCCGACGGTAGGCCGCCGTCGGATCCGCGCCACGATCGTTCGCCTTTCTTGTGTCCGGAAACTGAGTGGCGACGATGAAAATATCCCTCCTACGCAATAACATTGTGGCGACTATCTCCACCATTCGTCAATGGATGTATTTCTTTCGCGAAAGCTACCCAAGACCGTCCCTATTTCTATACATAGTGGTCCACGCAATTATTACAAGCTCATAACTCCGTTATTATTGCATTTATGAAAAAATGCCAGAGGAGAAAGATAAATGGTTCAAAGAGCACCACACCTATAGACCTTTAAATATTTTTTTAAATGCAACAATACATGTGCAATTAACAATTGCATAATTTCTTTAAATAGAAATGCATATTTTCTTTTGCACAGATCGATTCTTCTATTCATTCTGCGTGAAAAATGATTAGGGTACTATGGCAAAAAAATTATTAGATCTCGAGATATACGCCGAAACCGTCGTTTTAACCTTATCTAAGGCAGGACCCGCTAGAAAGCCTTACTGACGAATCCACTAACGATGCCACACTTTTTCTTTTAAAATTTTTCGATTACAAAGTTTTTTACATACGAAATTATTAACCCATTGCACTCGAGTGGTGAATCTGAAGAATAAATTTTCTATGCATAAAAATTTATTTTGATAAATAGAATGGAAATACCACGAACCAGAGAAATTATTCCAGATTTACAGTTAAAATGCCTCCGAGTGCAAAGGGTTAAACGGATGTCACGATTGAAGCATAAATTATAATACAAACGGCAGAAAGTACATTGTAACATTACAAATAGTAATATTGTAATATTATTTCATCGCCAATCCCTGCAAGACGTTCGCGTTTCTCAATTCCCTCTTCTAAAATAATAACTATATAATACATATAAATTCTATAATAAATTCCCCACGAACTTCAACGTTTACCTCGCTTTATTTAAACGTTTGCACCATCGCATTGTTATCACTTTCCCAACGGACATCATCGGAACGGAACGCTGTGGCCGTTAAATAAACCGCGCCGGTATCGCGGCCGTATTCAATTGCTCCGCGTTAACGGAAAGTTTTTTCATTAAACTGATATTTCGACCGGCAGCGCCGTTCTTTCACATCTGTTTTTTATTCGAAAACAAAAGGCGGTCCGCCCTCGTCAAAATTTACTAAACTTCATTCGTCGGGGGGAGCGGAGGGCCGCCGCAGTCTCTGAAAAGACTGTAACGAACGGCCGCGATGAATGCGCGGCTACGCGGCCGCGAACAAATTTTTCGTCTAACTAAGTGTTCGCGCGCGGACCCCGGCGCTTTCAATAAGAAGTACAATTTCTTGTGGCGACGCGCGATAGCAACGAGCACAAACATGTAAAACAGGGATTCTGGTGTCTGTTCGAGTGTGAAGCGTCGCTTTAGAAATACATAGTCATTTCGGACCGATGTAGATATCAATATAAAAGTTACTTCTTTCAAGCACACCAATTAGTCTACAATATACATTATAATTGTATAGTATTTAAATTATATATTATTTCGAAATTTAATAAAATCTTTCAATTATTAAAATTAAATTAAATACAATTAAAAATAAACTATACTGTATTTTATTCACGATTTTCTCTATAAGTCGGTACTCAAAATTTACAAAAATTAAATAATTACGTTATGTTTATAATATTGAATTTCTATGTTTTTACTATTGGATATCTATTTATAATGTTCAGATAAAATAACATGAACCTGTTTTGTGAAATGCAAGCAAAATGACATACGTTTGACACGTATGATCCACCCGGTTGGTCGAGCCGTCGTCAACGTGTTAATTAACACTGTAGTGACTTAATATAGTAATCTAAAAAGAAATATTGTCGACAAGAAAATAGCCGTAAATAAAAACCATACGCAAGCAATTAATCATATAGATAAAATTATCTTAGAGATAAAAAATCAACGTTTACAATTCTAGAGAAGAAAAAATGGATTGGTATATTTAGTGTCCCACTGGTTAATACGATTTTTCATGGTCGTTTCGTCGCCGGCCAGAGCCATTTGCATCGGTAGATTTCGAACGAATGTTACGCCGTAGAAAATAACACGGCAATTTCTATTCTAAATTGAAACACGCGGGGCGCTCTTAATGGCTTCAACGATTGCTGTAATCAAATAATGACGAACAGAGAAACCGCGCCAGCTGCGTTCGCGACTGTGTAAATCACTTCTGCCATTGACCTCGACCACTCAAAAATGCATTATATCGATTATTACATCGTCTTCGGTTTCCCTTCCTATATTGTATGTATAATTCACGGCGCGACCAACGTGTGCCGGTGTATTAGTAAACTGTATCAGTTTCGTACACGTTCTTCCATGCGACTATACAGCGTTAGTTATTCACGTAAATAAATCACGAAGTCGGATTCCGATAACCTGTCTGCCCGTGACCGGCCGATTCTACTTACGACGAATCGGGGGGGAAGTAATATGTTAGGCTAGTTCTGATTTCTTACACGTACGTTTTAAGGGATGATAATACGTAATGATTCTTTTTTAAATGACAAAGGAGCTATACGTGCATTTTAATATCACTATTTATTACTATTTATTAGACATTTATATAATAATAAAAAATACACCAATTGCAAGATTAATAATTCATATCACAAACCATTTCAATATATCAAAAACAGCACACCGGTATTAATAAAATCTTGTAATTCTACTGTTACAAATTGCATCAATTAATTTATTCCTTCGTCAGGAAGGACAATTGCATCAATTTAAAAATATCCCTCACGGTTGCATAAAATTCGATGCTTAATCAATGCACTTATATCTTATTAAATTTGTAAATTACTATCCACTCGCATGCACAAAAATAAATTTATACACAGACAATTCCTGGTCCTCTTCATTTCGATTACGTAAGTTTGAGTTTGAGTTCGAGTACGTAAAAGCGCGTAGTCCAACGAACGTAACAAAAGATACGGTCGAAACAAGGAGCACGTAACACGGCGAACCGTACTCGAGGCGATTAGAAACGATCAAGCGGAGCGCTCCCCGGGAATGTTGATGAATGAAACGGTCCAATTTAACTTTCCGCCCCTCCGCGCGAGCCGATGGATCTTAAGAAGTTTCCTCCGTTTCGAGTCCCGGGAACCGGGCCGTCGACCGGTGTTCCAAATTTTTTTAGCCTATTTCCAGCCGCGGGAACGATACCATACCCGGGAAGGAAATATCAAGTACTGTACAACTGAAGCAAAACAAAGTTTCGCAGCGGCGCGGCGCGGAGCGAGGGATAGTTAAATTAGTTTCCGAAAGTAATGATTGTTTTTGAAGAAAACCAGTTGAAATTATCGAGTGTTTGGGAAGCAAAGAGTCAGAGGAAGGTGGTGGGGGGTTGGATCGACTAATATACACGCGGAAGTTTTAATTATGTGCTCGTAATTCGGTCGACGGATTTATGGCGGGACGAGCCGGAAACGTTCCGGCGAATTTGTTTTCGACGAGCGTATCCTTGAATCGGTGAGTAGAGGGGTGGGGAGGAGAAGATCGGGGCCATTAACCTGTACGGAGGTAATTGGCAAATAAACGGTGGCATTCATCGAACGGTGTAATTAATTTATGCGGTTTGCTTTCGACGACTGTTTTTCGGCGTTTTCGACGGTTTTTTAGGAGAGAGAAATATGCTTTGGGAGACGATGTTAACCAATTAAAAAATTAATAACATTGTAAAGATATGTGGGGCTTTTATTTTAAAGGTAGTTAAATAAAATTAAATTAAAATATTGTTAACATTTTCGAGAATATTTTTAATTCAGTTTGGTTTTTGAAATAATGGTGATTGAAAAAATGGTGATTGAAATAAAAGAGTAAATAATAAATGAATAAATAAACTAGTTGATGCGACAGTGAATCTCTAAATAAAAAAATACCGAAAAAATAGGATTAATAAAAAATGAAGAATAAAATATTGAATCGGTTTCTCCCTGCCATAAAAATTCATCCCTGAAGAAATTGAATTTACTATTATTATTAATATCGAAAAAAAATATCGGTCGTATAATATCGAAATTAACACAGAAAATATAATATAATATAATATAGAAAAAAACCTAATATTATAAACTTCTATCTATATATTTGCCTCCTAAAAAAAAAGACAGTGTAAATTGCTAACGAACGTCGCAAGATTGTTTACGCTGCCGTAAATAAAAATTTCCCCGTGAAAAATCCCTCCCTTTGAAATCTCGCCTGTAAAACGGCGCGACACGGCGCTCCAATTGTAAACGGGAACGCGAACTAGGCTCGGCAATGTAAAGCTGTTTAGCTGAAAGAAATGTATATCCAGTTTTCTTTTTTTTAATTTCAATTAGGACACACGTCTCGCGTATGAAACATGAAAGTATAATTAGTCCAGTTACGCGACGGTAATGACAAGTAAAATCTCACTTTAGCGGGACAGTACGCACGCGCGCGCGCGCGGTCCCTGTTTGCCGGCATTTTAATTCGGTGAAATTTTAATTACAGGCGTGACCCTTCAACAATTTGATTAAACGTACTGGATACTCTTCGCATTAATGAGTTCAATTTGTATTAACGCGACGAAATTTCCACGTGACTCTGGATTATGAAATGTCACGGGGTTGTACGGCGAGGGGGTTGATGTTCTTCGTTAGGTATGAAAAATGTTAGTAACGGAGATATAATAATTAGCAAGGAGGGATGTGATTAAGTTTGATTTATTTGACGGTGCTTTAATATTGGATTTAACAAGGGATTTAATATTGGATTTGATAAAGGATTTAATATTGGATTTAATAAAGAATTTAATATGAGATTAAATATAGGATTATGTATAGGAGTTAATAATAAGCTTAAATTCTTGACACAACCTTGACATCACTTTGACATAACTCTGATCTAATCTTGACAATAAATGTAGCCTAGACAGTAACAATAATCTAGACATAACCTCAACATACTTTTCACCTAAATCTGCTACACACTTACAGCTAAAGTTTAAAAAATTACAGCTCAAAATATCCTGGTATTTTCATTTCGAAATATTCATCAAACGAATTAAAATTATTTAATAAAATATATAGCCATAACCAGTCAACACCTTAATTAACAAGCATTCGTCTACAGAAACATAAAATTCGATTATTAAATAAAAGATAAACAAAAACCTTCTTTACAAAGTTACATAATTAATTTCTGTAAATCTTCTTTTTATTCAAATCTTTATATTTTCCTAAATAAATTGTTGGAGCATTTCGCTAGAAAATATTACAGATTGGCAGAGCGCGCGTCGCGGCAACATTTTCCCGGATATTAATCCTAGTCCGGTTTTGCAACCAAATCAATTGATTCGCTCCGCGCATCGAACGGTATAATATCGCGTTCGATATTTAATATAACCGAAAACCGTGAAAAACCTTTGAGAACTTAAAATATTCGATCCATTCGTATAGACGGTAATCAAATATGCGCGATGTGTAAAACGTTGCATACGACTCGGGCGACAGTGGTATGGAATCACATTTGCAAAATAGTGGAGGGGAAACTCGAATGATTTTATTTATCGGCTCCGGCCGGCCGAACGGAATTCGATCTAATCTACAATGCAAAGCTCTAAATATCTCGAATCGGAAAATTTGTTCGTTTAGGCTGCTTGTTCAGCCGCTGACTACATTATTTTCGCGAAACAGGAAAATGCCTCGGTTAATTTCTCCATTTCAATAAACGAAAGATTTTTACTTTAGCGGATAATAAAACTGTAAACATTTTCGCTTTAGCGAATGATAAAACTGTAAACATTTTTACTTCAGCGAATGATAAATCTGTAAACATTTTTATTTCAGCGAATAATAAAGCGGTAAATATTTTTACTTCGGTGAATAATTAAACTTTAAATTTTTGTGTTTCAGTGAACAATTATTAAACTTTACTTTTTTCGCCTTCGGTAAATAATTAAATTTAAAATTTTTGTATCTCGGTGAATGACTATCAAACTTCGTACTTTTTCGCTTCAGCAAATAATTAAATTTTAAACTGTTATATCTCAGCGAATGATTATGAAACTTTATACTTTCCTACTTCAGCAAATAATGAAATTTTAAACTGTTATATCCCAGCAAACGATTATGAAACTTTAAATATTTTCAATGCAGAGGATAATTAAATTTTTAATTCTTTTAACTCGGGGAATAATTAAACTTTTAATATTTTAATTCAGAGAATAATCAAAAATAAATTTTTTTAATACAGTGAATAAATAAATTCAAAACTCTTTTACTTCACTGAATAATTATTAGCCCTCATACTTTTTCACTACAGTGAATAATTCAACTTCAGTCTTCGTTATTCCACTGAATAATTACACTCTTTGCTCCAGTGAATAATTAAATTTTCAACTTTTTACTTCAACGAATAACTGAATATTAAGCTTTATTTTTATTTTATCGACTAATTAAACTTCTGAAAACTGTTCAAAATCTGCCCGAGTTTTTACGGGCTGAATAGTATTTAAATGAAGACAGTCTGAAATGCTCCATATCAGAGTTTATTCATTCTAAAGATCAGAATTTGTTTAAGACAAGTTTCAGAGATAATTTATTTATTTAAGACAAATTTCAGACAATCTATTTTATTGGGGGGATATTTAAATTCAAATAACTTTAAAATTTTTTTATCATTAATTAATGTATATAATAAGATATTTTTTTAAGAATAATTAGGAAAATTACCTTAGGGATAACAGCATAATATTTTTTTGAGAGATCTTATTGAAAAAAATGTTTATGACCTAATGTTGAATTAAGATAAAATTTAGGTGCAGAAGTATAAATCTCAAATAAATAAATCTCAGGCATTTCAATATTGAAATCTCGTTGAAAAAGGTGTGGTAAAGTAAACGGGGGCTATTTTGATCAAATCAACAGCTTTTGAAAAAAGATATACAGTATTATATATTTATCGTCCGACATTTCATATACACCAACTTGATATATATAATATATATACTGCAATTTACTTGAAATTCCATCGAAACAGATAAACGATGAAAAATCGCGAAGAACACGGATGAGCGGCCGTTTTGTCCGCAATCAAACGCGACCGTTGCCCGCAAAACGTCCGGAATATCGTCTGCGCGCGGGGTTGTTGCTGGTCGGGCGGCGCGGATTTTGGCAGGTGCGCGGCGCAGAGGCCTTCCGTTGTCCAGGCCCTGAAATCCGTTTGTAGGCCCTAGGCGAGCGGCGTTGAAACGCGCCTATCGCGTAAAGCGCGCGCGCCCCGTGTACGCACATTTAACAGTTGTACCGAGAAATTGCTGGCATATTGCGATACGCGGCAGAGAATGCGACATGGATCCGTGCGCGGGCTCAACCGACTATGCCGCTCGATGGACGTTGTTGAAGTATCCCGGTTGTGCGGGGGTGGGAGGGAAACGGGGGGCAGAGGGCCGTCAAAGCGACGCAAAACGCAGACACTTGATGTAATTTCGCGCTTTGCTGCACCGACTATTTTTTTTGTTTCGTCGCGGACCGTCTACCTTTCGCGCCCGTTGTCTTCGTTGCACCTTCGCGCTCCTCGATATCGACGGCGCGCCGTTCCCGGTCCGGTCCTGGTCAGGTTATTGCGTTGAGTATTTTGTAAGCATTCGACCCTTTGTAGTCGAAGCTAAATCAAGCGTGAATTGGAAATAATTCTGAGTTGTAGAATAAATGTAATATTGAGACTTAAGACTCGTGCAATAGTTATAATATGAACTTTGTTGCTATAAAAATTATTTAGAAAATATCGTCGTAAAAATTCATAAAAATTCTGCTAAAGAATTGTTAAAATATCGCTAAAAGAATTCCTAGAAAATTTCAAATAAAATATTTCAAGAACCTCGCTAAATCACTGTCAGTCGATTAAAATAATTGATAAAAAAATCCGCACCCCGCAATCGGCAATTACTACCCTGTATAAAGATCCGCAGTTCAAACACTTCGAAGCTGCTCACCTTTTCCAGCTCCGACATATTTTTCGCAACTTCGCCGTCCAGCAAAGCCGAAACAATCGCTCGGATCATCCCCCGTAGTTCTTGCTCGAGGTATCTTTCCGTCGTCCGACGTCGGTCTCCCGGGTCCGCGCGGCCAAAGTTTCTCAAATCGACGTCCATCCACTGTCGGATCCAGGTAACATCCACAGGTATACGATGTAACAACGGCCCCGAAGATCTTGGCCTTTGATGCTCGGCGGTTGCTTAGCTGCGAAGACGGCGGCGGGGGTGTGCGGGATCGGAGTGCAACTTATAACTGGATAAGATATCACAAGAGACCCGACCACTGTGCCGCGGACTGGAATCGAAAGTACTTAATGACGCTAACTGCTGTTGCCGAGCAAAGGTGACGGTGTTACGCCGCGGTAACACGTCGGGGAAACCCGATTCGCCGCGCCGACAACCGGGGAGAATAATTTCATCGGCGACGCGTTAGAAATTTCGTTAAACAAGCTCGTCGCCGTTAATCAATTAAACGCGGGAGCCGACGGTGATTGTTATGCAATCGTAGATAGTCTTGTCGACGCTGTGAGATTTCCAAAAAGTTGTATCAATTTGTCAGGAATTTCATGCAGAATTCTCGGAACGATAATCATTTATTAAATTATAGTTACTTTGACTTACAAAGTTAAGTTCAAGGAAATTATAGGAATAAATTTATTTAATAATCTATTCCGAAATGTGTGACATTTTTTTTAATTATTATGCATTTATGATGAATTTCTGAGAAGAAATTTCTAAAAATATTATTACTAATATATTACAATAATAATAATATTATTAGTAGAAATTCCTCAGTATTTGAGAAAAATACTTTACCTTAATCAACACTAAGGAATATTTTCTTGTCAATATATAATCAACTAAAAACACATCCCATAAAAGTTAAAGTTATACTATCGTCTCTATACTTTCAGAAACAACCCTAACTGTTGGCCAATTACAACGCAGCAACCTTCAAGAAGTTTAAAACTCGCGCGCTGTTGCACAAATCTAAATCAATTATCCTAAACGATCTCGTCCACGGTGTTCCGCGCTTTATTTATTCGTCCCTGCGAAATGCACACGATCCGGACAGTCTTATTAATATTTAACCGGTCCCCCCCTACCTCCCCACCCCCTCAGTGAATTATGGAGAACGTAGTAAGAACGTAACGGTGGCGTTCCTGCGCACAATTAACGGTAAATTACGCGCGGCCCGTGCAGTTACGAAATAAATCGTGGCCAAGGGGGTTAATCAGTGTTTCAACAGAATTTTCCGACGGGGCGGATCGATAAATGGAACAAACCGGTTCGCGACCGGGGCAGATAAGACTTGTAAAAACGGCGTCGCGATCGCGCCCCGTGTTCGCGGCGTCGCGGGAACGGCGATAGGGGGAGGGAGGGAGGGAGGGTAATATGTAAATACTCTTTTGTTATATCAATCTTCTCAATTTTCCCGGCCGCCGTACAAAGTAGAGGCGGCCGGATACGTGACTCGGCTCGGTTGCGTGACTCCGCGGCCCCTGTTTCCCCGGAGCCTCGGCAATTTTTTCAAATTGCAATCCATTTATTCGAACGATTCCGCCGCGCGGAGTCGACAGAAATTCCTGTCTTCGACGCGCGGTCGTTAAGGTTACGGTTTTTTCTTTTCTGCAGCCGAAGACAAGGCGACCTCGAAACCCGCGTTAACTTCGGGGGCGGAGAGCTGCGTTCGCGGCGCGGTCTCGGTTCCGCAAAATCTTATCGTGATCACAATTGTTATACAATTTTGGTGTGTTATATATTGCTGTATTTTATTGCGATATTTATTTGAATATTATGTTTTAGGTTGTACGGTAAAGGAGAAATTGTATTGGGTGGTTTAGTGAACTCTGCGGATTTTATTTTAACCCTTTGCTATAGAGTGGTCACTGTTTGGCCTCTTGGGGATGTAATATAGCGATATTTTAGCAATTCTTTGGCAAATTCTTTAGTAATACCTTCAGCAATATTTTAGCAATACTCGAGCGATACTTTAACAAATTTCTTAGTAAATTCTGTAGCAAATTCTTTAGCAATTTTTCATCATTTTGTCACCAATTTTTAATAAATTTTTAATCAATTATTAATCAACTCTTTACCAATTCCTCATCAATTCGGCAGTCTTCTGTCTAAACAATTACAACTTAACATCACTTCCTAAATCACTGATCTAAATAAAGCAACCATAACTGCTAAACCATTCCAACATTGGCGCACACCAATAGCAATATTCCTTTAAAATATTTCTTCCAATTTCTAAAAATCATCGCAACAATCATCGAACTTTCGAAACCAGAATAAAAAATTAACGTCACCCCTAAGTTTTCATCTATAGCGGTAAAATATCCAGGTACCTGATAACACGTTGCCACGATCCTCGTGATAAATACTGTAACAGTTCAAGGGGCACACACGGTCAGGAAATCATTTGCCAAGGGAAATGTTTGGAAGGCAGTCATTTTCGGGATTGCTGCTGCCATCGAGCCACGTGTAGTAGGGTTGAAGCCCGCCGAGAGAAGGGTCGCTATGAAAAATTGCTCTTTGAAGGCCCCCGCGCGGTAGAAGAGGGGGAGGAGGGGGGGTGGACCAGGTTCAAGGGTTTCTAGGTCTTCGAGCTTATGATCATTGATTCAATCGATGTTGAACAGGGGGGTCAGGAACGACCGTGAGTTGTAATAAAACTGCTCCGGGGTCTGTAATTCCGGGATAATATATTTGTTGCCTGCCGCGGGATTACTTTCATCGAGAAATCGCGTCGCGATAAACCTGGAGTTTTATATAAATAAACGGACGCAAACGTCGCTTTTATCTGCCGCATTATTTATAATTCTTTTTAATTAGCGGTTTCTTTTACTTATGGGCTTCATTTTAGTTATGGGTCCCTTTTTAATTATGAACTTCCCTTAATTATGAGTCTCTCTTAATTATGAGTCTCTCTTTAATTATGAGTCTCTTTTCGTCATGGATATCATTTTATTCACGTCTTCTTTTATTAATCATAAATCTATTTATGAATCTTTTTGATTTGTGAACTTTTTGATATCCGAGTTTTTTAAACTAAAAAGATATTAAAATTTTCAATATTTTTTATTTATCTTTTCCATTTATGATTTTTTTTGGCGTGTGAATTACTTACGAAATTTCCTTAACCCTTTGCACTGTCACCCATCGACTCTAAGGCGTCACTAAAAATAGCTATACCACTTTTCGAAACAATTTTAACATTATCTTTTATATATAATAATTCACAAAATGTCAAATATTCTACTTGCCAAATATAATACACCAATTTTCAAGCTGGAAACTCTCGTCGAGTCATATATAAAACAGAAACACCGCGGATCAGAAAACGAGCGCAAAACATAACGGAAAATAGCATCGAGTGGAAAGAGTTAATACCGCGAACGGTTTTCCAGGCAACACCTCGTTAAATTGCGTTCGCGCGATTAAACATAGTTTGCGTACAGCATCGGCGCCACAATGCAGGCAGCCGTCGCGCCTCTGTTCGAAAGTCGGCGTCCCCCTTTTTTCTCCTCCTTCTTCTTTTTTTTTTATTTTTGTATAGTCCGCGCATCGCCCGGACTAGCGATGTAATTACAGAGAACAGTGGAACACGGTTCTGCACTCGTTTCTATTTTTTTCCCCTTTCATACGGACCCTGCTATCACCTTCCTCCCTCGTTCCCTCCCGGTCCCGAAGACAAGTATCATTGTGAAGGTAACACGACTATAAAGGTGGGACCGGAAAAAAACGCGATATACAGGCTAACTTCGTTCCTCGTAAAATACCGTGACGGGAGAACTATCAGCCGACTCCGACACCGCGTTGCCGCGCGTATATTTCCTCGGAATCCTAACATAACCTATATACGTAATTCCGAAAATTGCTCTAAGAAACGACGATCTTTTATAAGAATTTATGGGGTTAGGTAACTTTGTTCTTCAACCCTTTGCCGTCTTTCAAGACAGATTTCTCAAGCTCTTAGGTGGAAATGTTCCATTCTTTCAACCCTTTGCACACGAAGCCATTTTAATTGTAAATCTAAAATAATTTCTCTGACTTACAATATTTCTATTTTCTGTTATTAGGTTAGGTTTGTGTATATGAAATTTAATCTTGCAAATTTAATAATTTTTTAAATTTAATAATATTGTAAATTTAATAATTTTTTAAATTTAATAATATTGTAAATTTAACAATTTTTTAAATTTAAAATTTGATTAGGTTTATAGAAATTATTTTGAAACGTGGTAACGACACAGCAAAGGGTTAATCTATAAGTAAAGAACGATTTCTTAACGTTTAAACTAAATATCATTTAACAATATATTATTCCACAGTTCCCCGACATTTTTATAATCAAATTAATATTATAATCCCCGACAAATCACTAAATATTTCCATAAAATTATAATTATTCCAAAAGCATAAATACCAAGCTCGATCTACCAATAACAAAATCGTTCCAATCGACTACGAACCAGCCGCGCCAATAATGTTGGCAGCGATTAAAAAATCGTTTGAGCGGCACAGAGCGATCCGCTTACCGCGCTGGTAACAGGAGGGTAAATAGATCTTATTGACGCTGCGCCAACGAAAGATCTATTAACGGTAACATCAATTAATCTATCTCAAAGCCTCTTCTCCCTGTGTATAACCCTTCAAAGGGCCTCCCCTTCAGTCGAACCGATCCACGAAAACCGACGAATGGAAAAGTGATATTTTCGTGGGCCAGCGAAGTTTAGGCTGTTGACGCGGGGGTATCTTCAAACTGGAGCACATCTGGGCTCGAAATCTATCATTCACGACACGCGGGTGTCTCCCGGTTCCGTAGCAGAGAGGGTAGTAGGTTGCACAGTAGAGGGCCCACCCCGTTTCATTTCGATTTCTATGGCGAGCCTTTGTGAACGCTCGCGCCGACAATCCACAGAAAACGGACGATTGATTCGTTTCGATATGGAGCGCCGAGCATAACCAACTCCGCGAACGAACGCAAGCTCGCCCCGTCAGGGGGTCCCGCGATTCCTGCGCCGCGCACCCTTCTCCCCCGTCGCCCCCTCGGTCGGTTCCCGCGCGGAGGCTTTTCAACCGCGCCGGCCTAATTCGCAGTTCGCATAATCGTCAAGTACTTTGGACGTTCCGTTCTCATTCGACTTTTCGCCGGCGCTCCCTTGCAATTCAAACGAGGATTAACGATAATGGACGGCATTCCGCTCGATATAAAGTGTCTCGCGTTCGTCACGCGATCCGGCGTGCCGCTCTCCTAAACCAGCCACGATGGAAGACAGCAGGAGCAGCAACCTCTGCCTTTTCTCCACCGTTTCGTTTCGCTTTCTTATTTATTCCAGCGTCGGGCACCCCTTTCCACGGCGAAACCGGAACAACGACGGACTGCATTTAACCCCTTGACTACGGCACACACTGATACACACCGGTCTTACTATACGTCAGGAATCGAGTTACGATGCGCGTTGAGAACGGCAAATTTTTGTGTACGGATTTACAGTCAGTCGTAAATATAGTCAGCAATCAATTTCGCACTGTTTAAATTAATTCTAGAACAACTGTCGACAAAACTATAATCACTGTGATCAATAAAGGACATAACAAAATTTATCTTCAAAATAACGCAGCTAACTGGTTAATCAACTTTGTTATAACTTGGTATAAATAAACTTTATACACGAGTTCAAACCTTGCAAAATCTTACATGCGTCCCTTGACTTCGACAGATTTCTCTTAGAAGCAACGAGGGTACGAATACTTATGGGTCTGACTGTACATTAAAAATTATAGTATACGCATAGTATAAGTTGGTTACAGTATAATTATTCACTGAGACAAAAAGAGATTGAAGCTTAATCAGTCGATAAAATAATTTTTCGTAATTTTTTCGCCTTTTTTTATTTTAAATTAATCTGCGCCTTTTATCTAATTGTGGTAAGTTATCTATGCGAATAATTGTGGACAAAATTGTGGGGACGCCTATAGGCGTTCTCGGTATTTTAAAAGCAAAATTTCTAAGCGTCTGTAGGCCACGGTAGCCAAGGGGTTAACAGGACTCTTCGGCTGTCGGCGCCGTGCTAATTCAATTATGCCGCGATTCGGCTGCGTTATTGAATCGCATCGTGTTCCAATTATGTTGCGATTCGGGTATGATGTGTTTCGATTGTGTTGTAACTTCGGCGGGTTGTAATTGAGTTAGAAGGTTCCGGGAGCTTGCAATTGATTCAATTGAGAATTGTTTTCGTTTCGAGGGATGTGGGTCGTGTGTTGTGCTATTGAGGCACGGTGTAATTTATGTATGGTGTAAGGGGAGTGCAATGCAATTCGAGTGTAGTGTTGTTCAAATGCAATGTAATTCAAGTATAGTGTAATTGAAATACAATGTAATTCCAGTGCAGTGTAATTGAAATACAATGTAATTCAAATACAATTAAATCCAAATACACTCTACTCGAATTTCTTTATAATTTAATTCAATGTAATTGAATTATCTTGTATTTGAATTCAATGTAATTGAATTACCTTGTATTTAAATTGTATGTAACTGAAATACAATATACTTCAAATGCAATATAATGGAATTACGATGAATTACGAAATGCGAATTTGTAATTTAATACTACATATTTATAGCATTAAATTACAAAAAATTGTAATTATAATGAATACTGTATATTTCAAATGTAATCGAATTACTTTGCTATTTAATTCGCTAACAATCCGAATGACGAATTGCGATAACATTGAATTACTATATAATTTACTACTCAGGACCTGTAATCAGCAAAGGAATCGCAGCATTCTCGCGACGCGTCATGCAACCTTAGGAACCGCGCGCGCGCGCGCGCGAGCTCACCGTAATCTTCGTTTCTGCAGAGTTTAGCGCATACTGCAAATTGTTTTTTCTGCTATCCCGCGCCGCTGATTTTCCTACACAAATCACGTTAAACACAGCTCCGACCACGCCACCCCTTTCCCCGTACTATGTGTGCGCACGTGTGCGTTTGTGTGTGTACCTTGTTGGGTCTAGGACCGGTAAAACGCCGACATGTCGAAAGATAGAGTTCGCATGGTTAGCAGCTGTAACAATATTGCCAGTTGTAATTTAGCGTGCACCGTTCCATGCAAACAAATGGCCGAGAAAAACGCACCCCCCGCGTAACCGTATCAACTATTGCTTTCGTAAGCGGTGGAGAAGAGAACGGAACGGGGTGGGCTGGGGAGGGGAGGGTCGCGAGGAGGGTCGTAATTCGTAATTCATAACTCGTCAGGAATGAATTCGAAATGTTCTGAATAAATACCTAATAATTTCCGTAACGCTGGACAGAGTCGCGGGTTGCTGCGCACAGGTTTTATGCAAAGTGTGTAACCGCGGACCGCGTCTCCGTGCACAGCGTTTCCATGGAAGAACAATCGAATTATTCGAGGAATTATTTTGCCGTATTTAAGGGATTCGATTACGGCGTGAATTAAATGTAATTTAATTGAAATGGAATGCGAGAAAAGTAGAATGTAGTTGAATGCAATGTAATTGAATTACAATGTAACTGAATACAATGTAATTGAATTACAATGTGACTGAATGCAATGTAATGGAATTACAATGTGACTGAATCATGATATAATTCAAATATAATGTAATTGAAGTACAATATAATCGGTTTACAATGTATTATAATTAAGGTAAAATGTAATTCGAATACAGTTTAATTTAATTGCGATACCATTCGAAAATAATAAAATTAAACGAGAATGTAATTACGATGTTATTCGAATATAATATAATTAAAATGCAATATAATTTAGAGGAGATATAAATTAAATATGACTTAATTGAACTAGAATATAAATTGAAAATAATATAATTGGATTGCAATATAATTCGAATCGGTCTAGAAAAATTGTTCTCGCAAAGTGTACCGTGCTCTGGCGAGCGAGAGAAGTCGTACGCTCCCGGCCCAGTCCGCGTTTGCTCTGTGGATTAAATATTGGTCGGCGCGGCGGGCGCAGTCTTCCGTTCCGCGTCGGAACAATAGACCGATACATTCATATTTACCGAAATTTCCCGTTCGAAGTGTTCGCCGCCGGCGGCGAGTCCGCCGTGTTACATCACAGGTCGCGTAGGTTAAGTCGCCGGATCCTCGCGGAGCCGTTTTTCATCGGCGGCAACGGCAACCGGCAGCAACCCTCGTGGCGGACAATTGAATACGTGTTTCCGTGCGAGTGCGTGACAATGTTCGCGCGCGTAAACGGGGAGGCGAGAGCGCCGAGAGCAACGAACACGCGCGCGCGTCTGACGATGAAGCCTGTCACGCGCCAGGAGCCTCGAGCATCGTGCGCGCAGATCCTCGCGCCGCGACCTGGCCACATAATACGCCGTGAAAACCCCGAAGAGAAAGGAAAGTCATTGGCGTCATCGATCAATCCGGCGCGCACAAAGCACCCCCGGGCCCTCAGGACACGCTCCAGCAATTACATTGTGAAACCACCGTCCCATTGGTTGCTCGCCGGGGCAGCGCGAACTTTCTTTTCGACGCGGCGCACACCGCTGCCTCCTTATTTAGCCGCTCGCGACAAAACCCATGACTTTTCAACTAATTAATTTCCTGCGCCAGCGCCGTGGTGTTATCTTCAAATACGCTGGATTAGTGGGAAAATATACGATTATGAGAGAAGTGGAGTTCACTATGGGGGTTGTTAGGTGATCATTTTCTTGGAATTTTTGTTGTTGGATGTTTTTTAAAGTGCAGTTTGAATTTTGAGTAAATAATAAATAGAGGTAATTTTAGAGTTAATTTTGAGTAGTAATTACTAGGATATAATGTTAAATATGATATTATATATACATATATAATATTATGATATCATAATACTGTATTCACAAAATAATATCATATTATTAAATTCACAAATATTTGTGAATGCAATATTATAATGTTATATATTTAAATACAATATTAAAAGTATATTAATTATATAGTATTAAATACTACATTATAACAATTTAGGTTCAATATTTCCATATTAAATCCTTGACATAACCTCGAAATGAAGTTCGAGTATGCAAGAAATCAAAGCTCCATTTTTCGACGTTTCTTTCAAACTCTCATTCGAAGTTATTATAAAATATCAATATAAAAGTATTACATTATTATAAAAGGCTTCTGCATCGAGTAGGCAGCTATCTCTAACCAATATCGGGTTCAGTAAGGTAACCAACGCAGCGATTCGGCTCACCTAGTTCGCGAATGAGCGGAATGTTCACGGGTCAACGGACTTATCTCTTAAAACTCTGCTTCGCTGCAACATTATAAAACATCGTTCGGCCCAGTGTTCTTTTTAATTAACAGAATACCGGGTTCCACCGTGTAACACTACATTTGAAGAAAAACTCAAACCGACCTCAGCCCTCCTCTCTTCCTCTTTCTCTCTCTCTCTCTCTCTCTCTCTCTCTCTCTCTCTCTCTCTCTCTCTCGGCGCCGGATTACGGAGGCCGGTGCGGTTCCACACAACTTCAAACTATGCGCGCTTTCATGTGTTTTATGCCGCTTCGCTGTAATCTCATCAAATTCCTAGTGCTGCAAAGCAAATTAGTTTGCACTCGCCAATCCGCTGAAATGTACATTACACGGTAGATCCATGGGAACAGAGACCGGAAGTCTAAAAGGAGACAGAGAGAGTGAGTGAGAGAGGCGAAACGCGTGGGAAAAAGTAGTGTAGTTGCTCGCGTCGTTTAACCCATTAAAAGAAAAAGAAAAAGAAAGAACCTTTACAGCTTGCGCCCTTTCACGTTCCGTTTAATTCGCTTTGATGTTCGACGGAACACGTCGTTTAATTAATGTCTCTGGCAACGTGCGCGAAAATTTATTCGGAAACGTGTGTACAGAGTTTGTTCATTCAGCTTTATCGTTTGTTTCGCATTTTTGTTTCATCTTTGTGGACTTTTTAGATACTTCCTTTTAGCGATTTTTAGTCGTTAGTAATTTGGTAATAATTGCTCGTATTTCTTAGTAATTTTTGTTTTGTTCGTTTGTGTTTATTATTATTCGTTTAGCATTCGTGTTTAATCATTATGTACTTTTTAGGTATTGTTTTATCAGTGATTTTTAGTCGTTACTAATTCGGTAATAATTGTTAGAATTTTTTAGTCATTTATGGTTAGTTTCTTCAGGTTTATCATTTGTTTAACATTCGTGTTTAACCACTGTGTATTTTCTAGTAATTTCTTAGTAGCTTACCTATCGTCCGACTTTAATAATAAACTACATCGTAAAAATATACAATTTATAACTTATACAATTTATAATAATTTTTGCAACATGGAATGTCGCGAATTCGAAGCGATAATTACGGTGCGAATCGTCCACCCTAAATTCGTTAGATATTAACCCTTTGAAACCGGATGACGATTCTGGGACGACATAAAAATTGTAATACCACCTGCCAAAATTATTTCCACAGACATCAACAAAGCTCAGATATAACAAATTGTTAAAATTTTAACAAAAATCACAGACCTCAACTTCATTTACACAAAATGCACTTTTCTGCACGTCGTACAAAGAAAAATTCTTTCACATCCCCAATCGACACACCTTCGACCAGCAAAGGGTTAAGAATCGAACGGGGTGGGTACGAAAAGTGTTCCCACTTATCCCGATCGCTTTTCCATAACACGGCCGAGCGTTGTTTCAAGCGATTCGTCTCGGGAGAGATCTCGCGCGAGCGGGGCTGAAACGGCGTCGCGCGGAAATGGGGGCAGGTCGGCTAATGGACGTGCCGCGGAGGCGGAGAGGCGCAGCCCCGGGTTCGCCTAACTTCCGCAGCTTATATTGAACAGCCCAGTGATTGAAACGAACTTGAATCGTCGGAAGTTCTCTCTCGGGCCACCTCTCACCCCCTCCTCTCCCCCTTGGCTGGCACACGGTGTGTAATGTACACGCGTCTTCCGAGTGTTTAAATCAATTCCGAACAAGTTTCCGCCGTCGTTCGCCCGGTTGAAAGACGGCGACGTCGGAGGCGCGGTTTCTGAATTCTACGGTGTCGTGGCGGCGCCTCGCCGTACACGTTCGCCCCGTCATTGAGAAATATCGGAATTTCGGGCGACGCGATAGAGTTTACGTCAATGGGAATTTTATTCCGTCGCTTTTATCTTGCGATCGTGTGTCAACCCTTTGTCGTAACCAGTCAGACTCGTGATGGAGATTTGGAACAATAAGCTGTTAGATATTGTAGAAATAATTGAATGAGTCTGTGGACCTTTATTTAATACTATTGTTTATACTATTAATATGTAACAATTTTCTTTGGTTTCAATTTGTCTCTCCGTGGACGTAACTTCTTTCACTGGCAAGAGTGCGATCACGACTAATAAAAGTATACTGAAACAGTAACACCAATTGCTATTAAAAAACAAAAATTTAAATAAATATCACTTTTCTTCCTCGATTATAAATACCACGATTTATTTCTCTGAATATTCTCCGTTCGTTCAGTATTTCTCTTAATTGCTATAAACGAATTTAAATAATTTTTATAACATTTTAAGAACTTTTACGCTTCTATGGATAAATAATAGATGAAATAATAGTTGGACTTAGATGGAAAAATCTGGCGCGCGAAAGGCGCGATATAAAGTCAACTACGCCGGGCAATAAACAAAGGGCACAGTAATTGGCTAAGGCTAGAGTGGCTGGCAACCGCGCGGCCCTATCGCCGGGCGTGGTAACTGCCGAGAGAAACGAGAATGGCAGCAACACCGCGAGGATAGGGGATGCCCCGGTGTGCTTAACGGAAGGCGGCCGGAGAGGACGCCGGGGGTCGCGCCGCGGCGGTGGTCAGGAAGTCTTCGTTTGCGCCAGTCGGTCGGTTCCGGCGGAGGTAAAGCCGCGGGAGTCTCATTACCCCGGCAAAATTCTCGCATTTTCCGCTAAATGTCCGTTTCGTGTTAATGAACGACTTATCTTCATATTTGCTGTCACCGCGCGCGCGCGCTCGCGCCGGCCAGGAGCTCGTTTACGGGAAGTTGGTCCAGGCTGCGCTAACTATGGCGGCCTGCGGAATTAATTGAGACCCCTCGCGACGGTCTATCTTGTTATCCGAGGGTATTCTGGGCAACGGGGTAACCGCTCATCGACGTCTGAAAACGAGCCGCGACGAACCTCGTCTAATTATCGCTGCCGCGGAATTCGGGAGCGGAAAAAGGCGGTTTTGATAGGTTGTCTAGGGTCGTCGAAGATAATTGGTGGAATTTTAGGGGGTCACGTGGATTCCTTTCTTTTTATTCAGTTCGAGGATTTATATCTTTAGTTCAATGATTTGTTATATTCTGTTCAAGGATTTGCATCTTTAGTTCAGTGATTTATATCTTGAGTTTAATTATTTATAATCTTATGTTCTGCGATTTATAGCTTCAGTTCAAGGATTTACATCTTTAGTTCAATAATTAACCTCTTCAGTTCAATAATTAACCTCTTCAGTTCAATAATGTATAATTATTTCAGTTATAAGATTAACAATATTCAATCCAACGTTCGACATTGATTAAAATGTATTTAATTCGATGATCGAAAAATGAAAAGCATCAACGTCGAAATAATCGTCGATTGTATAAATAGATGAAAGCGATCGTTAGTTGTCGATTAAAAGCTGTTCGCGATTAACATTTAACAATAGTAATTCGATCGTTTAGTCGTCGATTCATTTCTTGCCCGGTCTCCGTTTCAGCCGGGCGTTTAGGTTCTCGGTAAACTGGCTGAATTGTTAAGGAGCGGCGATTGTGCAAATGCGCCGTGCTGATTATGCAAAGTAGCCTAATTACCGGATTCGAATCGAGCAGAACACGTCCAGGAATAAATCGAGCGCCGACTGTAAAAGAACGCGGCTCTGACTGTAATAGAAAAAAACGCAGCGTCGCCGATGAGACGTCGTTGCGTTGAGAATAAATCGTAGAGCGAGGTTCGAATTCGCAGAATTTTAAAGTAGAAACCTAATCGTAAAAATTTCGTTTCGATTATTCGCTCGAATCTGCTGAAATTGTGGAAACTTCGAAGGAACTTTTACACTTTCTGCCAATCGAAGAGATTTAAAGTCTGTAGTATAATAAGCTTGACAGTTCTCGCCGGACCTGTCAGTCGAGGGAGAAATTGCGATCCATTTTTTAAGGTTATGTCGAACTTTTAATTGGCGTAGTTATTGATTTGAAACGAACGTATATTTATAGTAATATTTAGATGTTATATTACTTATAATAATATTATAGTATATTATAGTAATATTAGTAATATTAATTAATAATATATATAAGTAATTAAATTAATATTATTATGGAAATATCATAGTGATATGACTTCCTAGTTTTTGCTAGAAATAAATCAAATAAATTCATTGAAACTAATATAGAGAACGGAGTATTAAAATGTATTTAAAAAATTATTACTTTGAAATAAGAAATCTTCTATATTTATTATTGAAGGAATAGATTAACATAACTGCACTTACCTCATAGGCTGTAGTCTGCTTCAAATGATGACGTATATTTTTCACATTCTGATGTAACATAAATAATAAAAAATCTGACGTGTACGTCGAGCTCTTCTACCCTTATCGATCAAACGAATAAAGCAGTCTAATGATTAATTAAATTGTCAAATAAAACAATTCTACCCGCCAGTCTTTCATCCCCTATTCTACCACATTGAAGACATTTTAATTCTTGTAAAAACTACGCGACGTTAACGAAATAAATACTCAAAAAACAATTTACAATAAAATAACGAAAATTGACAGGGAACATCTTAGAACCATAGGCATAAATATTTATTAATTAAAAAATAAGCAACGCGAGTTTCTCTCGAAATATAACCGATGGCGAAGAGCTCAATAGATGTGACGAGGATCTCTGCGGACGCATCAGGGCGAAATGAACGACCACCTCTCTACAAATCCATGATTCCTTTATTAAGAAATACTGTATTGTTCCGACAATCGCAAAACGTTGGTACGAATATCATGGCTCTCGAAGCTATTACGCGTTTCTCGTCGCATGCGTCTCTCGGCGTCGCACGAAAAGACGGAGAGACACAGGCTCCGCCGGCACCGGCGATTCGCGTCCTCCGTCCCTCCCCTGGACACGCGTTCTCTCCCATCCACACGCAACATACGCACAGACAGAGGCATGCACAGAGTGTGTGTTTGTGTGTGTGTGTGTGTTCGCGCCGCGTCGGCCGGGGTCCTCTGGACCGGACGGCTTCCACGTCGCGTGGACTCGCGCGGTACAATGAATCATCCTCCCGTCTTAAAACAACGTACACCGAACGTTTAAGAGAAGTAAGTACAACATCAAATGTGACTGGTATCACCCCCTCCCGCTGTTCGACTAGCGCGTCGGAGGACCTTCGGTCTCTCTCTCTGTGACCCTGGCTGCCCCTCCCCCGCCCCCCGGGTTCGCGGTCACGCGAGGTCGTCGCACCGGGTCCCTAACCCGGGCCGAAGCACCCCGAGAGGTTCGCGGCGCGCGGCCCCCGGCATCGTCCGTGCCCCGTCGAAACCACTCTCGCGCCGCACACCGACCGGATATGCCAATTGCGCGCTCGGGACCGTGAAATTTCTCGCGGGCCGGTTAATTGAACGATCGTTCGATCGGTGTTCGCCGGCGGCCCCCAACGCCGTCTAAAGGGCGCACGACGGCCGCACCGGCGAACGATCCTTCCTCCCTGCTCCAACGGTGGCGATCCTCCTCCTCCTTCCTCCCTCATCCGCGCGTTCGTCCTTCCTCGACCGGTGCACCCTTTGCCACGCTTAGAGAGAAGACGTAGAGACAAAGAGACAGACACAGAGACAAGATAGACCCGACATCCGCTGTCACGAGATATCCCGGATATGATATCCCGTAGCTGGAACTCGTGGCGAGACCTCGGCGACCTTCGTCGCTGCCGGCGTTCGCCGACCGCACCGAGACCTGCCAGCAAAAGAGTCAAAGGGTGTTGTTGTTGTTGTTGTTGGCTGCCGCGTTGCTGTGCCGGCCCTGCTCACAGCTGTCCCTCGTCCATCGACGGCCGCGCGCCGTCGTCTACCGGTTCCTGAACAGCTCCGCGCAGACCAGCAAGATCAGCAGATGGAGGATCGTCAGGTGGAGCGGCGCCGTCGACGTGCCCGTCGACGAGAGCGCGTACGCGTACGACGAGTAACACTCCTTGTAGGACTCGAGGTTCAGCCGGGTGACCGTGCAGTAATGGTGGAGGACGCAGGCTCCGTTCAGAGCGCCGCCGCAGCCCCAGATCTGCTCGACCTCGCGCGGCAGGAACACCGTGTTCGCCGCGTAATATCTGCGGGGAAACAGAAACGACGTGTGCTGGGAGAGATTATGTCAAGGTTATGTCGGGCTTGGCCGGCGAATACTGGCACTGTTTGGGGAATTCGGTGACGTCGATAGGCAATGAATGGCTTGGAAACGTCAGTTTTAGGTGTGGCGGTCTTGTGGTCTACGATAGACGTCTTCGAGGCGGCTTGTTCAAGATGTTAAAGAGAGTCTTCAGTTTGGGGAGAGTCTAAAGGGCTAAGGGTGAGGTCTAAAAATGTCTTGAAGATATCTGGAAGATGTCTTGAGTTGTAACACAGTTTCTAAGACGTTTTTAGGATGTCTGTAAGACATTCTAGATGTCTTAAAGATACTTGATATATATCTCTAAGGTGTTTTCTACGTTTTCAATGGCTCGAGGCATTCGAGATGTCTCAAAGACACTTGAAATATATCTAAAGTGTTTTTTTTATGTTTTCCGTGGCTCGTTTTTATAGTTATCGACGATGGATAACTATAAATTGAACTACGTGATCTAAAAAATATCCTAAAGACGTCTATGAGACATTAAGAAGACGTTTAGGGCTTTAGACAGCTAAAGGACATCTTAAAGACGTATACAAGACATCAATAAGACGTTTATGGCTTTAAATGTCTAAAGGACATCTTAAAAATGTCTAAAAGGCATCTTAAAGATATCGAAAGGACATCTTTAAAAAATCTAGAGCACATCTTAATGACGTCAAAAAACAACAAAAATTGAATCATTACCAATCTCAGAAATTTAATGCAATAACATTAAATTTTTAATAAAGCGAGAATTCTCAAACAGGTCCACCATAAATCGTCTTTCAGGACGCCAGACCCTCTTAGGTCTTGGTATCGGAACATTCGGCGCCACAACGGCGCGACTCCTTCTTAAAGGGCGAACAGTTATCATCGTCGACAGGGCCGTAGTTATCGGCATCGCCTCGGCTAATTATTCCGGAAATATGGAAATTATTAATCCGTTGTTCGACTAACCGAATGGGACGCCGTCGTGGTACGGTTCCACGCAATCGCCGCCATCGGATCATGTAAATGTTGTGGGTGGGCCGACGGTGTCGCGGGCACTTTGCCACCCCTTTCGCCGGGTGCAGGTGCTGCGTAGCCGTGTAACTTTGTCACGAGCAATTTGCGTCGGTCGTCTGTTAGCGGGCTTTGCCGCCCGCCCGGATATTTCAAGGTTCCCCGAGCTTGCTCGCTCTCTCGCGCGCGCGCGCGGGAGTGCGCTCTTTCTCGCGCGAGCGTTTTACGGAGTCGCGGAGGCTGCGATGAGCTCCCAGCGTTTTAGGAGATTGTTCGACATCGGAGCCCTCTACCCGGGCCGAAAGTTCGGAGAAATTGTTGCTCGGTTTAATGGGCGGGATGATCTTCCGCCAGTCCTCCCGGACACTCGCTTTAATAAATGCCGGGCGAAGTTCGTAACACGGCCGGCCTGCCCGCGCCGCCGCGCGCCGTCTTGATGAACTTTTCGGAAGTGGATGCCGCGCCTCTGCGTGAGTTACGCGCGGAGATGCAAAGACGCGATTCTGTTATTTTTATTTCGGCTGCTGCCCGGGAGTCGTCGATACGCGGCCGAACGTTGTACGATGCTTAAGCCGACGCGGAAGGATTGCGTATTTCCGGAAAGGAAATTGTAATGAAATGATAATGGAATTGTGGTAAAATAGTAATTGAATTGTAATAAAATAGTTATAAAATTGTAATATGATGGTGGTAAAATTATAGTAAAATAGTAGTAAATAGTAGTAAAATTGTAATAAAACACTAATAAAATTGCAACACCTTCTTTCAAGGTTAATGAAATAAATTCAATCAAAATAGAAACGAAGATTTAACGTTGAAATTTTTATGACCGAATGACCGGGTCGTAAAGAGTTAAATTGTTAAAGTGGTATTCGGCGTTAATATTCAATTTTCCTCAAGGCGACGGTCCAAATTCGGCATAGTCGAACGCGGATGATCGATGGCTGCGAGTGCCGATTCCGGTCGCGTCATCGTGTTCGGTCATCGACCATCGTAAAAATCGGTTATTTACGTACCTGACGAAAGCGTTGTCGTTGGATTGCGTGAGCCGGTCGGCCAAGTCGTGGAGGCTGATCGCGGTTATATCCTGGAGGCCGTAGTGCTCGAGGAGAGAGTACTCGACCCGCCAGTTCGCCTTCCCGTGTAAATTCGCATCCGGCAGATCAAGATAGTACTGCGTATAATCCAGGACCTGAATACGACAGAGCCCAAGGAGAGGACGAGGCCTCGTATATATATGTGTTCGCAAGGCTCTTTCAATCGAGAGACGTCGCATAAATAGAGCGTCGTCGCGGGCGGACAGAGATTATGGACGCCGCTCCGAACACGTTTCAACCTACCTGACCGGTATTGGTTTCGAACTTGTAGAGTCTCAAACCTGGATTGTTGGGCCCCCCGGGCGTGCTCGGCGATATACTGGGCGCCATCATTATCCAAGATACCGGCAGACCTGCCGGCACGAATGTCGTTTCATGATCACAAACAATACCAACCGTTCCTATTATCTGCTTACTACTGACGTGCGCGCAAGCGCACCCTTCGGCGGTATACTAAGGGACGCACAAATGTTCCAGTCTTTTATTGTACAACGTGGAAGCGGTTACTGTCGCCTGGCCAATTACTGTGGCTTTGGTTTGTTTTTTGGCGGAATTAATTTCAGATTTATCGAATGAGATATGCTATTAGGTTTAGCGGAAAGTTCTGTCTGCGAAGCGAAAGAATATAATCTATTTTTCGTACTTTTGATAATAATTATTATACAATTTAATTTCGTTACATATTATCTCTAGCCAGCATGACGGCAATTTATATATAATATTTATAAAAAAATATATTTCATATGAACTTTTCAGTAAACCTAATAATATATTTGTATTTTCTTCGTTTCTGAGTATAAAAATTTAATTCATTCATTCGATGCATCAGATATTTATTTAAGAATTCTTAGTCGAGATATAATGGCTTCAAAATCGTTTACAAAATATTTTGTAAGAAGAAGAGGAAAAAAGCCATTTTTTAGAATTTTTAAATGAAAGGTGAATGAGAACTTCAGGATTTCATGAGAATTATTGATTAAGTGGATATTACAATTGAAAATAGAATTTATGATCAATATAATGCCATGAATTCAGAACTGACTATAGTAAAAATAGAATATTTAAGAAAGGACCTCCAAACAATACTTTATAAATAAATTCTGCATCCATATATCGACTAAAAAATAATTCTTAATAAAATCTCGACTAAACAGTAATTTTCAACCAAAAATAATTCTTAACCAGATCTCTCTTCGAAATATTTTTTCGACTAACAACCGCAGCCAACAATATACGTACACCGGCGATTCTCTTGTCAAATTCGGGAGAAAGAAAAAATAGAATTATTCGTCGAAGTTCCGCGAAGCATTCAACGAATCCCGTTCGGCTTTCATTCCGCGCGAATTTATTTGCACTTTGTGCATACAGTTTTTATAAGGATGCTTTCACCCTGTCGGATTGAAAAGTCGAGAGAAAAGCCCGATACTTCAATCGGGGTCACACAGAGCCGAGCACCGAAAAAGTTCGGCTAAAACGGGGTTCTTGAATAATCGAAGCAGCCGGCGAACGAAATTATATTTTCGCGGAGCGCTTTTGAATCCCTTCGGCTGCCGCGGCCGCCTAGAGGCGCCTAGAAATTTTGCGTTTGCAACAGTAAGAGCGCATGTAAAGGTCCTGACAATTTTGTTGATAATTATTCCGATTGATCTTATTGTAATTGTTACTTTTATATAATTGAATAAAATAATTTAGTATCTCTTAACATTAAAATAAAATAATTTAGTATCGCTTAATATTGAAATAAAATAATAAATAAAATAATAAACGTCTCCGAACAATAAATATTGCTACAAGCAACACTTTCTATTTAAAAAACATCGTCTCGTCAAGCACAGTTATTAATTAACTTTTAGAAAAATTTCCATATAAAGGAATATCGAATTTTCTGTGAATTTTGTGCGAATTTTGTGCGAATTTTCGGCGCGAATTTTCTCCCATAGTTACAGTGTCACTTCGTTCAGAACGCTCGTCCCGAAAGGGTTAGAGCGCGCCATCCACGTGGCGCGACGAATAAGGTATAGCCTGTAAAAACGGCAGCGAGGTATCCGCCGTTTAAACGGCTCGCGCGTCGAATTTATTGATTATCGTTCTTGGCCCCGGTGGCGTTTTCCGAAGGATTACTTCTATAAATGGTGGTTGATGGTATGCAGCAGCGGCGGCGGCGCGATAGACTCGCGGAAATTTATGTCCGCGCGCTCGTTCGCTATTTCGAGTGACTAAACTGCAAATCTTCGAAATGTCCGACGAAGTTAGTACCGATTCTCGATTGAGCCCGTAATTCATGCCCGCGAATAAAGAATATTTATCTGCCGGTAATACGCGAGCCTCCCGTAAGAGTCGGTCGTATGATCGCCGAAAGAAATATATCGGTTTCCATCCCCTTCCCCCCTTTACGGCTCGCCGAGGAAATCGATGGTTATCCGAGAGTGTCCACCGAAAGGAAACATCCGCAGCCGCCGATTCTACCGTCGCCCCGAACAATAGCTTCCGTATACTCGTTTCGTAGAGCAGGGCAAGGGTTACGACGATCGACCTTAACCCTTTTGGTGTCAACTAAAAAATTTACCCGAGCAAAATGTACAAAACTCGTTTGTAGTTTGATAAAAAAGAAATATGCAAGAATTCTGTGAAATCTGAAAATTATCAAATTCAAAAAAAAAGGAGAAATGAAATTGTCTACTAAAAATATTAACCCTTTGAACTGCTATTTCGAGCGTGACTCGATATTAACCCTTCGCACTCGAGTGGCGCCATTAAAATTGTAGTAACGCGATGCAAAATGACTTTTATACATATCGCCAAAGCTTAAATTTAAAAAATCATTGAATGACGAAAAACCCATGAAAACTACATTCTCCATCAACCAGCACCGAAACTGGGGCACAAAAACTAACGCCCCCCCCCTCTCTCTCACATAATTATTTTTACAGCGCGTAACCTCGGCTTCCGACAAGCGAACATCGCGTTAGCTTCGCGCCGCGCCGAAACAATAGAACCGCCGTCCAACAAACTCTTTCATTCCGACCGCAACAAAAAGTATTCCCCCAAAAAAGGATCCCTGCCGAAAGAACGAACCCCGGCAATGCCCGTTAATTTACGAAAAGCGTCCCGGGCGAGGACACGCGTTCGCGCCGTGTCAAAGACAACATCGACGACGCGGCGGCAACCTCCGCCTCGGTTAAAAGGAACTCGGTTTTCATTTCGGACCTGTAATAAGCGTCGGCTGCTGAAAACGGTATTGAGACGCGGCCGGCGAAGTAAACGTCGTGACGCGGTAAACGCGGCAGCGGCGTCGGCGTCGGTTCTCAGAGACTCCTCTCCGACACGTATCGCGCGCGCTTCGCCCCGGATTGAATAAAAGCACCGCCGCGATGGCTCGCATTTTTTCCCCCCGTACTTCCGTATGGAAAGTGGAGCACGTTTGTTCTCGGCCAATACCAGCTGTATATCGCCGCTGCTACAGAGGGAAAAAAAACGGAGGGAAAAACGAGCCCGCGGGACGGGGAAAGGAGAGAGTTAAACAGATGGTCGGGGTGAAAGAGAAAAATGGAGAGAGAGAGAGAGAGAGAGAGAAAGAGAAAAATAGTGAAAGAGTGAAAGAGAAAAATAGCGAAAGAGTGAAAGAGAAAAATAGCGAAAGAGAGAAAGAGAAAAATAGCGAAAGAGAGAGGGAATGAGGAAAAAAGAGAGAAAGGGGTGGATGGGGATAGAAATAACGACTCCGCTTCAATCCGCCAATGACAAAGTCGCGGACGAAACAAAAACCTATTGCGGTTAGAACGGAGTCGCCAAGTGTATCGCGGTATCCGTCAAACGTGTCGGTTTTCCGTGGCGGCCGGGCAAGCTCGACGGGACACGGACACATCGGTTCCGATTTCATTCCGATGGGAGATTAAACGTCGCCCGCGCGAAAACGCCGGTCGCGTTATTAAGTTGAAACCGCGAGACAGGCCCGGTGTAACAGAGGGGTGGGTGGTGGGGGGGTCGACTCTCTCTCGGCTATAAAAGCGAGGAAAATGTGGCGCGAAGCGAGCGTAAGTTACAAGTGCACGGGACACGGGGAGGTGGGCGAAGGAGCGAGAGGGTGGAGAGATAGAGAGAGAGAGTGAGAGTTGAAGAGATAGAAGGGGAGATTGGAGAGAGAGAGGGTGCAGAGTTAGAGAGATAGAAGGAGAGATTTGAGAGAGGGAGAGAGAGAGAGAGAGAGAGAGAGATGGTAGTGAGATAGAGAGACAGTGAGAGAGAGGGTGGAAAGTTAGAGAGATAGAAGAAGAGATTAGAGAGAGGGAGAGAGAGAGGGAGAGAGAGGGAGAGGTAGAGAGAGAGAGGTTGAAAAGATAGAGAGAAAAATGAGAGATAGAGATAGAGAAAGTGCAGAGAGGGGGGTAGTGAGATAGAGAGACAGAGAGAGAGGGGGGGGGACGGAGAGATAGAGAGAGAGAGAGAGGAAGGGCGAAGCAGGGGCAGCCGGCACAGAGAACCGCAGAGTGTAAAAGGCTGAAACGGCGGTGGCGCATCGATTCGACCGCTTCGGTCGATTCACCCCGCGTTCAACCGCCTACGACCGGGGAAAGAATGGAGGAGAACAGACGTACCGCCGTCGCTGTAAACCACGCGGAATGTGTCCGAGTGCCAGTGGCCGAAGAACTGGCCCCGAATGATGTCCGCGTTCTGCCGTACGAGCTGCAGGTATCTGTTGTTGTGGCTCTCGCTGTACGCGGCCGCGCCGCTCTCCCTCTCGTCCACACCTGGCGGCGTGTGCCCCACGATGTACACCTGCAACAGTCCCATAGAGAATTTACGTCCGCCGGATTCGCGAACCCTTCGGAATCCGAGGCATTTATAGGCGGCCGGCCGCTAATGGCTTCGGAACCTAGTTCGGTGTTGCGTTACACGGGTTCCAGCGAGCCTATGCAACCGCGATGGTGCACAGGGCTGGGAGAATATGAGCACCTTCGTGCGAACTTTAACACGCTGCGGAAGTATATTTAACTCGCGCGCTGCGTTCGGTCAAGAGGTTGCGTGAGCTAAGTGTAACTGCGACGAGAGATTCGAGTCGATCATTTTTGTTTGCGTGGTAGTGGTATACATTTTATGTGTCAGTGTTGAGGCGATTTTTAATGATCTCGATTTGATGTTAGAAGTATTGTTTTCGGGGTTGCTGCGGATGGGGTTGGTTCTTCCTTGATTTGTTAATAATGCTATTTATGTAATATTTAAGATTGTACTATTTTATGAAGTAGTAATATTTATTTGTGTAATATTTAAAATGATATTTTTTGATGTAACAGTAATATAATGTAGTAGTAGTAGTAATATTATTCATTTAATATTTAAACTGACATTAATTGATGATGACTAAAGTATTCCATTAAACCATATAATAATTAAACCATATTCATATAAACCATTGTTATCCACGCAGGATAAAAAAGCTTCGTCACACAAAGTGTCCCCAATAAAATTTTCGTCATTCGTTCCCGAAACAATATACATATTCAAGACAAGCCTTCTCGCAATTCTCTCGCTCCGACTAAGATAATGTATTCAAATACAAGCGGCGCGTGCATAGACGCGTATATACATTTTACGAAACACCGTGTTTTATTCCGTTCCGAAGCGTCCACTCGAAGCGTTTATTTTTCCGCTGGCGCCGCGACGAGAGTTACGTTCATCCGGTCCCCTCTCCCCCCACCCCCTTCCTATTATTCCACCGAGAAGTAACATTTTATTAGTATAATAACGCTCGCATTACACTTTCATGGCGCAAACTTTGAATTGCATAATAAAACAGCTCGAACACTGTCAGATCCGAATGCACGGTTTCCTACGTGGACGGGGGAGGGAGGGGGAGAAGGAGGTGGAGGAGAGGAAACCGAATCCGAAGCAACCATAATCACGGGACCCGGTGGAACTTTCGAACATTTATAGCATATAAATATCCTAGCAACCAGTTACGTATTAAAAACTTTAATCGCATTCATCCCCCTCCGCTTCGCCCCCCCCTCCCCTTGTCCCTGAGTTTCGTTACGAAACCCGTTCGAATCGTTCGCGAAAGAATAAAACCGGTGACGCTGCTCTCGCGCGCGCAGTTAACGTATCCGGAGCTTAACCGTCGCTCCGGCACCCGAATTGCCAATTTTATGCGGGGCCCCGTAAAATTTTACAAAATAACCCGCTTTCGATAAAACGCGAAGCGACGTCGCGTTAATTCGCCGCTCGTATATTACATCATGGAGAGCCAAGTATATCTTCGCCGTTCTTCCACGTGTTGGTGTACCATGTTTTCCGAAATTCTACTTTTCATCGACGAATCAATGATTCCATAGAAGCGGAAGAGTGCTTTATGACAGAAAATTCAACTTACGCGTTTGCAACAGTTCCAAGCGAATATTCGATCCATAAAACTCGTGCGAATTGAATCACAAATGAAATTACCTTTTCGGTTTATAGTTTCTCGAAACGATTCTCTGATTAATAAATTTACAGCGAAGTAACGGACGCTTGTTAATTACGTAAAAGAAAGGTTAAATAAGGAGACGTAGTTTTACAGTTCCTATTAAAATAATAGTAATTATTATTTTTGGATAATTTATATGTTGGTATGTAGTGTTTATATAAGTATGTATGTGTTTATATAAGGTATGACGTGACGAAAGGGGTTAGTTTCATACTTGGGAAAAAGTAATCGATGTTGTAATATTATAATCAATATAGTAATCTGTAAACTATTTAATAAGCTGTTTAATAGGAAATTTAGTGAACTATTTAGTAAGCAATATAATAAGATATTTAATAAACTTTATAATAATCAATACAATGAAATTTAATAAACTATCCAATAATGAATCTAATAAAAAATTTAATAAACTATCCAATAATGAATCTAATAAAAAATTTAATAAACTATCCAATAATGAATCTAATAAAAAATTGAATAAACTACCTAATAATCAATCTAATACAAAATTTACTAAGCTATCCAATAATCAATCCAATAAAAAGTTTAGTAAACCATCTAAAAATCAATCTAATAAAAAATTTACTAAACTATCCAATAATCAATATAATAAACGATTTAATAAACCATCTTCTAACATTTCTAAATACAACCGCACCAAGTGTTCAACTACCACAAAAATCTTCATTAACCAACAGCAACGGAAATCGAAACCCAGCCCTTGCCGAAACGAGCCCGGTCCTCCCGTCTTCCCGATTAATAAATCCGGGCCCGTTTACAGTAAGAGTCCGGGCGGCGTTATCTCTCCGTACAAAACGACTCGGCGTAAAAGCGAAGAAATTTATTTAGTCCATAAAACAAATCTGCGAACGCGGGGGTTAGCCGGGTCGAAAAGGGCGGCGATATTTCCCAATGGAACGGCGGCGCCGCGTTCTCCCGGCAGCGAAGGGTTAAACGACCTACGTAAACGCGGGGCCATAAACGTCGGACTGCATATAATCTGCGAAAGGATCGCCCTGCTGCCGGTGCCGTCGCTGCCGGAAGGACTACGGTCGACAAAACGGGGGTCCGAGTCGTCGACGTCGACGTCGTCGTCGTCGTCGAACTTTACACGCGGGGCAACCGTCTTGATTGCGTCGCCGCGTCGCGCCGTCGTCAATTGAGATGTAAAGCGCGGGGAAACGGGGGTGCGGAAGGAGGGGGAGGGGATGTATCAGGCCGTAACGAGGAACGCTCTCGTTAGGATCGGTAAACGGAGTATCGTAACTGTTATCCGCGCGGCGCCGGTAACGGCATTGACTCGGAATGCGTGTATATGTATTATATATATATGTATATGTATATATATATACGATAGCGCGAGGAGAGCCGCGAGACAGCTAATCGAGCACGTTCGCGAAATTAGACGCGGGCCTCGACTGGTAGCGCGATCTTGTTCGGCTCCGGGGGGCCGAGGAGAGGCTACGGGGCTCGCAAGCCTGGTTGCGCTCAATTTAACGAGCGGGGATGGGATAAAGGATGAAAGGCGGGCTCCGGAAGCGAGAAAATGAATGTCGGAGAGGAGCGAGTCGTAGGATTCGGTGCGCGAAGGATCGATGGCCGGAGAAAAAAAAGGATGTCGGGAGGAGCGAGACGGGGACCGGGATGGAGATGAGAGGGAAACGATGTACTTGAATCGGGGGGACAATGTTATTTATTGAAGAGACTATAGCGAATTTTAGTGGTATTTTGGTGGCTTTTAAAGTGCAACAGCTTTTGTGGAATTAAAGCAATCTGAATTTATATTATAAGCAACTTGAATTGTTTTAAATCTCAGGGACACTAGATCGTAGCTAGAATGCTTTTATTTAAATTTTTGATATTACTTAGTATGATGGAAAAATTAAAAACTAAGTCTTTTTTATTTGAAAATAAAGTTTTTTAAAATTTTTGTTTTATGTCACTGCGATTAGGAATTTTTCAATTGGCACAATTTCTTAGAAGCGCCAATGAAAATTGTCATGCAATTAATAAAATAATGCCCACATTATTAAAGACCGTTCTGTTAAAAGCGTAACAGTTTTACGAGTCACAAATCCCAATTTCAAACGCATAAATTATACCAAGTACTATACTACAGCTGGTCGAAATAGCAATTTTGGATCCAAGCTTAAAATAGTTCCGAGAGCAAAGGGTTAAATATCAATAACAAGGGATTATAATTTTATTCCAATGTTAAAGAACAGAATAACATCCGTACTTAATTATTATATCCGTAATAATTATTTATTACTAGTAATTTCCATCGCGAGTCGGACTCGTCGAAATGCGGTGAAGGGTTAACGCGACGCTGTTTTTGCCGTGGAATATCAGGGCGGCCATTGAAACATCGGGTGCGCTGTAACACAGCGCGCGCGACCGGTAAAATCGACAGGAACCGGTTTACGTAACAAAAACAGGCCGCGCAAAAACCGGGAAATAGAGACAGCTAAGTGGTGCGCGGGCGAGCAGATAACAAAGGATGACGTTTTTATGCAGAAATAGGCGAGAAAGTACGGCGACGGCCGGGCGCCCCGGGGGGCGGTGAGAGTGAGAGAGAGAGAGAGAGAGAGAGAGAGAGAGAGCGGAAGGGTCAAAGAATGAGGAAAGAAAAAGTACACACGGGAACTGAACCGTAAAAGGAAAAAGTAGCTGTTAGAGAGGGAAAAGCAGAGAAACGAAGCGTTAGAGAGAGAAAGAGTAACGAAGCGTAAGAGAGAAAGAAAGACAAAGAAACGAAGCGTAAGAGAGCGAGAGAGAGAGATGGAGAACGAACCACGAGGGAGAGAAAGATAGAGAAATGAAGCGTAAGGGAGAGAAAGATAGAGAAACGATGCGTAAGAGAGAGAAATATAGAGAAACGATGCGTAAGAGGGAGAAAAATAGAGAAACGAAACATAAGGGAGAGAAAGATAGAGAAACGAAGCGCAAGAAAAAGAAAAATAGACGAAGGGAGGTTGAGAGAGAGAAAGATAAAGAACGGAGCATGAGGGAGAGAAAGATAAAGAACGGAGCATGAGGGAGAGAATGATAGAGAAACGGAGCATGAGAGAGAGAAAACCAGTGAAACGAAGCTTTAACAGAAAGAAAGATAGAGAAACGAGGCATAAGAAAGAGAAAGACACAGAAACGAAGCTTAAGAGAGGGAAAGAGAAAGGATGCGTAAGAGAGAGAAAGCGAAACGAAGCGTAAGAGAGAGAAAGCGAAGCTAAGCTTAAGAGAGAGAAAGACAAAGAAACGGAGCATAAGAGAGAGGGCGAGAGAGCGAGAGGGAGATTGAGGGAGGCCGGTGGAGGCAGCCGGGCCTGTTCGAGCAACGGAGCAGCGTTATCGGGCGGATAAAGAAAAGCTCGTTAAGCTGATAAGAGAAAAAGGGGTGAAAAAAAGTCCATTTCCATTCACACGGAGATTCTTTCTGAACGAATTGCGCCGCCGGGAAAAAGTAGATTTCTTTAAACGGTGAATATCGTCGATCGGCCGCCACCCCCGCCGCGTCGGAGTAAAACTTTGTCGGCCGAGAGAGAGAGAGAGAGAGAGAGAGGGAGAGAGAGAAAGAGAGGGAGATAAGTGTTACGCGGTTCGGTGGCCACGGCAGCCCGCTTCCTGCCGGCATTATGAACCCCCCTTTTCCCGCACAGTTTCTTCTTTCGCCCCCGTATCGCGGCCAAACGTTCCGCCACGCCGATCAGTTTCACCTAAGTTTTACTTGTCTTTGGTACGCGTGGCAGCTGGATATTGGACGGCCAGGAACTATGGCCGGCGCCGAACGCCGGGCGTAACTTCCCTAGAAGAGCGATGCGATGGATTTTCACGGGGATTCGCAGTTTGTCGTTCAGTTAGCGAATTCCCCGGCGCCCTTCCGCCCTCTTCCCCTTCTTCTCTCCTCTTCCTCTTCTTCTTCTTCTTCTCCTTGTGGCGCGCTTTTAAGTCTGTGAATTTGGTTTGGTCCCGGGCCCATTCGTGGACTCGCCAGTAAGGCTCTCCAGCGGGCCCCGCCTTAGATAAGGTTAAAACGACGGTTTCGGTGTATATCTCGAGATCCAATCATTTTTTTGCCATTGTACCCTAATCATTTTTTACGTAGAATGAATAGAAGAATCGATCTGTGTAAAAGAAAATATGCATTTCTATTTAAAGAAATTATGCAATTGTTAATTGCACATGCACTGCTGCATCTAAAAAAAATTGAAAGGCCTGCAGATGTAGTGCTCTTCGAACCATTTATCTTTCTCCTCTGGCATTTTTTCATGAATGCAATGATAACGGAGTTATGACTTGAAACCATTGCGTGGACCACCCTATATGGAAACAGAATGGCGAAGGTAGTCACTATATTCTTCTTCTCTTTCTTCTCCTTCTCCTTCTTCTCCTTTTCCTTCTTCATCTTCTCCTTCCTCTTCTTCGTTCCACCCCACCCTCGATCCAGCTATCGCGATATTTAATATTGCCCCGTCAAATTCGCCGTGCCAGTTTTCCGATGAACATTCGCAAAATTCGCAACATTCGCAGGAGGAAGTTATCGCTGTTAATAATGTATGGCAGTGCATTAATAGGTATTCCGGCGCGGCTAAAGCGTCTTGTTTGGGGATTCGGAATTTCGTTGCCGAGCACGAAGCCGAAATTCATCGAGTTTCCACGGAACAGAAGCACTTTAGCCGTTTGAATCTGACAGGTGGTATTATTCGGATGCTCGAAAGTGCGTTTTCAATTTTAACGGGGGGGGGGGGGGGGTTGCTTTTGCCCTGGGCTGGAGCCAGGATATCCGGTCGCGATTTTTCGTGTCGATTTCGTCTGACGTGTCGCGCTCGTCCGCGCTCTGTAACCTTTTGACCTCGAGCGATGACACTGAGGCGCCACTGAAAATTGTTCAGGTCTCGAAATAATTCGTTAATTTTAATAGTCAGCTGTGATTGAAAAAAATTGCGTTGATTAACATTTATTTGTTCTTAATATTATATTTTTCCTAATAGGGCCAAATAATTTTTCTTTCTCCTGTTATTTTTATTTCTTCCATTATTTTTATTTACTTTCATTTTTAAACTTTGATAACAGAAGAATTAAAATTAATTTCGATTTAAAAATGATTAATAATATTCATATTTATTATAGTAGCTCTTGCATGACGTCTTTGTCACGAGTCTAACTCGTTATTATCGTGCAGGTGGTTAAGGGTTAAATGCTCGCAGTGATTGTACCTTTATTCGCTCGATTCTCTGGCGTGGCCTGCCGCGGTTTGGTAATTAAATACGGTGTTCTCAAGTTTTCACATGGGCACGTGTTTCTATGCGAGCCGTTCGGAGCGAGACCGATGTAACACAATTTCGCGGCGGGCTGATTTAATGTTATTAAATCGTATTTCATTTGATATTCTTAAATCATGTTCCATTCGATGTTATCAAATCGTGCACCATTATTTAATCGTGTTCCGGTTAATGGTATTAAATCGTGTTCCATGGCAATGGTATTAAATTATATCTCGATACCGTTGAATCATGCTTCGGAATGTTTTTAATACTTTTTAGTCGAAGCTTGAATGTACGTTACATGTACATATTATACAAATTATAAATATTAAATATATACAAATTATACCAATTATGAATATTAATATCCATATCCGATTTCTTAATAATGATTTACGAATTTTTAAAAAATATTTGAAGTATAAAGAAAATACGACTGAATTTTCACTAAGAATTTATTATAAGGACTTTCATTTTTCAATAACAGTTCCGTTGTAATTATTTTCTGACTATTGAACTATCACTGACGATTTATTACAAGAATTTTCACTAAGGATTTATTATCAGGATTTTCACTTTTCACTAACAATCCCACTGTGATTATTTTCCGACTCGGAGAATCTGCCCGTTTAGCGTTCAAAAGCGTCGAGAACACTTTTTTTCTATTTCATTGGTAGGACGCCCGTCGACGCCGGTAATGGATTTTACGCACGCGATACGTTACCCAGGACATCTAGCCCCACGCATTGTCTCCTTTTAAAGGACTTCCGTTCGCCGGCGAATATACACGTTCACGCCGCCCGGTCGCTTCGATTCCGGGACGCTTATATATTAGAAGAAGCCCGAAAAAAAATCTGGTTTGCACCGTGAAATTGAACTATTTCGAACTGCGATACGGCATCGAATCGATACACGTGCTCTCTCATAGCTCGCGCCCGGCTTTTCTCGCGTTCCCTCGGTTAAGGGGAATAGAAGAACCATTCCGCGTCATGTCACCGCTTGAAAAAAATGTTAGAAACGTGAAAAATAATTGTCCGATACGTCCTCTCTCGGATCTCTATAAAAATCGCACGATATTTCGATTTTCTGAGCGACGCGGATTTTGCGTTATATTTGTCGTACGATTTATCGTTTTATTTGTTAATATAGACTTTTTGTTTTATCTGTATCAATATTATAAAATCTGTATAATATTGTATAAATTTTATAAAAACAGTATGACTGTCTATAGAAACGATTATTATAAATTCCTATATTCTTCTATACTTTTATTTCGTCTTTCTATTTTTCTAGATCAACATTAATTTAAAAAAAATTTTTTTATTACGTCATCTTAATTTTATTAATATCCGTAGAATGTAAGAACGTCGCTTACGTCCAGTAATAATTAATTTTGCAATTTTCTTTCCAACAACCCTCTGTGGACAGAAATTTTTTCTTAACCCTTCAGCGATCGGGGATTTGGCCGTAAAAATTTAGCTAAATGAACCGCGAAAGATATTTGACATTTAAAAAATTATATAATAATACCGAAGCTTACGGCAGTACAATCTAACACATTCATCTTAATAATAGATATTAAATTATTGGTTACCTTGACAAGTGATTCACGGGTTATCGTACGGGGCAAAAAGCCGATTTATAGGTTTCCGATGGGTAACGAGTTAAGTATCTACCTGCAGCAACTTGCGAGTCATTTAATTTCATATTTTAGGTTATTTATACTGTTCTAATTAATTGCCTCAGAGACCTTATATAAATCTGATACGTACACCCCATCTTATAAAAAAATAACTAAAATTGTTCAGTAAATGTGAACGCATTACCACGTGACACAAAAGATTAACGAGCCCCTAAAGGGTGAAACATGACGCTTGAACGCGACGACACGACGTCCGCGATCGAAACAGTCGTCGAAGGAAACGCAACACCCGTCGCGCGACAATTTTTATCACCCTGCGTCCGTGTTCGACGGCCGAACAAAACATCGGAAGTGCTTCGTTACTTGCTTCAGTTTTACAGCGGCACGGAACCGTACCCCCCTCCTCCGGTTCGAAGCTTAAAATTAGTTCGCCGCCGAGCAAATTATAGGAAAACGATAAAAACAAGAAGCCGTCGTTGTCCCAAGGTAGCGGTAAATTTGCATTGCATGCTAAACAGTGATTACTATCGGATAAAAAGTTTTTTCAGGGTCAGCCGCGGATATGAAAATAAAGGAGGAGGCGAGGCGAGGGGGAGGGTGGCGTGGAGCAATAAAGCTGGGCTCCGCTCGAGGCAACTTATTTTCCGAAATGCCTCGCCCCGCGTATCGGCCCGACCATAGAAACTAAGTTCGAACATTCCCATAAACTGAATTAATTCCACGTTACTTGAACTTGTAATCCGCGTTGTAACGGTGTCCATAACAATCACCATAAAATACTTTAATACACCGTGATCGTGTTCGGGTTCAACTCGCGTTGTTCGCGCGCGCCGGAGATGCACAGTATCGCGATCATGCTCGTCCTGTGTTATACAGGCCGATATACAGTCAGTCCCATAAGTATACGTACTATCGTTGCTTATGAGAGAAATTTGTTGAAATCAAGGGACGCGTGTACGATTTTGCAATAAAATTTTTATAATGAATAAACACAGGTATAGAGTTTGTTTGTACCAAATTGTAACAAAATTGATTAACTAATAACAAAAATATAAATATAAAATATATTATATAAATATAATAACAGTCGACAAAAGTATTCTTGTAGATTTTGTCAAAAAATCGCATTAGCAGCTTTTTTACTTTCTATTAATTTTCGTGACATCGAAAAATGTTAAATAAGATAATAAAAAAAGTTTATTGCAAAATCTTACATGCATCCCCCTTGATTTCAACAGATTTCTCTTAGAAGCAACGAGGGTACGAATACTTATAGGACTGACTGTAGAATCCTTGTTGCTCCGCTTTCGCATAATTGCAAAGTAACGCGCTGCCTGTCTCCGCGAGGAATTTTTATTGCTTATCGAATAAACTTGCGTAGAACGTTGTCCGAGAGCTACCATTGTTTCGGCTCGCGGACGACGCCTTCATCAACCGTAAAATTGCTTCGGCGGCCGTAAACCGCCGTAGCACTGAAACTTGGAATTTCGGTGGCGCGTGTAACGGTTCCGGTCGCCCGCGCGCCGACACGCAAATTCCAAAATTAACGCAAATTTACCGCCGCGGGAACGTCCGCGTGCGCGCGCCTCTCCCAATTATTTGGCCGCTGCTTCGACGCTTCTTTCATTGTCAGCCGACGCGCGCGGAGCTTGCGAAACGTTAGTGGAATATTTTATATTAAAGTATAAATCTTGTTTATACATATACTATACATATAAAATTGAGTCTCGTCACTCATATAACAGTTGCACTTTCAACAATTTTTTCTATATGTATGAAAATAATTTTGGAACGTGCTGCAACAATTTTAATGGCGCCGCTGAGTCGCCATTCGAGTGCAAAGGGTTCATAGATCTTGCATTACATGACATAACCTCACTCGTTATAGCAGTGCAAGGTGTTAAGAATTTCCCTGCTACGTGGACACTAACTGCAAAGGATTATACAATTATTTAATTCTTCTTCTAAAAATCTATCACCGACGCTGACTCTAATTAATTAAATACAGTCGACGAGATATTGTTACAAAATAATTCGTCGTTCCTAGCCGAGACAGACGAGACACGCGAATTACATATATTTTATCCGGTCGAATCGCGGATGATTCGAGAGCGACGCAATTACAGGCGCCTGTTAAAGCCGAGCTATTAACGTTAAAGCTTCCGCGGATTACCGAATTTTAATATTACCGCGGATTATTTAAACCTAATCCCACGGACTCCATAATTTTCATTCCATTCCGATGTCGCTCGCGAAGTTTCCGCCGTTATAAACTGCCGCGCATCGGACCGCCCCCCCCCCTCCCTTCCGCCGGTATTAATTACAAAGCCGCCGCGTGCCCGCGCATCGCCGCCGATCGAATCAATCAACTTTTGATTAAATTTATCGGATTTATATTAAACTCGAAGTTCCCGTTTATACGGGCAGAAGCAAATCTTGCGAGCGATATTTTTACGATCGATAAATGTTAGCGTCCAGCGCTAATATTCTTTATCACACGGACCGGCCTAGCCGGCTATTTTTGAGGTTAGGATTTTTCGCTAACATCTGTCACGCGAATCGAGGCCGTGACGCCCTAATAGCGAGCAACGCGCGAACCAACACGGCTCTTGGAATAGTTTTTTAGCGATTCGTTGCGGACCGATAAATCGGAGATTGTTAATTAGAAATCGTAAACGGCCAGCTGGACGCGTTTCCACACATTTCTTTTACTTTCCCGGGCCATTTTTCCCGAAATCTATGGGGCTTCTACAAATCTACGGCTTTATCGAACGCAGCTTCCGGCTACACCTACATTACACGTTATAAATGCTCTCTCCTCCTCCCCCCCACACCTCTTCCCACTCGCTGGATAAAGAAAAAACCAACGGCGCGGCTCGAATGTATGGAGCTTAAAACCCGTATCTCTCACGTGCCAGACAATTCCTATAATTAATTGCGCCGTATAGGTCCGTTCGAGCATTATGATCCTCTGCCGCCTTTTTATCGCGGTTTTATCGCTCGCGAAAAGATCCACGGGAATCGTGTCGCAATTCGTGGATGTACAGCCGAGGAGTGAAATACGTTTTGTATTATACAGGATCTTTGGTGACCCTGTTCGATTAGTGGGACGGAATACTAGGAGAATAAATTTGTTTTTATTGTTTTAGTTGAGTAAGACGTGAAGTACGCTGATCATTACTTAAGGGTGGTAAATTAGAAATTAATGGATTTTTAGATTAGTTTGCTTGTTTTTGAAATTGTGGATAGTAAATTGTCGATTGAGGTGGGTTTTGAATATTTTTGAGTCGCGTGATTTATTATTTAATAATTTTCCTAACTATTTAATTAATTGTATTAGATTGTCTACATTACGTTGCGTTATTTTATGGAAATGTTTTAAAGTCCCTAAAATTATAAATCACTTCATAATAAAACGTGATATAAGAATTTAATTACTAATCTATTAATAATGTCATCATCAATAATAATAATATTGTATATAAAAAATTATAGTTTGGTATTAAGGTATTAAAACGTAAAGGGAAAAGTAATGGCTTCGATTACGTTTGGAAATGCCTTTGGCAGTCTCTCGGATTAAACATAAAATTGTTACGACTATAAATTCAGATATAAATTGAAATATAAATTGAAATGTCTCGAAAAACGTTCAACAAATTTTTTCCGTACACCGTTTTACCATAAATCGAAAAGATAGCAGCATTTCCATTACAACAACCCCCCTGAAACGTGATATACGATACTTTTTTCAGTTGTGTCATTAACCCTTTATTAAATATTGATTTTACTAAAGTCTGTTAAAATCAATTAAAATTCTATTCTTCTTCTACCAATATTTCAACATTAAAGTTCAGATTGTCGAACAATAAATATGGATTAATTGAGTCGCGGAGGAATTTATTAGTCGCAAACGCAAAAGGGTTTTAATATTTGAAAGAAGATGCACTGTCAAAAGATTTATAAAAACAATTCTCGCTATTCCCACAATTCCCACTCTTTTGATATTAACCCTTTGTACATGAAGCAATATTAACTGTAAATCTGTAATAATTCTCCTGGCTCCTAGTATTTCCATTCTATGCAATAAAGTGCACTTTTCTGCATTCAAAATAAATCTTTGCTGCTCTTACTAACAGTTTCACTGCTTAACAATTTTTTAAATTTTAACATTGTCGTTATAAAAATTACCTCGGAACGTGATACAACAATTTTAGCATAGTCAAGATTTTGACGTCGATTTTGGCATAATCAAGATTAATATAAAAATCATAACGACGACCTTTAAATAATTAAGATTGATATAGAAAATATTAAGAAAAAATATAAAAAAATATTTAAGAAATGTAAAAAGACCGTTCTCGAAAAAAAGAAAAACAGAAAACCATATCCTTCTCACCTTTGACCTAATCAAACCCACCCTTCCTCACTTGTCTACATTATTAAAAACAACGAACCTAATTCACCGTTCACAACCAAACGAAACACCTTCCATATCCCGATCCAGCTCACCACGTTCCCGATAAAAAAGACCTGCCCCGCCGCGCCGAATTTAATTCACCACGGCGTATAATAACCGGCGACGGTCCGCGAAAAAAAAAACCGGCGCGAACGAGAAACTCTTTTTATTCGTACGTCACGATCGCGAGCCAACCGTGCGCGCGCGCGCTCTGATTTCGTATCAAAACTGTCTCGTCGACGGCCGGGTAAAAATCAGTGGCCATTCGGGCCGTGTCGGGGCCGGCCAACAATGGTGTCGTTGATTGGTCAGTTTCGCCGCTGACGCGTCTAAACGGTCCCGTAATTTGTAATCGTATTATAGGTTTGCCGGTGGAGGGAGGTGGAGGTCGATCGATGGATCGATTTTTCAGGTTGTCCACGGGATCGTTCTTGGCCAGGCCGAGCTTCCAGATCGCTTCACGGGAAACTTACGCGAACCGGCTCGTCGGTGCTCGCCGGTGCGGGCCGGAAAGGGGTGGCGACGGGGTGGCGGCGGAAAGGGGAGGATTATATCTGTCCGGAGCAAATCGGATTTCTATCTTTTGTTCAGCCCGGCTACACACGGACCGACCGTGGATTTCGGAAAATTCTACGGGGAATATCTGGAGACGCCGACGGTGTCCTATGGCATTTCACGGCCGGGTTCCTAGTGAGAGAGCGAGTGTTCCTGTTACAGGACGAAACTGGTCTCTGCAGCCGTCATTACCATTCTAAACACCCTGTTCCGTTGCAGGACGAAATTATTCTTCACAGCGATCATTGCCGTCATAAAAGCACACGCGTAGCACAATCTTCAAATAGTCCCAACGTATCCCCGGCAGGTAATGTCTCTAAAAGGCCGGTGCTTAACCTGTTGTTCATTGTTTGCGTCTATTGGAATTTCACGTTATTAACCCTCTGCACTCGAAGCCGTTTCAACTGGAAATCTGAAGTAATTTCTCTGGAATATAGCATTTCCGAATATAGCATTCTAGTTTCGCTTTAATTAATTAAATTTCTTTAACGACGTTGATATCTCAGTGGCTGATTGTCGGCGCTCAAGGTGTTAAACATCTGACATCTCATATGCACCAACCTAATAGTATTCGCAGAATCAACACCATTTGTAAATTCTATTTTTCTTATCAAGCGTTAGTGTAATAAATAGCTGCTTCGTTACATTTGCATCGTTCAATTTTATCACGCCTGTCACTTGAAAGAGTCACCGGGTGACCGGTGTATCTTCGAAACAATCGCGTGAGCGCGCGGGCGAAAGAACAGCGAGAGAGATTTATTGTTGCGACCGAGGAGGCGAACGGCGGCTGACACCTCGCCGATTCGCTTGTCAATTACCGCTGCTAATCCCCCCTCCCTCCCTCCCTCCCACTCGCCCCGGACCAGTTTTTATCGAGCTATTTTGGCACGAACCCGCGGCCAAATTAATCGCGCGTTTAACACACTTTTTACGTAATTAGCTCGTGACTCTACCCCGTCCCTGCTAACGACTCCCGCACCCTCGCACCCGCGCACCCCCCGTACCCTCTCGATTTGCAATCCGATATTTAGATACTGCCGATTTTTACGCGGACCCAAGCGTCTGCTCGCGTTGCTGGCAGAGAGAGCACGTTTCCGCGCACGTCTCGTTACACCGGTTAAATATTGTTCGCCGAACCCGTATGCCGCGCATTTTTATGCAGAGGAATTGTAAACTGTTGCGATCGCAAAAATTGTATCGCTCGTTTTTCCTTTTTTTTTTAATTGTACGGCTCGTTTTTTCGTTTTATTTTCATGAGAAAATTGGGTTTTTATGGTTGAGAGAAGGTTGCTTTGTTTAAGACAAAAATTGTCTGTTTCAATTACAATCTAAAAATAGTCTCTTCACTTTTTAAAAATTAAGTTGTCGGTTTTATAAAGTTAAATAAATTGTTAGTATCAGTCGCAAGGTGAAGGCTATCCGTTTCAATTGCAAGGTTTCTTTTAATTCAAGTTTTTCTCTTTTAACTGTAAGATAAAAATTGTCTGCCTCATTTGTAAGAAATAGATCTCAATAGTAAAAATATAAAGTAAACTCAGTAGTAAACAAGTAGAAAATTGTCCACTCCATATTTAAGAAAAAAACCTTATTCTACATTTAAAATAAGATTTCTCGACTTCAGCCACAAAATCAAGATTGTCAAATCTCGCTCTAATAATTCTCCAAATCTCCATACAATTAAATCAAACATATAATTTCTGTATATTACAGTATCATATATTTAAAGAAAAAAAAGATCTAAAATGCGTCGCATAGACCATTTCCCAGCGCAAAATATGGGCGGTATCGATTTTTGGCTCCGGCTGATAAATACTGGACAAGCTGCCCCAGCTGGACAGATAAATACAGAGTATTTGTTACACATCCTAGTTTTGCTATAACTTTTTTCGCAAATACGCCGTACCTGTGCCTGCGTTTATTTGAAATCGTCCTGATCGTTTTTTGTACACCCAGGTATACGAGAGAAAGAGAGAGGAAAAGAGATAGATAGATAGAGTTAGAGAGAGTTAGAGAGAGAAAGAGGGAGAGAGAGAGGGAGAGAGAGTATGAGCGAAGTTTTGCATCAAAGCTTCAAAGACACACGACGGCTCCTGTATTTTTAGAAAGCGAGATACATACCGGTTTCGCATGCATGTTCGCAGGTACGTTGAATATTTAAAGAGACACAGAGAAGCACCGGCTCATAAAATAAATAAAGGCGAAGAACGATACTTCCGGAACCATAAATTTTCCATGTGCTTCATCAATTTGAAACCGGCTGGTAAGCTTAACAATCGTTTTTACCGCGCGCTCGTTACTCCCGAAACTCGTTTAATAATGCACGCGCTCTTTAAAGAAGCTTATTATAGGAGAGGAATATTTATCCGGCGGCGAGAGGGTAATATGAAACAATTCGGAGACTCGAGAATTTTAAGAACTGGAAAATAATTGAAAGCGACAGTGACTATTATCAATGTTTCTATTTAAACATTAAACATCCCCGAAACAACAAAAATTGTAAAAAGAAAAATGAGAAAGCAGTCATTTTTACCAATTTCGTATTTCTAACCTCAAATCTATATCTCGTCTCGATTGTTATTTTTCGAAGAGCTTTTTCACGCATTGTTTATTAAACTAGTGCCTCTAGAGTCTCGAAAAGATTGCACTCGGTAGGTGCAATCACAGTTATCGCTCTTTCAGACGCGTCGAGATCCATTTATCCACGACTCGACATTTATCCCTTCACTCGACAGAAATACGTATTAAAATAAATTATTTTAATAATTCTTTTCAGTGTAATATTAACAAAATATTATATTAGTAATTATTAGTAATATTATTTAGTAATTATTATTATTATTTAATGTAATAGTAACAAAATATTATTTTAGTAATTATTTTATTACGTATTTAAATACGAAATAAAAATAAATTCTTCTGTCATCAAAGTCTAGCAACGAAAGCGCATAAATATAATAAAAAAAGATAAAAATCGTCTGTTCGTATTAAGGGAAATATTAAGTGCAAATAAATGCTAATCCACGCAGCTTAAAAGGAATCGTAAAGCAAAGGGTTAACAGTATTACCATAATATATCCACAGCTCCCCGCCAGGCCACCTAATCAGCACACTTCACCGAATCATCCGCCGCCAACTTCAACCAGTAAAAAAGTCTTCCTCGCCGCCGAAACTTCGAACCTCTGTTCGCCGTTCGACTTCGGAACAAGCCGTTAAATCGGCCGTGAATTTCTTCGAACCGGGGGGCAATTACTATCCACTCGGTGTTTCTGTACCTTTGAATTGCGAATTCGCCGGCGGTTTGGTAAACCGTCCCGGCCGCGATTCCGATGATATCGCCTGGTGTCGGATAACGCGCCTTCGAGATATCGGTTATCGATTACGGGGCCCCGAGGCGTTTAGAACGAGGCGAATCCTTCAAACCCCCTGCGCCGTGGATGCGCCACGGCCGGTGATAAATTATGGAAGGACTTTGAATTCCATACACGCCGCGCGGTGATCCCGTATACCTAAACCGTTGCACGCCGATATCCTATTGATCTCGATCATGCACAGACGCGCGCGCGCGCGCGCTCGCTCGCACGCGACCCTACACGTACGGTGCACGCGTCGTCTCTTCTCCGCACGCCTGTCTTCCCCTTTGACATCTTCGCCGACGAACTAACACAGCCCTGAGATCCACGCTATATCACACGCAGAACACGCACGCATATATACAATCCTCGTGTTGCTACTGACACGTATACAGGGTGTTCCACGCAATTGTTACGAATCATAACTCCGTTATTATTGCATTTATGAAAAAATGCCAGAGGAGGAAGATAAATGGTTGTAAGAGCACTGCATCTATAGGCCTTTCAATTTTTTTTAGATGCAGCAGTGCATGTGCAATTAACAATTGCATAATTTCTTTAAATAGAAATGCATATTTCTGTTCATACAGATCGATTCCTCTGTACATTCTGTGTAAAAAATTATTAGAGTACTATGGCAAAAAAAAGATTAGATCTCGAGATATACGACGAAACCGTCGTTTTAGCCTTATCTAAGGCAGGAGTCGCTAGAAAGTCTGACGAGTCCAGTAGCGGGTAGTAAACTAACACGTAGAGAACGTACACGTATAGGATACCTGTGTTCCTACTAACACGTAGAACACACACATATACGATGCCAGTGTTGCCACTAACACGTAGAGGACACCGCGTTACGCGTAAGCTCGAGAATCGTGGCGAATCGTCGGGCGACGAGCTCTCCCCCGGCATTATCGTCCTCAAAATTCACCGACGTCCGACAAAAACGACGTCGTCCTGGCTGCGCGCTAGGAATACAGGCTCCGGCGACCAACCCTCTCCCGCATATCCGCGCCCTATCGAAGACGGATCTATCGGTCTACCGAATACGGCTCCGCGGGGATTATTACTGTCCTCGCCTCGGAACGAAATCCTGGCTGAGAACCGGTCAAGATGCTGGGAATGGTAATGCGGGGAGATCCTCCCCCGGCACGCTACTCCTCTCCATACATATTTGCGCGCCACGGAGGAATCTAATTGCGAAGCTTCGTTATTATTCGGACGCGGTAGCGGATATTTCCTGTTGCACTTGGATATGGAGTGAAATAGATTTCCTTTTGGTTTCCTTTGAAAATGTGGATTATGGTGCGAGAGAATGCAATGGGGGATGGTAGAGTAACGAATTAAAAAAGATTGGGTGACTATTATTATTGTTATTGGGTGATTATTATTAGGGGTGTGGGACACTCTTCGTTTGATTTCTAATTAAATACAAAATAAATTTCGTTTTAATCTAAAAAAGTGGATTATAGTATTAAAAGAGAGGCACAAGGAATATTATTATTATATATAGAATTAAAATAAGTGACGTTACTATCATTAGGGTGGGTTTGAAAGCACATGGTTTGCTTTATAATTAAATATAAAATTGAATACGAAATTAAACAGAAAAGAATACTAAGAATTAAAATGTAGATAAAATATTGATAAACCAAATTCAACGCTACCATAATTTTGCAAATATACTTAAACAATAATAATCTACCCACAACCTTAAAAAGAACCCTTTCTAACAGTCTCTAGCAATAAAATTACTCAGAGCTTCTTCTTTCGACTCGAAAAACGCAGAGAATCTCTTCGAATCTCTCGTCTCTTTCTTTCCCACCCTGTATAGCCATCGATGATATATCCCCGTCCTCCGCGGCCGGGATGTCTTTCAACGCGTAGCCGACCATATGAAATAGACGTTTGCCCCGCGGACTTTGCGGCGGAGGATCCCGGCGGCGGCCGATTCCAAGAGGGAGTAAATCTTCGGGGGAAGTTGGTTCGTTCTGGCTCGGGACACATTGCGGCGGCCCGGGGTATCTATCAGTTTCCGCGAAATTATTGCGTCGTATCGACGGCGGCGCCGCCTTTCCACGGGACAATTAAATTCGAGGTTTAATTTAAACTTTCCGCGTGTCAACCGGAACGGCCGAACGGCTAATAAATTCTCGGCTAGCAGAGTTTAACCGGGAATTCTTCGCCCGGGCTTCGGAACGTTGTTCAACAGTTTTGATCGAGTATCCTCGATTGACGAGTAAGGCGCGCGGATCGTTCTTTGCGTGTGGATAATTCATTTAGGCGATTTTTGTTGAGGTGGTGGCAGAAATAATTGAGAATTAAAGATTCTAAAAATTAAGAAAAAATTAAGAAGGCGAGTGAAGAAACTCTGTTAAGGTTATGTCAAAGTTGTTAATACGTAATCGACTAAGTTACTTTAATTAAAGGTATAAAATATATTTTTTGATCTATGGTATTTTCATCGTTTTTTTACTGCAACTTGTAAATGTTAATTTTAAATTATTTTGTGTTTTATTGTATTTTGCGGACTTGTACTTTTAATTTTTTAATAGTTCGATTGAAAAGTAAAGGATCTTAGATATGTTATAAAATTGTTTTAGTCGAAACATATTTATTTAAGCGTGGAATATTTAATTTAGTCGTGTATTAAGTTGAGAAATATTAAATTGACGAATATGAAATTCAGAAGTATTAAATTGAGAAAGTGTACGTTGTACGATATTAATTATTAATTAGTAAGATCGGTCTCCGTGAATTGGTTTTGAAGTTGAAGTTCATAGCGATTCACGTATCCCATCTTGATTAAATGATTATGTGCTGTTGATCGAGGAATGTTAGTAAAATTAATAGCTTGGAGACTCGATAGAGCGGCGATCGACACTAAATTCTCTTCCGCACACTGTAGCGTCGATTTTCATGGAGCATACTCTCGAGGTCTTATACAACGAGGTCTTGTATATCGCGGCGTGGAAAGAGACACTTATGGGACACCCTAATATCTAATTTCTCTCGTTAAACTACAGTTTCCTCTGCACACTATAGTCTCCTTTACCCCATCGAATCTATCAAGATTATTAAACTCCTACGCCCCAGGTGAACTTTTAATAAAAATTCCCCGCTCAATTGTTAAAAACTAATTGTCTCGTGCGTGCATGTCAGCCGCATTTATAATCGTCCCGTATCTTATTCTTCCATAAAGTTCGCCGCGAGTTTAAGTGCCCCGGGCTTATTGCCGCGCGCGCGCGCCAGTTTTTATACTGTTTTCCATAACTTCCAGCCGTAGATATTAAATATCGATTCAGCTTATACGAAGCGTATATATATATATCGCAGCGCGGGTATAACATTTTCGAAGAAAGTTCGATAATCGCGAGGCGAGCTTTCTCTAAAGAGCGCAATATATTTTAAACTCGGCAAACAACTTGTACAATTACGGCCGCTATTAAATTGCAATGAAGTTTCTGTGATCGCGAGACGTACGCCTTTGCTATAAACATCGTATTGTCCCGAACAGTTTCAATTTAACTTCCGCTCACCGCCGTGGGTAGGAACGTCAAAGGATTACGCCGCCGCGATACCGCGAAAATAATGCGAACGAAATTATTGTACAGCTGCGTCTGTCTCTTTCGTTCTGCGAATGGGGATTCTGTGTTGCGTTCAAGAGAATATTCGTAAACTTTATGGCTTACATCTGTGATGGATTCAGTGGTGAATAAATAATTATTATTTTAACACGAAGTATTTTGACACTTTATCGATTGATCATTTGAAAATTTATGTCATTATGGGGTAATAAAATCTAGTAATATTTTTCAATTTTCATAATATTAGCATTAAACAATATCTGGTTCATTTATTTTACTTATTTTATTTATCATGGCTGGTATCTCAAAAATTGTATAATAATATGGGAGCTTACAGTAGTACATTCTAATTCTTTTACTTCAATAATAGATAAGAAATTATTGGTTAGCCTATAAAAAGCCGATTTATAGGCTACCGGTAGGTAAAGTGTTCATATAATCATTTTGAGCTATTAAATAATAGCTCAAATTCATTTCTATAATATAAATTCATTTCTGAGCTATTAGAGATATTGTAACGATATTTTTACTGAAAAATAATTTAAATATAGTAAGATGTAGCTACTGATAGTTATATGTTTTTTTGTATTTTTTAAATAATAGATTTCAGTAATTTTTCATTGATTATTTTTGATATTAAGAAAATTGATTATTAAGAAAATTGGTCGAGGACTGCCGTAGATCAAATGTTCTTAAATTTGCCACATATTAACCCTTTGCACTTGAAGCTATATTCACTGTAAATCTAATATAATTTCAATGTAAAGCAATAACAATAAAATTTTACCATCTAACAATCTACTTCTCTACAATAAACTTCGAACCACAAAATCGCTGTGATTCGACCATCACGTCTGACCGATTTAAAAAATATTCACTTCAAAGTCACCGAACCCGTTTCGCCGGGCGTCGAAGTGGCACACACCGATCGACCCGTCCGGCGTGTCAGAAAAAAATCATCGAAATAATCGGTCCGCGGCGGGGGTGACGCGGCGATTACCGAGCCGTCAAACAATATCGAATATTAATGCTTCCTCCGCGGCGTAGAAAACGCGAGGGGAGGGAGGGGAGGGAACGGCGCGGCCCAGTCCACGCCGTCGGCGCAGTGTAAAGTTCCGGGGTCCCGGAAGTTCTGTTATTGACTGATAGCCTGTCAACCCGATAACTGCGTGCCGAGTAAATAATTTATCGCGACAGAGACCAAAATGGAGGAAACGAGCCGACCCACCTCCCCCTAACCCCCTAACCTCCCCTCTCCCCCGGCCAAAGGATTTTTATCCCGGCGAATTGACGTTTCGCCGATAAAGTGATCTGCGAGGCCGTGCAACGCCGCGCGGCATCGTCGCGCACGGATCCTCTGCCGCGTTCCGCTCGGATGTCGCGAGCGGAATACTCGTTCTACGCGTGTATACGTTGTTGCGAGCCGAGGGGCCGGTTTGCTCACGTGGCCGTAGGTAAATGAGTTTTGCGGGTATTTAGATCGATTCTAATTGGCCGCGCAACGTCCAAAGAAATATTAACCCTTTGCGATCGGATGGCGCCGTTGAAAATGATCACGCCACGTTTTGAACTCATTTTTATCAAGTTCACTCGCATACGAAAAATTGTTAAGAGCCTGTTAACTATTACAAGAGTCGCAAATATGAATTCTATAATGTGCACAACGCACCAGGTTACTTAAAATAGAAATGCTATAAGTTTGGAAAAATATTTGCTCCAACGTGCTCTAACGTGCTCCCGGTCGTCGTTAGCTACCGTGAACGCTCAGGGAGGAGCAAAAGAAACGTCGGGAGTAATCTCTGCACGTAACAACGCGCGCACGTTCGCCGGCGCGCTTCCGTACACGGAGGACGGGGTACGGAGGACCCCCCTAGGTGATCCTTTTAATTATCGGAGCCGGTCCCGCGCAAAAGGGCGGGCCGGTGCGCCTCCAAGTTAAATATACTTAACGGCTCGGTTACGCTTCCGTCTTTCGGATACAGTTCGCACCCTTTATCAGCGGCGGCGACGCGTCGCGGGGGATCCTTCGAGCGCCGGGCCAGGATTCGAGGCGAACAAAGGGAAACGCGAGCGGCAAGATGCAAATAATATCGCTGCTGCTGCTGCTGCTGCTCCCCCCCCCCCCCCGTCGACTCGAGCTAAGCGATCCAGCCCCCTATCCCCCTTTGTTTGCTCGCCGGAATTCGCTCGCTTTAAGAACACCTCCGCCTTCGCTCGCTGTAGACGCTTCGCGGCGCACAATTACGCGATATCGCTAAGGGTGCAGGATTTTTCTTGGCGCCGGTGCATCAACGACAGCCTCGAGAATAGCTAGGATTAACGCTGAAGCTGGCGCCATTGGTCGGATTTCATAATTATATTTGTAATTAATTGTTTTAGTTGGTCAGGTTATCTGAGCGAAATATGTAAAATTCGTTTGACGAAGTTTGATAGAGTTTTGGAAAGAAATTGCAGGATTTTGTGAAATTTGATAGTTATTGAATTTAGGAAGGGAGGGGAGATGAGGGGCGAAATTGTTATTTAGTGGGAATGTTGAGAAAATAATATTTTTGATATTTTTAATATTTTTGAAATGATATTTGTTATCGTGTTCCATTTCCACGAAAAAGACAAAGCGAAATGATTTTCCGAACAACCCGATAGAAATACCAGAAGTCGGAAAAGTCGTATTAGATTTGCGGTCGAAACGGCTTCGTGTGCAAAGGGCCGAGCCAATCGGAATATTCGAGGGAGCCGAAGTTGTGTCGCCCAGCGGCCGTGAGAGGGGGAAAACAATAAAAATAGCGCGGCGCGGATCGGCGGAATATCGCAGGACCGTTTCAGTGTTAATATTCGAGATAGTTGGGATTGCTTACCGTTTCCTCCTTCCTCCTCGCGCTGTCGAGGGTCGACGTGAACCAGGTCCATTGACCGAAAGGATCATCCGTGTTATCGATCGTGGCGGCCGCGTTGCGGTGCAGCATACGGTTGTCGGCCACGTTCGCCACGTTCAGCCACAAATTTGTGTTGAGAAAGATGATACGATACTTTTTCGAGCGCTGCTCTATCGTGTAATATCCGGCTGTAACAAGTGTTTGAAATCGTCGGAGTGAGTTGCCAGGAGCTTATGTTCGCGACTACTATGGGCCATCCCCCGGCCACCCTCCCCGCCCCAACCCCCTTTGGTAATTCTCTACCCTCAACACCGCCGCGGCCCTTCCCTCTCTCTCCTTCCCCCACCCCTCTCCACGGTATTATTAGCTTTTTATTGGCCCGACAGGGAAAGAGAACCGCCGGTTATAACCGCGAATAAATTTCGAATTACGGAATCGCGCCCCGTTCTTTGCGAAAACTTTCGGCCGCAGATATTAAGTTTTCCGGTGACTGCGCGCAAACATCCGGCAAACTGGTTATTGGACAAATACTTGCGAGTATATTGGAAATACTAGAATTATTCGAATTACTGGAATTACTAGAATTATTCGAATTATTCAGTTTATTCGACTTATTTGAGTTACTAGAATTCTTCGAACTATTATGGTAAAGAAATCCTCGAATTCATCGAATTATTCGAATAAAGAATTCTCCTTATTATTAAAAATTGTCCGACTAAAGAATTTTCCAAATAATCAGAATTATTACAAGTACCACAATAAAAAAACCGTTCGAATAAATAATATTCCAAATATTCACTGCTAATTTTTGTTACAGTGCAAATTAATTATCCAGAAGCGACATAGCAATGCATAACGATCTTACAAGAATACAAAGATCGCAGCAGAGAAATCCAGGACACCCGAAAGAACCGAACACTTGTCAGCGAGTAGAGGAAATCTATATTTTGACAACCGGTTTTTACAATGATCACCGCCGTGACAAGGGGGTGGTTTAGCAGCGTCGAATACCGTGTGCCGGCTCTGTTCGCAGTTGCAGCGGGTCGCGGTATCGATTCTACCCTGTCTCCGTATTTTCCTGCAGCCTTGTTTACCATTACAAGACACGTATCCGTTCGCCGCAGCAAGGAATTTTCCCGTACCGTGGACCTTGCCGCCACGCCTCACGGTGGTATCGGTTGTTCGCAACGATTTTAACACTGTTTCAAGACTAACACAAACCTGACACGATTTTAACACTGTTTTAAGACTAACATTACCTTGACACAGCTGTTTTAACGCTGTTTAAGGCTACAAAATAACTGCAATAATTACAAACACTACAGATACAGTTTTAAGACTGAGACTAACATAACCTCTTTTTTAAGACTAACATAACCATAACACAACGATTTTAACACTATTTAAAAACTACAAAATAACTGCAAAAATTACAAATACTGCAGATACTACAAAATATCATATGATATTTAATAATTATAATATAATAAATAAAAGAAGTAAAATAAATTTTCCAAGGTATCAGCCGGGAAAATGAGTCATTTTCCTAGTGAAAAAGGGTGGTCAAGAAACCTGACCCTTTCCTCTAAGTAAAATATTAAAAAACACTATAAATTTAATTACTTTGAAATCTGTAAAATTGAACATACGTCTCGCTAATATTTCAATCGAACGAACAGCCGATCCTCGGATCATGCACGCCGGGACGTGCAGAATCGGAGGAACGATGCCCACCCGGCGCTACCCACCGGTTTGAAACGTGTCCAGTGCTTCCTGCGGCAGCCATTGCTGCCAGACCACGGCCAGTTGCGAGAAGCTTACGCCGAGGTCCTCGTGTCCGAGCGCCGGGAACACAAATTGTTCCTTAAACGTGCGGGACAACAGATCGGTCAAATTCCGCAAACACTGCAGACGTAGCTCGGCGTTCATGCCGGCGGTGCGCGTCAGCGCGTCACTGCAACAAGTAGTTACAACCTCGTTAGCACTGGTTACATACGAGGAGAGGAGTAGCAGCGCGCCGAGAGAATTACTCCGATTCGTCGGCAAACACGGGGGCGAACGATAGCGGGAGCGCGGCAGGCTTCATGCCGTAGACTTATTCGACCGGCTTCGACGAACCTCTCGACGATCCTCGACGGTTCTCGACGAATTTTCAAGAGACGGATTTCAGATATTCAGGCGAGAGATCGGGCGAACGCTCGAACTATATCGATTACGTTTTCTTGCTGTTTCTTTCCACCTTACTCTTTATTTTATTGACATTTCTTTTTTTATAATTAATACGTTATTTTTTATAATTAATAAATAATACAGTACAACATAATATAATATACTATATACAGTACAATATAGTGTAGTATGTATATCATAGCACAGTATAAGATAATATAGATATAGTACAGAATGTATAGTATAATATAGTACAATATACTATATGTAGTATATATAATATAGTATAGTATGCAGAGCTTGGCATAGTATAATATAATACAGTACGATACAGTATAGCATACATAGCATAGTATAGTATAGAATATATAATATAATATAGCATAGTGTGCAGAGCATAGCATAGTATAATATAATACAGTATGATATAGTATACCATATATAGCATAGTATAATATATGTAATATAATATAGTATAGTATGCAGAGCATAGCATAGTATAATATAATACAGTATGATATACTATAGTATCGTATAGCATATACGATGCATATAGCACGCACACACAGTACAGTATAATACACAAAATCCACTTACAACGTCCTCTACACCTATAAATTAATTTTATACACCACATTTACTCACACTATATCTCTCGCGTCCCATAAACATTTTTATTCTAAAGAGATAAGACTCCATTGTGCCCGACAATTACGCGACAAATGGACGTCTCGTTACCCGACGCGGTTTGCGCCTCTCTAATACGTCCCCGCTAATTTCCATGACGGGAATCGGCCAACAATGCGTTGTAACTCATCTCAGATACACGCGGAACAGAAGGACACGCAGGAAATAGAGACCACGGCTACCGCCTTCCTCTCCGTCTAATTGTCGAAACATTGTGACGATTATACATTACAATAGGGGGACGTTGTATCGCATTTAATCAGATTGCGCGCCCAACTTCGACGCTGGTTCTCCTCGACGTCGAAGTTACGTTCGAGACGGAAGATTATGTAAAACAATTAATTAACCGGCACCACCGATCCGACGTTGTAACAACGGGGGGCGGCGCAAGTTAGTTAATATCGTAATACCGGTTATGGTCGACGGGAAAGGTCGCGGTTAATTATTAATTGGCCGACTCGCGTAACCGTATTAGAAACACGATCGAACGTGTCGTGCGTTTTTGTTAACATTTTTTGGAATAATTGATTATCGAGGGTTGACATTGTTCTTTCGTTTCACGGTGACGGAGATTTATAACAATAAGGTACAACATTTATAACAGTATGGTAACAATTACGTACGAATGTTTATCGGTTCCTTTAAGTGGAAATCAAATTTTATAATATTTAATAATATTATAATATTCATAAATCTAAAATTCCTTTTTCTTCTAAAATATTAGCGCGATCGAAAAAATCCTAGTCATAGTAATTGTAAATTGCAATTACAATTACTTAACGATTATAAATTGAAAAAATGCCACGGCAAGGGGTAAAATTATTGAAAACACTTTCGCGTTTATCGGTTGTTGAGAAAACGCGTCCCGAAGCTCGAAACTAAATTGAGAACGCCGCATGATTTACGTATAGCAATTTGAAGCGGGCGCGCCGGTCGAAAGTTCCCGGAAGTCGAGTGCTATGAATCGCGGAAAAGTCGGCTGAGCAGCCGTAGATATTACGTTTTCTCACATGTCGTTGAAAATTAATTGGCAACGCCGGGCCAAGCCGAGCTAAGAAAGTTCGCCGAGCGAAGCGCGCGAGCGGAAGTTTCGGTTCTGATTCGAAGGAAGGAAACATCGTCCGGGAAATACGGTTTGCCGCGATCTTGTCGATACACCGGATCGAAGACTCCGGCGATTCGAGTTCCGACGGAACAGTTAATTTTACAAGTTTACACCCCGAGTGGAAATATGACACCGTTTAAACTTCCGCGCTCGATACGACCGAGACGAGATAAAATGGCGACGAGGAGCTAATAAGTCTGGCGATGTAAGGAATCGGTTATCGGATTACCAAAAATTGTTTCTAATGTTTAAAAATTGTTTCTAATGTTTAAAAATCATTTCTAATGCGTAAAAATTATTTTCAATGTAGAAATCATTTCAAAAATTATAGTTTTAATTCTGATATTAATATGAAGGAATTATTATTAGATTCTTAAATTAATATGTAAAAATTATTATCAAATTCTAAAATCATTATTATTAAAATTATAATAAAAATTATTATTGAATCCCAAAGTTACTACGTAAAAATCAATTCGAAATCCAAAACATACTCCCTGAAATCCAATATTTCCATTTTACATAATTTATTAGAAATTGCAATTTCAGCAATTTTTTAATATAAGATGCTTGAAAATTCCTTTACCATATTTATTCCAATATATACATTTAACATCTATTATTATAGAAATTTTCGATAGCAAAGAACTAGTGTAACGATTTAAAAATTGAAAAATTATTTATAAATTGCAACGTCGCAATTTTGTCCACCGTTCGATCGCTAATTTTTTAAACAGTCGAGTAAGGAAAATTGTTGCGATAGAATCGGCACGGCTAACAGCGAAATGAAAGGTTCGAGGAATGAAGTGGTACAAATGGCGAAACTAAGCCGGGAAAATTGTAGGTATCGCGTGTGCACACGTGTCGCTACAGCTTACTCCCCCGAGCAGCCTGTAAAGTTTGAAATGTGATTTGCTGTAACGCTATTAGAAAGATAGCCGTGACTGAAGCCGGTAAATGCTCGGGCTTTTACCTCTTGCGAATAAGCGACGCTTATTTCTCGACATCTGATTCGATTTTATACTCACGTTTTCTCCCACGGCCGTTTCTCAACCCGTGCCCCCCCCCCCCTCCCCCCGAAGCATTTATTCCTATCGCGATACTAAATATCGTTGCCGTCCGATGGGTGGAACGATTTCAAAAGGCTACCGTATCGTGTTTAGAAAATTCCGAGACAAATCGTTCCCGATATGCACGGATAATCGGCGGAATTGTGGCTTAATTGCGGCGCTCCACGGTCTCGCGATTTTATCGCCGCTTCGCGTAATGGATATATGAAGATATTATGTGAGTACGAATGTTACTATAGATCAAGTACTCATCGAATTTTTATAAACTGTAATTTAGCAATTATATGTATTTTCAACTCGATAATTACACCAAAACATTATTTAAATAAACAATTTTTATATAATTATCTAGAACGAAAGATAATAGCAAGAGATGCGAGTATATATTCGTCGAATTTTTGTAAGCTTCAAATTAATAACTATATATATTTTTAACCCAATAATTGTACCAAAATTATAGTTAATTAACCAGCTTTTAAATATATATTTAAAACAAAAGAGGACAACAAGAAATGCAAACATTATTATAAATCAAATATTCTCCAAATTCCCATAACCTCAAATTTGATAACCACGTGTATGCTTAACTAAATAATTATTTAAAAATCCTTATTATATGAACATTGTTTAAATAGATATCTAGGACGAGAGATAAAAGTAAAAAATAGAAAAGAAATGCTTGGCAGAAATGGTTGGATCCGTCCGTAGCGCGGAACAAAATTGAAAGCTCGAGCATGAGGGGGGGTTAAAAGTTTCAGATCGAGAATCGGGCGAGTTACGAAATGGCCCCGGATTTCGCGTGTAGCTTCGCCGAAGCGCGTACGTTGTTCGTGCAACCGTGCAGTATCATCACATTGTGCCGCCAACTTGGCTATGAAACACGATATTAATAGAATGAATTTGGGACACCTTAAACTTTGAATATCGCCGTGGATGGACGTGCCCAGCTCTCAGGATCCGGCTTTCGCGAGCATTAACTTTAAGTCGGGGATTGATGTCGCCGAACTCGCTGGCTAAAAGCAATTCGTCAAGAAAATAAACCGAAGAAATAGCAAAACAAAAATCGTCGACTGCCATACCTCCTCGATCACTATGCCCAATTTAATAAATTCATACGATTCCGTAGCGAAGCGACATAAAATTATTTTCATCGAGATACGTTTCACGAGAAAATTCGTAAATCTCCCTGTTTGGCTTTGCCGGTGTACAAAATATAATATTTTTATCAGATCATTTGCATTCGCTCGCGAAATCATAAAATATACGGCAAACAGATCGCCCGGTATCCGTGTAAAGAGTTTATGATGCGGAGCTGCAGTCGTTTTATGCAAACAATCCGAAGTGCAATAACAGCGAACTTTGGAAAGGGGTCGAGTGAATATTCCGCCGAAAAACGGCGAACCGAAAATATGATTAAAAAATCGGTATAAATATATAAATATATTAATCTACAAATCTATAAATTTGTAAATACGTGAATGTAGAAATGTAGAAATGTACAATTATACTAATATACTGATATACTAATATACTAATATACTGATATACTGATATACTGATACACTGATATACTGATATACTGATATTTTGATATACTGATATACTGATATACTACTATACTAATATACTAATATACTAATACATAACTATATAAATATACCCGTATACAAATCGGAACGGCGAAATAAAATTCGACAGTGATTTTTATTATCCGTCGATGCAAATGGTACTGGGTCATCATAAAAAACCCGGGCGACTTTAACACCATGAGGGGAATTATGTCAATCAGTCTTTATTCGATTTGACGTTATAGACGGGAATCGTCGAATTGTACCGACAAATTATTCAGCGGTGTATTAACGTTCGCGGCTCGGTCCCCGATAAATTGATCAACCCCCCCCCCCCCCCCCATTAAACTAGCAATTTGTCGCTGTTTAATTTATACAGGACAGGCGCGGTAGTCATAGATAGGTGGCGCGGCTCCGCTCGTTTCAGCAAACAGAAATTCTTACGGTCCATTGGATCTTTGTTCCTCGAGTTCGCGGGATTATCAATTATTGGATTAGCAGTCGACGGCGGCGGCGCGCGAGTACCGCTGTTAAAGATCGATCGGTTTCGTTTTGATTTATCATCCAATTTACTGATTGCGTCGCGAGTACCCCCACTCTCTCACTCCCTCTCTCCCTCTCTCTCTCTCTCGCCCCGCGTAATTACCCGTTGATTACAATTTTGTAAAGTACCGTATAAATCAGCCGTGTTCGCGCGCGTTTTAACTTTTATAGCGATCGAACGCGATCATAAATCGAACGCGGCGACGATACGGCGTCCCCGAGCCGTTTCGATTAAATTGAATTCGTCCGGTGCCGTCGAGTTAGAGAAATTCGAATGAAATTGTATTGGGGGGGGCGTCGAGTAAATAATTAACAAGAGTAAACAGCGGAACGAATGTTGATTAGCAGTCGTTATTGGGGGTTAATTATTCTTGGAACTCTTCGTTGTTCGGACGAAATATACCGAAAAGACTGTTTTTGAAAAAGTTAGTATGATTTTTATACTTTTTATATTTTTTTATATTTTTTACAATTAAACTATATATTTCAATTTTGTTATACTGTATTATATTATACAATATTTATTATTTTCCAATAAACTGTCTTGTCATCCTTACACTTTATCATTTTTTAACATTTCTATATTTCTATTTTGTTTATTATTTCGTCTTGTATTTCTATCTTTATTTCTTAATTATTTGATTTTATTTTAAACACTTGGTTAAACGTCATCCGTTCCCTGATGAATTTATCGAAACTCGCGCCATCGGACGCGATATATCAAACTAATAATAAGATTGTAGGATTTAGGATCAGATAAGTAGAATAGCGATAGCCTATGGTCAGACACACGGAGTGAGGACCACTTACGGGGGCGAGCGGCAGCTGAAATAGGAGTGATCTACGGTCAAACAAGTAGAATAGCTGCGCCCTGTGATCAGACAAGTGAAACGGGCGTGGCCTATGGTCCCACGGTAGGACTGAGAGAACGGCCGGCAATCAGAGAAGTGGAATGAAGACGGACATGGTCAGACAAATAGGTTTACAGGCTACCTGTAGACAAACAAGTAGAACGGGGCCAACTTCTCCGACGAGCGTGGGGAAATTGTTCCAATTGACGGTCGACAAAATTTCGTTCGAGTTAATTTGGTTATGTTGGTGCAACTGATACGAGTCGCGCTTAGCCTTCACACGAATAAAAATATAAAGAAAGGGTTACTTATCAATAACGAAATTTATTTATTCGTCTTATATTTGTAAACTGGGTTGCCCCGAAAATACTTTAATGTTTAAATTCTTTTACAAGTGCACTTCATATTTAAATTGTTTTTTCAAAAATTTCGAAACGCTTTTTTTCATAAATGTCGAAACACTTTTTTCATAAATACATAAATTCTTTTTTCATAAATATCTAAAATCGTTTTTCATAAATGTCTAAACTCTTCCTTCACAAATATACTCAAAATCTAAATTCTTTTTTCAATAAATGTGATCAAAGTTTAAACTCTCTTTTTATAAATATATAAACACCCATACATAATCTGACATAACTTAAATACCATATCTAAATACTAAATACTTAATGTCTCTAAATATTCCTCTTAATTTCAATATTAACATTAACGTCGCCACCGTCTGTCCAAATATTTCCCTTGGCAGCGAAAAATTCCAATTGTCAGCAAAATATTATCAATAAAATATCTCGCGACCCGTTGAATCGTCGAAATCGGCCGATCCGAATAATACCGTGCAGCAAAAAGAAACGCGCGGCGTTTATCGTTATTCACCGTGGCGCGTTATGTTAAACTCTGTATACGACTTTAACGCGGCCGGAGCATCGTCCGCGGTAAACTATTGAACGAAGGAATGAACAATGCGCGAAATCATGTATGCAAATTTTTTTATCATCGAAAAATAAAAGCCTTCAAGCGCGGGCGAAATATACAACTCATGTCCGAGATGCCGGAATGCGATAGAACATGGGGGCCTGTGCATGCACGCGCTGATGAGATATTGTTTGCGCAAACATAATACGAGTCACGATCGAACCGGCGCGGGGCCAAAGTTACTCGAACCCTTCCGGCCGAGCTAAATTCCATTATTCAAACAAAAAAAAAAAAAAAAAAAAAAGAGAGAGAGAAGAAAGAAGAGAGAAAAAAAAAGCGCGCGAACGAACTCCGCCGGTTAATCACGAAAATTCATTTCCGATCCAATTTTCAGTAATGCACTTCTGTTTCTAGAACGCGGTTCTGAATCGGAGCCTCCTTCATTCATTCACAGTCCATTAAAACCGGTTATCTTCGATCCTTTAATTAAATATTATTTCATTTAAGAAGACCTGTCTAGTTTATTAAACTCATTAATTTCATTAATAAATTGCGGAAAATGTTTTTAGTTGCGATTCAGTTCAACATTAAATCTTGTCGCCTCGTTTTATTTATCCACTGGCGAAAGAAATTTTTGCTGATTAATTTAACATTATATTTAATTTAAGAAGATTGAGAAGGCCTGTCTAGTTTAGTAAAATGGCGCGGACCGTTTCAAATTTCATTAATAAATTACGGAAAACGTTTTCAGTCGCGATTTAATTGAACATTAAATCTTCTCGCCTCGTTTTATTTATCCACTGACGAAAGGAATTAATTGTTGAGTAATCTTAAAATTTTTATAGTTTAACAATTCGTCGATCGAAAAGAGAGATCTCACACTTTAAAATAAATCGTTGCATGATGCTTCAGGGAGATCATTTTTTGATCTTAGAAATGTGTTTTCTGCCTTTGTCATATTATCAATTATTCTTCACCTAAATTTGTTTGCAATTAATTCTTATTAATTCGTAACCAAATAATCATACTTAAATAACCAAAAAAAGCACTGTCCTTTCAAACAAGAAATTCTCCAGGTTTTTTTAACAGATACGTCGCCAGAACGAAGATTAATTAAACCCAGTCACCAGATTCTCCGAATTAGTCTCTCTGTTCTGTTTAGCAAGAAAATGCATTATTCATTAAATGTCAATAATTCCGGTTCAAGAGTCAAGGTTCGCCCGCAGCGCCCATTAGAGTAATACCGTCGGTACGCTCTCCTTGATTAGATTCTCGAGAGGTCCTAATGAGGCAAACTCTTCCGGTTGAAACAATCTATCGATCTGAAATGCATCTTGAAAGGATCCGTCGATTCGATAACTATGCTACGCTCCTCTCCGCTCCGCTTCGCTCCCTCCCTCGCCCCGGCCCGATAATCTCCATAAGATCCGGTTAGTTGAATTTCCTACGCCGCGATTACCATCCAATTAATGTCCGGCAAACATAATTCCTCGGTAGATTCTTATCCGGACGGCGCGGCGCGGAACGGAGCGGAACGGCGCGGCGGTAAAGCGATTAATCGAGCGTGGGCGTCGCTGAGCAGCTCGTCGCAAGCGGCCCGGGGCGATCGGCTCCGCTACCCCCCTCTCTCTCACTCTTTCTCTCTCTCTCTCTCTCTCTCTCTCTCTCTCTCTCTCGCGCGCGCGCGCTCTTTCTCTTACAATCGCTTTCTATGTCTTTCTTTCTCTGTCAATCATCCCCTCTTTCTCTCTTTGTTTCTATTTCTCTTGATCGTAGACGATTCATCATCTATCTTTCTCTTACTCTCTTCTCTCTCTCTCTGTCTTTCAATCGTTTTCTCTAAATTTCTCTCTTTCAATCATTTTCTCTAGATTTCTCTCTCTCTCTGAATCAATTTCTCTAGATTTCACTTTCTTTCTCAGCTTTCTTTCTCCTTCTTTGGATCACTCTCACACGCTGTCACTCTCTCTTTTACAATCCCTCAGTCACGCTGTCACTCTCTCTTTTACCATCCCTCAGTCACGCTGTCACTCTCTCTTCCTTTCTCTCTAACAGTCTCTCACTCTGTCCCTCCCTTTCTCTCTGTCTTCTTGTTTCGCTTTCTCTCAATTACACCCCTTCTTTGACCCTCATTCTGTCTCTCTTTCTCCCAATCATACCCTATCTCTTCCTCCCTCTCTCTTACTCTTCCTTCCTCTCTGTAACCCTCTCTCTAACTTTCTATCTCTCGCTCTCCCTCTCTCTTATTCTCTAGCTCTCTCCCTCTCTCCGTAGTCCGTCTACACGGCAACGAGAACTTACCCAGTCCACAGGACAAATTCGATTCCTTCGCCGCGCGCCGATTTCATTGCCTTCGCCGCTGATTCGATCAAGGCCCACGGTGAATCGCAGTTATAGTCGCCGAACTCCCCTGCCAGCCTTCTGTCGATCCGTACTCGACTGTCGCCGTTGTTTCTCGTGTCCCAGCACACTGGAAATACGGGAAAACGAGATGGTTACATGCATTGACACCGGCCGACGACGACACCGCAGGCTACACCCCCACTGGCACCGTGTTTCTGACCGACAAGGATCCACCGGAATCTGATTCGAACGGCACTGTCCATTGGCTGATGCGTTAGGCCACTGATTATCGTTTGGTAACGTGGTTTCATAATTCGCGAGTTTATTGTATGTTTTTTGCTTGAATTTGCTAATGATTTTATAGATTTTGTTGCGAAATTGTTGAATTAAATGGAAAGACTTCTTTAAAGGCTGTTCTTAGTTTAAGGTTATGTCAATTTTGGTTATGACTATTCTTAGCTCAAGGTTATGTCAATTTTGGTTATTATAGAAATTAGGAATTGAGGATTAGAAATTAAGAATTAGAAATTAAAAATCAGAAATCAGAAATCAGAAATTAGAAATTTGAGATTGGGATTCAGAAATTAAGAATTGGAGATTAAAAATCAGAAATCGGAAATAAGAAGTCAAAGATCAGATATGAGAAATTAAAAAATAGAAATCATAGATCAAAGATCAGGAATCAGATCTTGGAAATCAGAAATCAGGGATCAGAAATTAGAAATCAGAATTTAGAAATTAGATACACTTAGATCAATAAAAAAAACTCCAAGTAAACCATTTCCTCCAATCCTTTCAACAATATACTAAACGAAAGACATTCGCCCACCCTTTCAAACAAAACCAAATGATTGAAACAGAAAACCACCCCGTTACAATGGACTACGTACAAAGAAGTCCACCGATACACGTCACACACTCTGTGTGTACTCTATTAATTTACGAGATCCAGACAACAGCAAGTTCCGATATCAAAGGTGTGTCGATAAACGAGCTTCTACTCCGCGCCGTTTCGCATGACAAAACTGATCAAACGCATAATACAGACTCTACCCGTGCCGAACAAACGCGAACTTGAAATTTCCATTGCCGATGAGAGAGAACCGTCAAGTGTATATCCTCTCCGCGGCAGTTGGAGTTATATCGTCTGTTTCGCTCCCGGGTCGCCGTGGACCCGTGAGACCAACTGGACGGTCGAAACAGTTCGATTCCGGTGAATTCCTCGCTGCGAAGTCAGCTCCCTCTCCCCCTCTCTCTCTCTCTCTCTCTCTCTCACTCTCTCTCTCTATCTATCTCTCGGCAGAGCTCTCTCTCTCTCGGAGAAGGAGCTCTCTCTCTCTCTCTTTCTCTCGGTGGAGTTCTCGTCGTCGATTTCAATGTAACCCGGACAAACGACGGTTCTTAGCCGGATTGAACGGCACAGGTGAACATAGAAAAGGGGCGGCGCGGGGTTCGGTTCGGGACAATAGGAAAGTCGGCGTAGTTGAGTGGGGCGCTCGCTCTCGAAACGCTGAGGAATCGTCCGCCTTGAAACAGCGATACGGAAATGCATACTCTTCGGTTCAAAATTAAAAGCGGAATATATAGTTTAAATAAACAATCGATGTTATATTTCACTGTAATTTTAATGCAATATTCACAGTAAACTTAACGAGTCGGTCAAAATGATTCCACACTTCTTTTACAATTTTTTAGGTTATAATGACTTTTACCTAGGAAATTATTAAGCCTTTGCGCTCGAAGCCATTTTAACTGGAAATGAGAATACTATAAGCCAGAAAAATTATTTTAGATCTAATGTGACAAAGCGTATTTTATAGATATATATAAAATTATTTTATCTTGTTGCAATGTAATTCGTACGTTAACAAAGTTCAGATTTAAAAAATTGTTGACAATGAAATTTGACAATTATATATAATTCTTAAATTTCATTGTCAACAATCTTTTTAATTATTATTGTCAACAATTTTTTAAATCTGAATTTACAGTGGTTCTGAAAAAACAAAAGCCAAATGAAATAAACTAAGAATATACCAAGTCTCTAAATATAAAATGCAATATTAAGTCTCTAAAATTAATCAATCTCGTAAATAACCAAACGGTACAGTAATCGGCTACGCGGCAACATGGGGTAGATATTAATCAGGAACCATTCCTGTCGCGTATCGTTCGCAAGGGCGCCACCGCGCGTCCGCTCGACATAGTCGCAGGACGCGGGAGTCAGCGAGCATCGAGGTGGGGCGCGAGTCATGCCCGACGGTCACGTACAGCCCCGCTAACGTCCAAATGACACGGAGTTAGGGCGCGGAGGGAAGGACCGGCCGCAAAATGGAATGACGGCCAGAGGGAGGACGAAGTAAAGGAACGGAGGAGGCAGTTAGACCGCGCGGGGTCCGCCCGGTATGGGACGCAATTTGAGGTACCGCTGTTTCATGCAAACCTCGTGCCAGCCAGACACGCCAGGTACTTTAAAACGATCGGTAAATACCGGCGGGAACGAGGCGTAGGATATAGGCCCCTCCCCCGGACGCGGGGGGAAACGCCGGAGGCCGAATATAAAAGAGGCTCGGGGGGCTGTTGCCTCCGGCAGTCCTCGCGAACGGTTCGTCTGCGAGGGGGGTAGTAAGGAGAAGAGGAGGAAGAGGGTGGTTTGCGGATGCGTGTGCATGCATGGTAGAACGGCTGTCGTACGCGGCGAAGGTACGGCTACTTACTGCTGGCTGCGTTTCCCTGGGTGGAATACCTCGGATCATAGTGGATGTCGGTGATGTGCCAGAAATACCCTGCAACCAGAGAGAGAAACGAGGTCGTCGTGAGCACACCTTTCGGCTTTTATTTGCATCCCGTCGCGTCGCATTTGCATTCTGTGTTTCTTTCCTACGGTTTAGCCGCCGCCGCCTCTCCACCCTCCTGTAAACTGATGCAACGGCGGCCCCGGATGGACGATGCCGGCGGTGCGGCGACGGTCGGCGAGGAACGGGTTAGAGGGACGCCGCCGCGACTGCCACCGCCGCCGTTGCAGAAGCGAGCGCTTTGTCTGTGCAATCACGGCCGCGTGTCCCCGCGGTAAAGGACAAGGCAGACGCGCGCGGGGGGGTGCCAAAGAGAACCGATCTCCCCCTGGCGAGTGGAAATTTCCGGGAGACAGAGTTGAAATTGAAATGCATTCGATTTCTTGATGTAGCCCGGGATTGTTTTAAATTAACCGGTCGCGAGGAAGGAAGGTCGGGGTGGGTGGCTCGAATAGCTGAACAAGGCGGGAGCCACTTTGCAAGGTAATTAGAGCGGGGATCGATCCGATACCGCGGTGAAATTTATCAAAACAAATGGAAACCGTGGCGGAATACGAATGCGATCGGTACACGCGACGACCCCTGATTGTTTTATTCGGCCGGATTCTTCTTTATTAACCTGTTAACCGGGGCTCTGCGCGGCCGCTCTTTTTCAGCCGCCCGACGGTTTGTTTTTACGTCGCGAACCCCTTCCGGCCGCGAGCGTTTCCGACGGAATTTCCGCGCGGTAACCGTTAGCCCCCCCGTCGACGGCTATTTCGGGACTCGAATTCGATTAATTAGCAGGGTTTGATTCCAAGGAGAATTTCCTTCTCTCGGGGTGGGATCGTGTTCTCTTTCTTTAAGGAATTGTCTTTCGGGTTTCACGCGATGGAAATATCTTGGACGTCTCGAGCTAGAGTCGGATATTCTCGGCGGTATTGATCGCTGGAACTTGGTATTTCGATCGCTCGCTTTTCGAGCTTCCATGGTATAAAGTGTGATAATTGATTCTGGGCTTAACGATTTTGGTATATTTTTAGACGAATTATCGTCGGCGAGACTGGAATATTGTTTAACGCGCTAAGAGGAAACGAGATTTCTCGTTTTATTCTGGGCAATGTAATGTCTGTTTATTAACATTTGTCTGAACTTTGAAAATTTTTTAATACAGTTAACTTTTTATAGTAACTAATATAGCTATCCTCTTTAACCCCTTGAAATACAATAACGAGACAGACTCGTGATGAAGATTTATGCAAGCTCTACTAAATATAAATATTAAGATAATTAAGTTGAATTATTAAGTTAAATATACAATAATTAAGTTTAATATAATTAAATTAAATATGAATATTAGGTTGGAAACTATGAAACGGGCGTTCTTGTTTAGTCTACGTTCATCCGCGGCGCCCGTTTCATAGTTTCCAACCTAATCATATCTTCTGCATCGAAGTAAAAATAAATTCTTCTGTTACCAAAGTATAGAAACAAAAGAACAAAAATGATCTGGTCCTATTAGGAAAATTATTAACTACGAATAACAACGTTAATACAGCACTTCGTTTTTTACCATATCAACATCATAACTAAATTGAATAATTCAAATACGTGTTGCAAACTATACAGTTTAAGCACACATTATACGTTTGTAAAGTCAACGAGACACTTCAACTAGATATTTATTTAATACGTGAACGACTGTTCGAAACGAAGGATGCGCAACGCGGAGTCGAGTGAAACAAGTATTCGCAAATATTTGTGTATTTTAATGGAAACGTTTTAACTCCGTTGCGGAAATTAGGCCATGGCGTTACCGTCGTTCCAGCGATATTATTCGAACACTTGCTACGCGGCGCTTGCTTCGCGGCAACTTGTTAATCCCATCCATAATTAACCGCGCGGGGAATAGTTAACGTACGACTGACGGATAAACTCCGGGGGCGGCGCCCGTTCGAAGAACATCGACCTATATTCGGCCGCGAACTTTCCGCGTTTTAATAATCGACTATTGCCCGTGTGTATATTTAGTTGCTCTGTGTGTGTTTATATATTTCTTTCTATATTTCTCTGTATTTGGTATATGTATCTCTATATTTGTGCATTTGTATTGTATATGTACGTATATGTCTCTCTCTGTATTTATATGCCTCTCTCTGTATGTATTTGACTTTCTCAGTGTGTATATGCCTCTCTCTCTCTCTCTCTCTCTCTCTCTCTCTCTCTCTGTACATATATGCTTTACTCTCTGCGTGTATATGCCTCTAACTGTGTGCATATGCTTCGCCCTGCGTGTATATGCCTCTCTTTCTCTCTCTCTCTCTCTCTCTGTATATGTCTCTATATGTGTATATGTGTCTCTATCTGTGTGTCTACGCTTCTCTCTGCATGTATATACCTCTCTACGTGTATATGCCTCTCACTGTGTGTATATGTCTCTCTCTCTTTCTCTCTGTCTCTCCCTATTCATGTCTGTGTATGCGACGCAGAAGCAACATCATAGATGAAGCATGTGCACACACACGTAGACGGAGCCACAATGATTCTCGCAGCTGAGAGCATGATGGCATACGGCCGGCTAATGGCGTTCTAACGGCAAGAATCATTAGAGGATTGTATACCAATGTCTCCCGATGAATCGCAATGTTTCTAGAGCTGATTCATTCACCAACTAACCCGAAAATTCGATCGAGCCGCGTTATATACTTCATTTGACTACATTTACATTAGGAAGTCGAGGTAACTCGTCGCTGCTGGATCTTTCTGCGAAGCTGCAGTTTTTCTGGATTACTGCAGGTAAGGTAAGGTAAATTTATTCGAATTGTTAAAGAATTTACAGATTTTTAAGTAACTTGACATTTTCAAGAGGAATAATTTTTTATGAGAATATAATTTTTGATGAGAATGTAATTTTTTGTGAGAATGTAATTCTTTGTAAAAATATAATTCTTTATGAAAATATAATTCTTTATTTGTTAACTTTTTCGTGTGCACTTAATAAATTAATTATATTGTACTTTTCGTTACAGGAATGTTCAGCTAAAAGATTGTTTTTTATTAATTATGGCTTGAAGGCTAACAATTAATCAACGATTGATTATTCTTGATAATTCTTCAAGGCACAAAAATTAATGCTTTAAAATTTAGATTTAATTAAGAAGGAACAACAGCGACGAACAATTATGGGACCGGCTCGCTCCAAATAAACGCTTTGTCTATTTTCTCCTGGTCCCAGCAAATAATCGCGAATCACTTACCGATCTATTAATAGGACCTCCGCGTAATGATAAAATAACTCGGTGCCATCCAACGTTTATCTGCGACCGACCATTACAAAGTACACACAGTGTATCGAATAATCAGGTCCCGCGTCGCCATTGTGTCGGAAACAATTGCGAGAGCGTCACACGATCTATGATTGCTCACTTTAGATAATGCATTGCGACCCATTTGTACTAATTCGGATATTTATTAAACATGCCCCCGCGCGGCGAAACAACACGACCCAATTAGAAACGCGTGGAACCCTGAATGCGTCAAAAGTACAACGAAAGTGATCGAAACCATTTTCAACAATATTTAAAAACAATTTAAAACAGTACTTTCATTGTATTTTTCTTTGGTACATTTGTTACTTTTGTTGTCAGTCAAGGTTCTCACTTTTCAATCCATAATTTTAATTCAAGTGAATCGTAATTCGTAATTATTTCGATTTCATTTTGTTACATTGTATTTTGTAATTATACTGCGGCTATAATTATGGATTACAGGGTGATTTAATTACACACTGATTGAATTGGAATGTAATTTAATTGGACGGAGGTCAGAATCATGGATTACAATGTGATTGAAATGTAATGTAATTTAGTTGGATGGAGATCTGAATTATGGATTACAAAGTGATTGAATTACAATGTAATTTAATTGAATAGAGATCAGAATTACGATTTCTAATATAATTTAATTGACTGAAGATCAGAATTACGACTTCTAATATAATTTAATTGACTGAAGATCAGAATTACGATTTCTAATATAATTTAATTGACAGAATATCTGAATTACGATTTACGATCCAATTTAATCGACTGAAGATTTGAATTACGAATTATAATTTAATTTCATGGAATAAAAATCTCAATTACGAATTGCAATGTAATTGAGTTTCAATTTGTCAAACACAGTACAGAACGATTTAATCGAGTTGTCAAGAAACCTGGTCAAACTGATGCTGTAAATTTGCGTAAAGCTCGTAACTATAAAAATTACTCTAACAATAAACCTCCTATTGCAACCAAAAAAAAAAATAATAATTTCAACCGATACGAATTAAAGCAATTACCTTTAAAATTTAATAAACAAAATTAAATCTCTCATTTTCGAAGCGAACGAAAAATACGAATTTTGACGAAATAAATTTGTAAAATAGAAAATCAATTAACCAGGAGTTTGTCGATTCTCCTAATGAAAAAATAATGTTCACCAGCATCGGTTTGACAACGCACTATACAGGTCGACCGGTACAGTATTACGCACGCATGCACGTATTTACCTATTTTCCCTTGAACAGCGCACAGCCACGAGAGCAGCATCAGATAGTGGCGGATCATCATTCCGGGATTGGATCTGTAATCACGTAATGGCCCGGTTAAAAAGCCCGGCTGAAATTCGACAGGCCCGTCTAATTTAGCCGGGGAACGTGCGAACGATCCAGGACAACGATAACTCCCGTTGTCATCGGAACCGTGAGCGCGCGGCACCCGCGTATTAACATAATTTCGAGAGGAGGTCGAAAAGCACGATGCCGCGCCGCGTAGTCTTATGAAATTTCATGAATCCCCCCCCTACCTCGTCCCACGGGATTTTCCCCGTCCGCTATCCCGTTCATGGAGCTTTCAATTTTAATCTCGAATTTCATTTCGAAGATCGACAATGCGTGTTCGCCCGGAGACCCGTTATACGGCCGCAACTCGATAGCCGGCGGAACACGCCTCGTAAAACAGTTTACAGGGGGGGGGGGGGGGGGGGGGGGGGCTCCTTCAGGCTGCAACGCGACGTCGTAAAAACGTCGGCGAACCAATAACGTGTACGTCCTGGATCGCTTGACGACGAGAGGAAGAAGATCGCTACGGAAGACGAGGAAGAAGAAAAAAAACTGACGCAATTCGTGAACCGTGTAAATACATAAGAAGCCGGAGCGACGTCTTGAAGGACACGTTGTGCGACACGCGGCTAACATTGCTGCGCGGATTCTGATTAGCGCGTGGAGTTACTGAGCTGTTTATGGTGATTGATTTGATGTGTATTGAGGATATTATTTACGTATTTGTAGATATATTATAGATAGATATATTTATAAATATTCTGGTTCTAGGATCAGTTTAACATGTATATTTCGTTAGTTGAATGGTGGAAGCGTAAGCGTTCGAATACTTTCGTGTATCGTGTTATTTATAGGTATAATATATACAACAATAATTATTATTATATATATATTATTATTAAAGTATTATTATCTATATCACTATGATTTATATTACTAGAAGTGGCTGTGATAGAAATCTATAATTTATTATATAATTTGATGGATTTAAAGAAAAAGGGGATGTTTTCTATGTTTTCAATATTTATGTTGTAAAAATGACTATATTTTAGTAATTACTACTATACTATAATACGTTTACTATATTACTTTCTTTATGCTATAATACTTTTGCTTCGAATGTGGTGAGAGCTGGATAAGAATTCAAAATTAACGAATAAAATGTTATTCGACAGGACCAAATAAATTCTGACAAACATTCTGTAACTATATCGTTAATAACTTTTATATTGCTCAATGTTTTCAGCTTTGTAATACCTGCAAATATTCCGACGAAATTCCGTGACAGTATCGTCAATAACTTCAATATTGTTCATTACTTTCAGCTTCGCAATATCTAAAAATATTCGAACATAACCTTGTCACAATCATATTGCGAATACTTTTAATATCGTCTATTATTTTCAGCTTTGCAACATCCACACACATTCCAACAGCTAAAATAAAATAGAAATAGATATAAACACCGAATCGAATAAAAATTGCTAGCAAAAATTGATCGAATAAAAATTAATAGCAATAACAACCAGTATTTCTCCATTTCGTAAACGATCGAATGAAAGTGGAAGTATTTGTTTCAAGATTTATCGATCTCCCCCACCCCCCTTCTAATCTTTAGCAGCGCCCATTTTTCCATTTAATAATTACACCCCCACGAATATTCAGCGTCGCGCTGAATATTTTATTGGTCGATTAACCGTTTGTTTCGAGCGTGTAGTTCTTTCGCGATCCTATCTGCGGAGAGAGCGAGCTAACGAAGCCTTTCGGGACGGGGGGAGGGGGGGGGGGGGGAGAAGGTTTCGTGACCGAGCGCGCGGCCATTTTATTTCAAATTTTCACCCTCGATGGATTCTAACGTTAAAACCGCAGATAATCGGCGGCGATGATCTCGCGGCCAGCCCTCCTTAACCCGCTATAACTTCTGGCTAATAAACTCAATCTATCTTTTCGTACGTTCGCTTTATGTGTTTTTAAAGCGGCCTGTTATCGGGTTCGCAAATATATTAACGGTTAACCATCGGCCAGTCGATGCCGGGCATTAATTACGATCGATGTGTACACCGGTCGATCGTAAATGATTTATGTTGTTTATTAGCTTAGTTGTTAGAAAAGATTTATGGTTCGATATCGAGAGAAGGAAATAATAATAATTAGCGTATGTAATAGTAACGATTAACATTTATTCGTCCGGTAATTTTTCGCAACCCTATTCACAAAATGCCGGCATTTTTGGACATTATTTATAAAAATGATATGGTCTATATAAAAGCAACGTAATTTGTTAAAAAGCATTCCTCAGTGCTATTATAATATAAATAATTATATAACTATAATATAATTATAAGAGATTATTATGAAGGACAACTAAAATTTAAAGCGTATAAATCCTAGCCAAATATAAACAATGCTTCGAATAAAAAATAATAAAATAGAAATTACCACCCCAAGTTATATAAGCATTATGTTAAAATCGATTAAAAAACCAGTAAGTTATTCGTGTCGCGAATGAATTGCAATTAAACCAACGCCGTGGCATCGTAGCCGTGATAAATCGGCTGCCATGACTTATTAGTAAATTGCAACATTAAATACGTCGCCGTCTCATGTAGAAATATTATTGCAAGCATAGTAATGGAAAATAATGTATCACTTATCTTCCGCATAACCAGGTTGATTAAAGTTGCTCATGGAATTAACTCATTAGGTTCAAGTCACGAAATATCGCAGAAATTTCGCCACACACACACATACGCATACACGCTCGCGTCTCCGCTTTTGCCCACACATATACACTCTCTCACTACGTCGCCTTGTATAAATATTGTGATAAGGTCTGGCCGGAGTCTCTGAAATACTTTGAGAATTAAAATTTTTGTCACTAACGTTTAATCTGGTGCTTCCCATTAGAGCGAACGTCCAGATAATAAAAGGAAAGTTTTACGAGTATTAAGTGCATTAAAATTCTGGAAGAATTTTATCGCGAAATTGAAATTTTATATATATATATTTCCGGCGCCCCCCGTTGGACGTTGCTCGAATGAGTTTCGTGCGCCGTAGACGCATCGCAAAATTATAATTACCGCGCCGAAATTGGCGGGGCCGGCGCCAGATCGTTTCCGATTCGCATATGAAATTCCTGTAGCAAATAATAAAATAATTAAAACGAAAAAAGAAAGATAAAAAAGACGAAGAGAACACAGAAATTATAATATTCGTTTAATGCAAATTACAGAACATTGTGTAAAATACATTACAGAATATTGTATAAAATAAATTACAGCACGTTGTATAAAATAAATTACGGAACATCGTGTAAAATAAATTATACAATATTGTATAAAATGAATTACAGAATACTGTGCAAAATAAATTGCAGAACATTGTTCAAGGTAAATTACAGCAGAATAAGATTATAAAATAATTAAGGGAAATTACAGTAGTATAAAATACACTGTATTATTTAAAGAAAATTATGGTATATTATTCAAGTAAAATCGCAGCGCAATATTTAATTAAATTACAGTAGATCGTTTAAGTAAAATTGCAGCATATTATTTAAACCAAATAAAATACATCCGTCCAACCGAATCAACATTTTAAACAAATCAAATACTCCGCATCAAACATCGAACATGTTTCGGTTTCCTCTTCGTGAAAATTGTACGCGACTTGATTCGATTAACAACGGAGAACGTAACGCGATCGCGGACAACATACTGAAATAATAACTACACCGCGGGCGGGTGCGGGGGGTCCACCGTGAATCGATATTTTTGTGGCTTATCGTAAATCGTAACCGGGGTCCCCGCCTCTCATGCATTTTAACAGGCCACGTATTTCGACGAAATTATTGCAGAGCCAAGGATCCGGGGGAGGATTCGCTGGTAACCAGGGGGCATTTTTATAATTCCTCCGATATTTACAAATGCTTAAGAAGGGGGTCGGCGGAAAAACCCTTCTGGCTCGCTGGCGAACGTCGAAAAATGTCTAGAATTTATGCCGGCACGACCGAAGGAGCATGCAAAATAAATTATAAAACGCAGAATACGCGGGAACCTGGCAGATATATTGGAATAAGCGGAATAAATCAGAATACAGAAAACAGGCTCGTATATATATATGTAAATACGTGTGTGTATATGTATGTATGTATAGGGAGCAGGTTCGAGTCCGTAGAATAAATCAAAATATGTAAAACACGTCCGGACATGCGCAATGAATCGAAATAATTCTATTTAATTATTTTATCGCTGTTCCTGCCTTCGGCACGTTCAAACCCGTTATGCCCGTTTCCTCGTATTTTTATCACGCGTCTTACATAATACCAATATTTAATAAATAAAAAATTGGAAAGTCGAACGTCGAACATTGTTGAAATTTATATCCATAATAATCCATAATAAATAAAAAATCGGAAAGTTATAAATAATCGAACACCGTTGTAATTGCTATCTTTTAACCTTGGACGGTTATTTAAAACGTTGATCGATATTCCGAATTTACAGAATGGAATAAGTTCGACGAACAAACACGGTACGCGTCGCTTTACATTATTTGTTCAACGGATAGGAAGCGAATTGAAAAACGTTTAATCGCGCGCATTATGCGTGTTTGACGATAATTTCGGGCGGCCGGGCTACCGGGAACCGTTTGCGGACCGATGCCACGCTTAATAGACCAAATAAATTTCTGTTTGATCCGAGTTTCTGTCAATTAGTCCACGAAAATCTATATTTGGGTAACCACCCGCGGGTTAATTATAAATCATCAATCGCGCGGCGGACGGGTCCGTCAGAAAATGCGCTCGCGGCGCTGATGATAATTCCAGCGCCTGCGTTACAGCTGAAATTCTAGCTAAAAAGGCAACTGTTCGAGGGATGATATTCTACGGAAATGTATAGTCGTTGTTGTTGGTGTTGTGAGACTATATTTTACTCGTAAAGACTTGTCAGGACTTGCAAGACTATATTTGACTTGTAAGGAATTGTAGGCATTTGTTAGACTATACTCGACTTGCAAGACTTGTAAGGACTTGTCAGGACTTGTAAGGTTAAGGACTTGTCAGGACTCGTGGGACTATATTTGACTTGTAAGGATTTGCCAGACTTGTAAAGACGTGTCAGGACTTGTAAGACTATATCGGACTTGTAAGACTATATCGGACTTGTAAAACAATATTAGACTTGCAAGACTTGTCAGAAGTTGTAAGACTATATCAGACTTCTAAGTACTTGTAAGACTATATTAGACTTGTAATACTCGTATGACTATACATATATTTCCCCGATGAATATAATTGATTATCGGCCGTCGTTCGGCAACGGCCGGCGCGAACGCGTCGGGGGTACGACCTCGTTCGAAATAACGTAGACGCCATTGCATCTCGAGTGAGATTGGTTCAAGCATTTGAATAGTGCCGATAGATCTCCGGAGTCTATTTCATGCATCATTTGTGGGTTTCCAGTTTTCCCAAAGACCTATTGAGGAACTGAATAGGCAATGAATAATGATGCATTTATTAGGTACGCTCTAAATTCAGTCTGATCGGGAACTACTATTCATGAGCACGCCAGACAATTCTATAATTGACCCAATTACATCCTCGAAATACATGATTCCGCGATCTCGTTCGTTTATACCGTGCCCGTCCGTTTATTCGAAAATTTATTGCTGTTTTAAACCGGATAACGCAACAACGTTATCTAATCCTAACGTGGAACATGGTATGTTTTTTCAATTTTTAGATATTAAAAATGCTATAATTTGATTTTAGTTGGTTAATAATTGTTTTAGGAAAGGTTTTTCAAAATTGTATTTTTGCAATAATGATAGGGTATTTGAAAATTATTAAACAGTGTCTTTACAATAATAATATGGTTTTCGAAAATAACGTAATAATATTTTCACTAAACTTTATACTAACTTATACTGAAAAAATCTAAAATAAAGAATACAATCATAAATAAATATGATACAAAAATTAATATATAAAATACAATTTTTTAAAATACATTTATATATTATTATTATTATTATAGTTACATATTACAATTGTTACATTTATATATTACAATTATTATATCAAAAATCAAAGATTTAGAAACCATCAAGTAAAAACCAACGGAGCAAGGCGATCGTTTTCATAAATCGCGATCGTCCGTCGCGTTCCATCGTCGACGTAAACACCGAATTGCTTCGTGATGCGGGATCATGAACTATGCCCGTGCCGCGTCCGATCGCGGCCGTACGTTTTGTAAATCGAATCATGCGATCCGACGCGATCCCATCCGCAAACTGTAACCGGCGCGAAGAACCCCACCGATTGTGCCCGTGGGGGACACGTCATTATAACCGGGTCGGTTCTCTCGTGACTATCTCTCCCCGCTCGCGTAACCGCCGACGCATTAGCCAATGGCCCGATATGAAACACGCGTGTGTCCCGGGCAATTAATGCCGTGGCCCCGCCGTTCGACAGCATATTTTTTCGACGGGGACACAACCGACGTATTTCCCAGCGAAACCCCGAAAACACGCTCGTTTGCTTGTAAACTCGCCCCGAAACGACACGCACCACTTCGATTTACGGGACCGGCGGAGCCCCATTAAATCTACGGATTCAATATCCCTCCCCGCTAATGTATACATATAAAAGTGAAACGTTGCCGCGGAGTTTGTTTGTTGCTCAATCGCGCAAACAGCGGCTGACGAGCCGTCCGCGGTGACGGGAACATTGAAAAACCTCGTTCGAAAAATCGACCTCGTGGGTTGGAAGGTCAACGCTTGATATAAATAAATCTTAAAATAAATAATAACAAGTAAGCTACGCATTTTTATGTATAATATAAATTATCTAATTTAATTGTAAGGATAATGTGTCTTCGTCTGTTTCAACCCTTCGCACAATGTATAAACAATTTTAGTTATTATTTTCAAACGACAACAAACGTGCAACAAGAATCGTGTCAATTTTATATCGTAATTTTACGAGACGAATATATGAAATAATCACAGTCGATTAAACATCCATAGTCGATTAATATCATAAGAGATTAATAAAACGACAAATGCTCTCGTTAATCGATGCACAGAAGGTCAGACAAAGCGAGCGAAGAAATTGCTGGAGTCGATAACAGCGCGCGAATCGGTCGATCGGAAATCGGTGAAGAAAGATGTCGCGCCGGCGTTCGTTGGCCGACCAATTAGATCGCGTTGCTCCTCGCGGAAAGGAAACGATCGAGCGAACGGCACCCGGCTGTAAATAGCCGCGTCTACTGAAAAACGGTGTATTTGTCGATCGATACGGGATTTTGTTGAAATTTGCTCGCGGCCGTCGAGCGCGCAGGCTCCGCGCGAACCGCGGTGCGCAACGATGACGCGCGATCCGGCATGAACGTTCCCGTATCCATAACTTCCAGGCGTAATCGAGTAGAAATGAAAAATTAGGGGACGGCCAAATGACCAACAGAAAAGAGAGAGAGAGAGGGAGAGAGCTCTTTTTTGTTTTATCGTGGCCGCCGTTCTATTCCAAGACCGGATGATACATCGACATTAACCCCAGCACACCCTTCCGTCAATTGTTTCATGAATATTTTCTGAAGCCGCGACGGTCGATCGGAGCCGAACATTCAATTAGACGAGAAAACGAAGCCCGAACTCCTCCGGTTATGCTTCTGCGAAATCCAATTTTGCCGGAGTTATTTTTGCAATCCTCGAAACGGAAACCGGTTTCGCGTCCCCCGGATTTATTCCCGCTTCCATCGCGCGGGCATAAATTGTTCGCGTTTTACTTTAGTTATTAAAATTCTTTTGCTTTCGTTTCCGCGGAGAATTGTTTCGTTTGTTTATTTCAGACTGTTTTAGCACCGGTTTGGCGAAATTGTTTCATCGTCCGTTTGAAATCCTTCCATTTTAGTTGCGCGCGATCGTTTTATTATGTACTTTTTCATTGTTTTAGTTCGGAGAAATTGTTTTACTTCGGTTAATATGGACAGAAGTATTAAAGGCGTTTGAGGGTGTCGATGTTTTATTATCGGATTGTTAATATTGTCGAAGGGACGGATTAATGTCTGATTGTTGTTTGTTGCAAGCGATGAAGGGTAATAGTGTTTTGTGTTGACTCGCAGATTGTTTGTTATATTTTATGCAGGAAATGAGGGATAAATTAGTGGACCAAAGTTTTCAATTATTGACCGCGTGATTCATTGATAGATTAAGAATTTTATAAATTTTTAGGAGATAGGAAAGGTATTGTAAGAATTTCATAATTTTAGACGTATGATTTTAAGAATTTTTATTACATTAATTTGGGAATTCTTGTGATAGTAATTAAAGAACTTTTCATCGTGTTAATTCAAGAATTTTCATTATATTAACTCAGGAATTTTCATGATAATAATTCAAGAATTTTTCGTCACATTTATTCAGGAATTCTCGTGATAATAATTCAAGAATTTTTCGTCATATTTATTCGGGAATTCTCGTGATAACAATTCAAGAATTTTTCAACATATTATTTGAAGAATTTTCACGACAATAATTCAAGAATTTTTCAGGATATTAATACAAGAATTTTCGCGATAATAACTCAATAATTTCCATGATATTAATTCAAGAATGTCCACAATATTAATTGAAGAATTGTCATAATAATAATAGAATAATTTTCGTGGCAATAATTCCAGAATTTCCCGATTATTCGTTCAAGAATGTTCATTTTATTAATTCAAGAATTTTCATTTTCTTAATTCAAGAATGTTCATATTATTAATTCAAGAATTTTCATTTTATTAATTCAAGAATGTTCATCCCCCTAACTCCATTATTTTCACACCACCAATCCAAGAATTTCCATCTAATTTAAACTCAAAATGAAAAAACTAAACACGAAACATATTCCCGAAAGAACAATTCGTCGATGACCTGGAATAATTCGAACGCGAAATTTCCAAAAAAGGAAAGAAAAACAGCAGCACACAGTGAATCGTTTCCGATAATTATTAGATCGGAAACCGAACGATAGACTCTCGTCTGGTAAAAAAAAAGGAGAGTCGCGATACTTAATACGCGGTTCCGTCTTTTTGATACAGAAAACTGGCGGATGCGGCGATATTAGAATTTTATCTGTAATATAAGACGTTAAGGCTTTTATCGTCTACGTTGCGGCGGCCGTGTAATGCAATGAAAGTGCACAGCAGGGGGGGCGGTGGTTGTCGGGGGTGGTTGGGTTGAGGGTGGTGTACATGTTGACGCAGGAGCATAAAGGGCCGTGGTCCGCCATAAACTGGCCGTATTAATTTCTCTATTGAGCTTACAATTTCGTTCTAAAGAGTTGGCCGTAATAAAATCTTATCTGCGACGGGAACGTTTTCCTTGTTTCCATTTTCAAATTGCCCCTCGGTTATTTTATACGACTCGTTCGCGCGTGGAGGGGGGGTGGTGTTTTTATGCAGCCGCGCTCTTGCAGAGAGAGAGCGCGGTCCTCTGTTATTCGGTATAACAGAATTTCCGGCGAACCGATTACTGATAAAACTTTTGCTGCCTGTTCTCTTCGTGATATCCGCGGCGCGCAGAGAATTGTTTACAGCTTTGTAATATCTATAAATATCGCGGCGAAAATTCTGTGACCGTGCTCGTCAATAATTTTAATATTCTTTATTATTTTCGGCTTTCAAGCGTCTGCAAAAATATTCCGACGAAAATTGTGTGATCGTATCGTTGGTAATTTTTGTATTGTTCGTTGTTTGCAGGTTTTTAGTATCTAGAAATATTTTAACAAAAATTGAGTTAGTAATTTTAATATTGCTCATTGTTTGCAGCTTTATAATATCTACAAATATTCCAACAAAAATTAAATGTCCACATCGTCGATAATTTTAGCACTGTTTATTATGTTAATTCTACGATCTCTTCGAATTCTTTAAAAAATCAAAATGAAATAAAAATATCATTTTCCACGGCTTTTTCATTTCACCCTTTCTATTATAATATCATCCAATAAATTACTCTTTATTTACACCACTCGAAGTTAAAATAATATTAATTCGCTCTTACATTCACTCTTACATTTACTCTTACATTTATTCTTAATTTTATTATCAAAATTAAGCACAAATAATACCGCAAACGAAATTTCAATATAACCTAAAAAGTCGCCTCATCTTAACAATAGAAAAAGGCGCGGCACAAAGTGCCTGGGTCCACAGAATTTTCGCGAAATGTCACGGGTATCGCTCGTCCCGGCAATTAATTATTCATACGGTTAGACAACGGCGACGAGGGCCCGCGCAAGTGACGAAGTGAAACGGGTAAGTATCTAGTCAGACACGCGGCGGCGGCGCCCTCCTCACTCGGAAACTCGGTAACTCTTTAATTGTGCGTAATTTAAGTATAGCGTCGCGTTCCAAATGGAGCGAGAACGTCTTCCGGAACTCCATTAAACTTTTTGCCATAAACGCCGGCGCGAATCCCTTCCCCGCGAAATTACGAAATTCGTTCGCGTCGCGGCGATACGATTGCGAGATCGAATACGTCGAGCTTTCGTATGTCTTCTTGCGAAGCCGAGGGCCGGTTTGCTCACGTGACCGGTGGTAAATGAGTTTTTCGGGTATTTAAATCGATTCTAATTGGCCTCGTAATTTCCAAAGAAATATCAACCCTTTGCACTCGAAGACGTATCAACTGCAAATCTGTAATAACTTTTTTGGCTTCCAATATTTCCATTTTGCATAACAAAAATCATTTTATGCGTATGAAATTGAGTCTTGTGACACACGTAACAATTACACTTTTAACAATTTTTAAAAATCTAAGTTTTGACGAAATCTGTAAGAATGATTCTGGAACGTGTTACAACGATTTTAATGGCGCCGCAGAAGCGCCACCTTAACCCTTCGCGATCGGATGACGCCTCTAAGGCGTCGCTGAAAACTATCATGCCACGTTTCAAACTCATTTTTATCAAGTTTCCTTGCATACGTAACAGTTTATTCGCGCAAAACGGGGCCAATATCGCACAATACGATCGCATCGCCAGCCTGCCAGCGATTCCTCTTTCATTTCTCTCTCTCCTGTTTTTTTTTTCATCGACCCCCGATGCATTATCTATATCGCGCTAATGAATCGCGCGCGCGCCCGGCGAACAAAACGCTAACGATTGTTATTACGTTTCTGCCGGCGGAACAAAGAAACGTTTACAATGCCGGGGGGGGGGGGGGAGAGACACGAGGGGAGGGGGTTCGGCGAACGCGGCGGGATCATTGCGGCAAACCGCGCGGCATTGTGTTCCCTATGATTCTCCGCTCTATGAACTTCGGTTTGCATTATATAATTGATCAACACCGTACGCCGTTAGCATTTTGCAACGGGGCGGCACATAAGCTGTCTTCGTGCCTCGCTAAATACAACTTATCCTCCCCCCTCCCTTCCCTCCCGTCCCCCAGTTTATGTGATGCGCCAGTCCTGTTGCAAATTCTCTGAACACACGTGCCGGCTTATTAACAGCGGCAAGCAACAATGCGCGTGCAATTAATTTGGCTCAGTTTATTATACGTATATTATATATATTTATATGTATATAATATGTATATTATAATATGTATATATATGTACATATATATATGTTCATATGTTTACCGAAATAACTAATTGACGAGGCGCGGTATCGTCGTTAGAATGCTGTGTAATAACAAATTAATTAGACTATGTACCGGGCGAAATTAATTAAATAATGTACAATGACAAACCAATCGGGCGCGGGCGGGCAATGACAAAATTAATTAAATATCACGCGGTAACAAATTGATCGAGTGGTAAACAATAACGAATTAATTAAGTATGTGCACAATAGCAAGTTAATTGGGTGGCCGTAGCAACAACAAAATCATTGAATAATGAGCGGTAACAAATTAATTGGGTGGCACGATCGGCGAGCAATGTTTCGCGTAGCATTTAATGCAAAATGTATCTAGGGTTTGAACGAAAGCGCTTTCTTGATGAATTATTTATATATGGGCGGATTGTTGTTAATTTGTTTGTCGTTCTCAGATAGCTAAAATATACAGTATTGATTCAATTATTTTTATATTAGAAGAAAATTAAGGGGCACGATTTTTCTATTATTGTCGTCCTTTCAAGCAATAGAAAAATTAAGAAAAATGTGTCGAACAGCATTTACTGCAAGATCTAAATTAACTATCACTAATTCATTTATTATTTTCAGGTAACTAAAATTTTCCCTTTTATTATAAGAAAATTAAAAAACGCAATTTTTCTATAATTACTCCTCTTCCAAACAACATAAAAATTAATAAAAATCCTCACTGTTCAATAAATCGATTCCTCAATCATCCAAAAACAAATTCACATGATTCGGATCGGTTCGAAAGAATTTATTCCGCTCGAAACGCCGGCAACGCTTCCGCGACGATTCGCCGAGCATTGTTCCGCCCTCCCGCGCGCGTTTAGCCTTATCAAACTGCTTCGGCAGTTGCCGGGCCGCTTCCTGTAGGCAGCGTAATGATCTCCGCCCGTAGCTGCGCGAAAGTCGTTCGGAGTTACGATCGGCGTTCGGGTTTACGCTTCTCACGCACGCGACGCCACGGAGATGAAATTCCGTCGGTCTGGCGCGTGTCGCCGCAGTTCCCTCTGAATGGGAAAAGCCCGTCGCCGCGCGTCTTGTCCCCGTAATTCCAGTCGCGGCTCCTGAATTGAAAAGCGGCAAAGTTCGCGCGTGGCCGGGCTTTAGAGAAGGGACAGGCAGTTACAGCTACGCCGTTATTAACCCTTTGCGCTTGAAAGGTGACTTCGACGCGCTGGGTAAAATTATTCTATCGAATTCAAGAATGATTTTCTCGTGTTATCAATGTTTCAAATGTATAATAATAAAAGTAAAATATAACTGTTGTATATATTGAGATTATATGCATAAAATACAATTGAGTATGTTGCGAGAAGGGTATAGTAGAGCTTAGAAAAGTTATTTTAGATTTTTAGGTGGAATGGCTCCGTGAGCGAAGGGTTAAAGTCGCGCGTAATTTTAGAGTAAATTTTGTGATCCCACGTGGGCGCGACTTTCTGTATTTCTCTCTCATGCGTTGCGATTATGTGAATAAAATTCAGCTCTATAAGATGTCAAAACGATATACTATAGCTTAGAAAAATTATTTTAAATTTACAGCTAAAATAGTTCCTTATGCAAAGGATTAAAGTCTCCCCTAATCTCCGACTAAACTTAGCGATCCCACGCGTGCGCATCTCTTTCTCTCTCGTGCTTACCGTCCGACTAATAAATCATGTCTGGCTAATTAGCGTGAACACCGCGCGATACATGGCCCGGAAACGATCACTCTCTAATGTCGTAAGAACTCTCGAGATTATTGGGCCGCGCTCGCGCGCCACAGACTGGATTCGCATTAGGAACACTAACAAGCCCGTGGCACGGTTCGACGTCGATCGAAGCGTTTACCCTCGGCGGCGGCTGGTAATCGCGCTTCCGCTCAGAAAACGCTTTCAGCCTGATCCCCCGACGGATCCAGAAGAAATTACCGCACCGTAAAGATGATTTCTTAATTGTGCCGCGGGAATAATGGAAAGCTATCCGCGGATTTTCGGTGGCAGTCTCTTCTTTTACGCCTCGGCTATCTCGCCTGGTTATTGGCGCATTCGTAATTGGAGGGGTTACATTGTAGTGTGCTTCTTTCGTTCTGATTCCACGGGTATGGATTGTATAGCGTGGTCTGTCAAGATCTATCATATATTGTTCGTGGACGAAGTACTCGTTTGTTTGCGTTAATTTTGTAAATGTAAGACGTTTGTTCTGATTTTTATCGGGCGTTGGATGAGCAAAGGGTTGGACGTCTTACAGACGGCTATTTTACGTCCATTTTAGGTCTGACTGTCTTGTGATCTGAAATAGAGTGTAAATAAAATTGTTAGGCTATCTGGGTGACAATGACTAGAAGATTCTTTTAAAAAAATACAACCACTTGGTATAATAAATAAATTAAAAAATTATGTTTTCTAAATTTTATTATATGATTCCATAACGAAACTTTAACAAACTCGTATTTTAGTTTTTTAAATCAGAGCTACGATGTCATAAAGCGTGCGATAATTTCAAATAATCATATCTCGTCGTCACTTTTCATCTCTCTTATATATAATAGCATAGCAATCGTCGAGCCAGCATTTTTAGAAAAATCGACCCTCATCAGACCCCGTAGCTTTCGGACACTCATGGCTCGCGCGCGCGCGCGCCCCACGAACGGATAAAATCCACTTTAGACATAAGTCACCCCCCCACCCCCGGTCCTCCGCGATCGTTATTAGTCGGCGCATTAATTAGCGACCATGTGCCACCTCTCTCCGCTACGGTGGAACGATATTAATCATGCGCAGTCGTTAATGCTCGCACGGTTTTTAAGAGGATTCTTTTAAATCCGGATATCGCCATCCCCCCCCCTCTCTCTCTCTCTTTCATCTTTTCCGTTTTTAATGCCCGGGCTTTCGCTGAAGTTTCTTACCTACACTCTCCCGCGCGTGCGCGTGTTTTGCGAAAAATATAAGAAAACACGCACAGTGAAAAATATAAGAAAATAAAGAGAAAAAAGGGAGGAGGTTAGGTTAAGACGAGGCGAGACGTTAACGATATTTTTCAGATTCCACGCGCGGAATCGGAGAATTTATTTCGTCGGCCTTGGGGGGCGAGGGGGGGGGGCGAGGGAACGTAGTCGCCGCCCTCCTTTAATTCCGGGTATTATAAAACTATCTATGAAAACGGGAATTTGCATAACGATCCGAGCGGAGAGGTCCGCCGGCCCCTTCCATCCCATTAGCGTTTCTAAAACTGGGGAATCTCGAGCTTTAAGAGACGACATTTTCCAGGGGGAAAATAAAAGATAACCGGCAAATAGGATGGTCAAGTGGATCAATTATTCAAGATTACTCGCGCGCGGATCTACGTGGAATAGCAAATTTATAAACACTTATAGAACTGTTCCTTTAACCTAGGACCGTCATTGCTATGTGTTTTTGACAAAACGAGATCGTTGTTCGATTTTACAATTTGTTTACTCTAATATATCTTCTGTTAACCTTTTGTAGTCGAATGGTGACTGCGAGGCGTTACTAAAATTGTTAATCGCGGCCCAAGATAATTTTTGTGTCGATAAAGCGTAGATATAATAATTGTTTAAAAGTCTAACTTTTGCATAAGTCACGAAGCATTCGCGAATGAAGAGAAATTTTTATAAGCACATTGTCATTGGAACTGAAACATTTCAATCGTATATGTAGAATTTTAAAAGTTTATATATGATATATTGAATTATTATTATTAAATTTATAATTGCTAGAATTAGTAATATTAATGTAATATTAAAGCTGCAAGCAACAATTTTTGTTAAAAAACATCGTGTCATCAAGCACTGTTTTTATTTAACGCTCAGTCCATATACAAAGGTGGACCGACCATGTGCGAATTTTAGGCGCGGCGCTTCGTGTAGCTATAGTGCCACGGTGGACAAAGCGCTGGTATCGAAAGGGTTAATTCCTCCGCCGATCCCGTCCTTAAAACGCGAGCCGGTCTCGCGAAATATTCGCACATCCCGCAATAAATTACGCCCCTTATCTGTCCATTTGTTACGAGGCTATATCCACACCGTTAACCGGCGCGGCGGCAACAAAAGAGCCGGCCGGAGATAAACGTGTCAAAAATTTCTTGCTCGTTTACGACGGGATCGCGTGTCGTACCTTAAACGCGTCCTGTCACGTGAAGCCCTCGAAAACACGGACGGAGGGCAGCGGCCACCGTTCAGCTATCATTCGGCTACTGTTCGGCTATCATTCGGTTACTGTTCGGCTACCATTTGGCTACTGTTCGGTCACTGTTCGACCAACACTCGGCTACCATTCGGTTACTATTCGGCTATTATATATGGCTACTGTTTGGCCAACACCAGACTACCATTCGGCTACCATTCGTGCATCACTCGGCTACCATTCTATGATTAGAATTTTGTTCGTCACACACACACACACACACATACTAATATTTTCGAAGAGAAAGGAATTTTATATTTATTATTTGCTTACATCTACTTTAACCCGTTGCACCCGATCGGCGCCTCTGAGGCGTCATTAAAATTGTTACACCACCAAAAGTTGTTAAAAATGTAATTGTTAATTATGAGACTCAATTTCATATACATAAACTGTATTTTGTTATACAGAACGAAAATGCTACGAATGAGAGGAATTATTTTGATGTTGAAATGGTTTCGAGTTTAAAGGGTTAATATTTAAATATTATTAACAAGAGAATATTTAATTCCTGCTTAACCACTTCGGTACGGCGCGCATCGGCCACGAAACTGTGCCCACAGCCGGCACTCACCATGCGCATGCTACTTCGTGCATCGACAGTGAATCCGTTTTGCTCATTTACAGATCTTTGACGAGAAAAGCTTATTTATGTGTATTTCTGGACGTAAACACTGCATTTGTAGAGATAAGGCAAAAGTTCTTGGCAGTCGACTATAGTCGACTATAGTCGATGCTCGGCCGTGTGCGTTCATATCACGGCCGTCGACTATAGTCGACACTCGGCTGTGCGTGTTCATCGGTGGCCGTCGACTATAGTCGACGCTCGTACCGAAGTGGTTAAAGGAACTCGATGAACATTCATACTTGGCATCTTATCGTCATAAATATCCATCGCGAGTCGAACTGGTTAAAGTACGGCGAGGGTTTGAATCTCGGAAAAAAATCAGCGACAGCTCCCCTCCCCGCTCCTCTTCGCCACCCTGAACGTCGACTATCTCCAGTTCACGTGACAATTTCTTAACTCGCCCGGTACCGGTGCCGCGTGCTTTACAGCCCGGGACCGTTGCGGGAGACCGTCTTCCGTTCCGCATTTTACGAGCGGCACTTTGCGCCCGACCCCCTCCCCTCTTTTCGCCGCGGGCAGGCCACCCCTTGCCCCGAAATCCTGCTCGATCCAACGGCAGAGGCAACTCTACTTGCCTTCGGATCCCGCCTGTCTTTTACGCGCCGCGGGCTTACGTTCTCTCGAACTTTATCGGTAATTGACCTTTGTACAGCGCCCAGAAGCCCCGCTTAATTCCTAAACGGTGTACAGTGTGTGCGCGCGGCACACAGTTTGCGGCCGTGTGAGCACGTGTTAAGGTTATGTAACGAAACTTTTTCCTTCTTTCTTTTTCTTTCTGTGTTTTTGTTTTTGTTTGACTATGAGAGCGTGGTTTGGACGAGTTAGGGGTCTGTTGCGGCGATCGCTATTCTGTGGTTGTTCCGATGGAATTAGGTTAGGGAGAGCGAATTCTGATTCGTTCGTTTGTTTAAAGCATTGCAGTAAAAAGATTGTCTTTCAGTGAAGACTTTCTTTGAATAGTAATATTTAATATTGAGAGGGGAGAATGTACTAATTCTTTTTTCAAGTTTAGATATAGGTAATGTGATGGTATATTTTTATTTTGTGTAAAAAGTAGTCAATTGAAATAATATAGTTTCTCTAAAGTGACGATTCTCTTGCGTTGCATTTCGCGTAAATATTTCTTTATATGGAATTTTATTTCCACGTACCGCGAGTTGCTTTATAAATTTAATACCATCTCCAAAAACAACAACAATCACTTTTCATTAAATTCTGTATAAATATTTCGTAAAAGGTTTCTTCACTTGAACTATTCTTTCCACGGACCACGAATTGCATTATAAATTTAAAATCATTTCCAAAAGCGACGATCACTTTTCATTAAATTCTGTATAAATATTTCGTAAAACGTTTCCTCGTCTGGATTATTTTGCCCACGAATTTATAAATTTCAGATCATTTCCAAAAGCGACGATCACTTTTCGTTAAATTCAACTTAAATATTTCGTAAAACATTTCTTTATTTGGCACAGTTTTTCTACGAATTCTACTACAAAATGATTCAAAAATTTCAGATAATTTTCATAAAATTCCACACATCATAAAATATTACTTTTATTTAACATAGTTATCCTACGAACGACTTTATAACCTTAAAATCATTTCCAAAAGCAACACCAATCACTTTTCATAAAACTCCACGCAAATACATCACAAACTATTACTTTATTTGTCATAGTTTTTCCACGAACCGCGAACCATTTCTCGAAAAGTCATCGGTCGCCTCGACCCTCGAGCCACCCCCCCATAAAATGATTCAGAGCAGCCACGAGCGTCCTCGATTAAATTACAGGTGTAAACGAAACGCGACGAGCTTTCGCGCGAGTTTTCCGAGAGCCCTGGAGCGGCGGCGACCGTTTGAAAAAAACAACGTTTTCCACGGATGGCCGGTAACCGGAAGCCGGACGGACGGTAATCGGAGCCGACGCGTCACTTAAACGTCGGTACACGCGCGCGCGCGCGCAAAAATTTTCGAAGCCGGTAATTGCGTCCGTTTTTATCCGAATCCGGAACTCCGCGAGAACAAACCTCTTACCCCTCCCTCTCCCCCCCTTCAGCGAGCAAATATTGGGTTGTTCGGAAAGTAATTTCGTTTCTTCCTAACAAAGGACCTAATTTTTTCATAGCCACACTTAAGCTGCACAATCGTTATATATTTGGACAATTCATACAGTAAGACTTGTTTGTTAAAAATTTCGTTTCATTATTTGCAATAGTTTTCGTTTTTATTTTTTATTATTGTATTTTTTATTTTTTTTTGGTGTTATTTGGTGTTATCAGGATCTGTGATTTTTGTCTGCCTTGTTTATGATTTGAAAATAATTGTAAAGATATAAAATACAGCAATATGTTCTTTTCTGACAACGGAACAATAATCTATTCTGTTTCATTTCCATTAAAAATCAAAAACGAAATGACATTCCGAACAAGCCAATGAATATCCCAGACGAATCGGATTCGTCTAACGAAGTAGTTCGCCGTAACCACCGTTAAACCCCGGGTTCTCCCCCGTCGCGCCGCCATAGTTTATCGTATTTATCATTGCTCCCGCATTCCGGGTCTCGCAAAGTACTAAATATCAAACAACGGCCTCTACTTTCCGGGGACTGCTCCGTTCCGCAACGGCACGGCAAATACCATCGAACTTTACTGTCGTCTTCAGGGGCGGGTAGGGGAGGTGGGAGGGTAACTCAAGTTGAAATTCGCGAAGTCTGCTCCGCTTCTCTTCGCTTCTCTCCCCTTCGTCTGTTTCCCTGTCCTCGCTACCGCCGTCGGCGCTGCGGGCTAAAAAGGGGGATGATTTTCAGACGCCGGCGCTGCGTCGACGCGTTTCCGACCGGCGGATCTTCTTTTGTTTCTGATATGGGGTAATGGTAAAAGTAATGAAATTCAGAAGCTGGTTGTTGCAATTTTGTATCGCTAAATAGGGATGGGAGTGGTGAAATTTGTATTGTTGAACGAGGATGGAAATATTGAAAATTGTATCGTCAAACGAGGATAAAAATATTGAAATTTGTATTGTTAAACGAGGATAAAAATATTGAAAATTGTTAAACTAGAATAGAAATGGTGAAACTTGTTTTGGAATATAAGTACTTTAATAATATGTTGTCTAAGGCAAATCGATTTTTATAACTTGTATAGTTGATGTCTTATGGACATTTTATGTCCAAAACGTCTTTAAGATGATTTCAAGCCGATCATAAACTAAATACTACTCTGAAACATATTATATTCTTACATTCCAACAAAATACTTATCCCAGATCAACATCCCTACTATTAACCCCTTGCACTATAATTTATTTCACATCTACCTAATCAAACTTCATACATAAATTAAAGAAGAAAGTTCACCTCTTAAATCCAATCTCTCAGAAAAATATAAAAATCTACTTTCAGTCAATTTATTCCTTCAAACGTCCATTTCTCCCCACCAAAAATTCGACAATAATTTAACAAAAAGAAAAACCAGTCTCCCATACCTCGCAATCCATCCAAAGGTATCCATCCTTTTCATTCTACAATTCGATAGAATTATCCGCGACTACCGTCGAATTCTACCGAATCCGGCGTCTCCGTCGATTAATAAACGAAAATCGCGGTATCGCCACAGGTAAAAGCGCCGGTTAAAGAATTGATCGTCCCACGGCGTACCTTGTAACAGGACTCTTTCAGAAGAAAACCGTCGAACGGAATCGCTTTCCGCTTCTCTTTATGGGTTTGTAGATTTAGAAGCTTCATCCGGCGCCGTTTCCAGAGCCGCCGAAACGGCGTCGGCGCTCGAGCTCCGGGCCATTTTAATTCCTCGTTCCTCGATTCCATCAGGAACGAGGCTCTCGCACCCCCGGTTCGCCGAGCGAGCTCGGTGTTAATTTATTACCGACGCCAGCTTGCTCTCATAACCCTTCTACTAACGGAGCCGCGTGATTTTTGTTAATTCAGTTCGGCCTCGGAAAATCACACGGCCGCCCGGCACCTGCGAATTATTATTGCGGTCCTCGACGAACGATCATACACCCCCGCGTCTCCGACGTCGAGATTGAATTTTCCTTTAGTGAAAATTTATTATAGTTATCGCAGTGCAAGGTGTTATGTTGGGTGGGAGATTGCGTGTTTGTCAATAATTGTCTTTTAAATAATTATTGTAGGAGAATATATTGTATTAATCTAAATAATTTCATAGATCATGGATGAGAATATCTTTCAAACAATTTTTTTAAACAAACTTAACCCTTTGCACTCGAATGGTGACTCTGACTAAAATTGTTCTGTCACCCTTTAACAAAAAAAGTTAGAAGGTGCTGAAAAATGTTGTATCCTCGAAAAACGGCGCGCGCTGGAACGAAGCGTGAATCAAAAATTCGGGTTCGCCACGGTTCAATCTGGCCTCGTTTTCCTTCCGACCGCCCCCCCCCCCCCTTTCCGTTCCACCTTCCACCCTCTCCATCCCACGTTTTCCGGCTGGAAATTCTTACGGCGGCGCGCGGGTTCTTATTGACGTTACGACTCTCACGCTCGTTAAGTTGGCCGTCGGCCAATCAAAGGTGGACGTATGGGGTGGTCCCGGGGTACGTGTACAAGCCCGCTTGGGCTGCTTTGTGCGCCAAACAAAAGTCGTCAGAAAGTTCGAGTTGGCACCGGCCGGCCGAATATCCTGCATGCAATTACTCCGGGGGCGGCGCAAACGGCGCGCGGCTGCGAGTTGTCGTTTCACGGTGGAACGGCTTCGAAAACATCCGACGCGATGGGATCTACGAAGTCGCGGGACAAGCGTGAAACCTCCGCTGAACGCCTTCTCCCTTCCCACCTCCGACCCCCCCGAACCCCTCGCCGGGGTTATCGGCATGGTTTTTTGCCGGGAGTGGAAGAGGACCAGGGGGGCGACACTTCCGATCGGAAACGACGATTGGAACTTGGCCCGGGGACGAACCTCCTTGTTTAATCATCCGTCGCCCGGCATACTTCGGACTGCCATAAACTTCGGGATACTTGGAATGCCGGGCGCTTTATGCGCCGGTTAGTCGACCGTGAGCGCGTGCCACTTTCCTGATTAGGCTTCCCCCGATGCGGAATCCCGGTTCCTTACGCTGACCAAGGGAACGATAAATCTGGTCCTTTTCGGTTCTTGGAAAATTGTTTAATTTGTTAATTGTGTATAGTAAATTGCAAATAGTCGTGCGAATAAAAATTGATGAAGGATTTGACGCGCTTGTGGCGAAATTGTGAGAATAGTAGATAATAATAATAAAATTGTGAGATAGCAGTGAAAATTAGGTATAATGAAATAAATTAAATAATTGAGTATAATGTTAAGTAAATTATGGTAGAATAGTGAGAAGAATTTTTGATGGCTATTTTTAACTTAGTAAAACTGTTAAATAAATTACAAACTTGATATCTGGCTACCTGCAGATGAATTCGATTTTGTAATAAAATCCGAGAATTATTTATTACTGATTTAAATTTTATACAGGCTTTTATAGAAGTAGAAAGTCTACTGATAATATTGTTAAATTGAAAAGTAGGACTTACTTTATATATTATAGTATAAAACACGTGGAATATATTAATTTTTAGCGAAATAATTTTCTCCCTTTTTTCAAGCTTTAATTCAAAATAATAATATTTAAGTTTGATTTATTTCTAGCGAAATAGTTTTCTTCCTTTTCCAATTTTTTAATTTTACATAATATTATCTGCGGTATTATATTGTATCTAGAAAACGATGCGTTTTTACTACGGTAACTATAGCACGTATTCGAAATAGTACAGTCTCCGAATGGAAATAGTTCTTGAAATAATTTCATTAGCGCAGCTCGCCGTAGAGGCAGTTTTCACCCTTCAAACTTGTCTCTGTATCGATAAAAAAATCCGTGACCCATATTTTTTGGCTAGCTCCCTGTGCGCCGGAAATTTCATCGGGTCGTTGTGAAATTATTGAGTGACATTCCTTGTCGGTGCAGAGAAAAAAAAACGTCGGGGGAGGAGGGGGGCGGTGGAGCGGTGGGGTCTCTGTCTCCTGACTTGATTAAAAAATAACTGCTTGATTTATACAAAGCGAGGAGAATCGAATAGGAATCAATTATTTAATTCCGTGCATTGAAACGCGTCTGCGACGAAGTTTTATGCGAACGCAAGTTTCTAAATCGGCGATTTTGTAAAGTAATAATTTAGCAGGAAAATTGACGGAGTGCTTGTTAAATTAATTAGAATACCATAAAGTGCTATAACTGATTAACATACCATTAAGTTTCATAAATAATTAGAATACTATCAAGTTCTATAACAAATGATTATAACTATAAAGTTCTGTAACTAATTTAAATGCTATAAAGTTCTACGACTAATTAAAATACCATCAAGTTCTGTAACCAATTAAAACGTTATAAAGTTCTGTAACTAGTTCGAAATGTTTCGACAATTTTCTAACAGTCGATCTGTTCAAGTAAAAATCCACCCTCGATTAATTCTATCATATTAATTAACAATAGCAAAGAAAACGTATTCTATCGCAGAAATTATTACATTGAAAATATCCTGCGCGCTGCAAGACACCCGACCACGTGTCGTCGACCATGACAGCGAGACTGATCAACGTCGGCGCAGATATTTCGTCGCCGCGGAATAAAAGGTGTCGGATGAGCGAATGATCCTCGCGCGCAATGATGAAAATTGGTAGCCGGACTAAAAGTACGTAGAATTACCAAAGTCTGATAAACGACGGCTGAAACTGTCCCCCCTTCGTGCGAACGGAATACATACGTACATGCACACACACACACACATGCAATACAGATTTCAATGGGAACAAAATACCCGACATCGAGTAGAGAAGTGATCGAGTTGGCGCGGAATGACCCATTATTACCCGGCCCGTACGTATAAAACACGTTGATGCTCATATACGGCGTTTATACCAAGCACGTGACGTCAAGCAAGCCGTTGTATAATATTTTTCAAACCGGTTTATACCCGGCGTCCTTCCCTCCCTCCCTCCTCTCTCCCCGCTAATAATCGAAACAAAGAGAATATTTGTCGTTTTTAATCGTTAATTTGCCCGCTCTCGCTCCGACATTCGTTAAATCGGCGCGGCATTGATTAAACCCCTATAATTAGTCGCGTGTAATACGTCGGTGGAAATTAATACATTATATATCCGAGCGGAACATTACGTTCGATTATACGAATGCGCCCGTGTACAAACTATTCTATCAAAATTCTGAAGCGATCGTATTAATTACACGCGATATTTGATGATATTTTAATTGATTCACGTTAATTGTTTTGAACCTCGACCGAAATTAGACTGCAGACTTCTCGTTATCGTCCGAGCAGTTTCCCCGTCGGGATCGATGTTCAAAGAGAAACGGTGCACGCGTTTCGCACGGTCTCTTTGTTCGGCCGGCGAATTGTCTCCGTAACAATCGCAGATAATGGACAATAAGTCGACGCATTCGAGGAAACGAACTTGGAATCGCCGCGTTGAAGTCCTCCTTCGAATTGCAGAATAAACGCTTTTGTAAAATTTAGTGTCAATCAACGTTTTATCGGGAATACAAAGAATTAATTTAATTAACATTCCCAGGCAAAGGTACATAATTATTTAATCAAGATGGGATACGTGAATCGCTACATAATAAACATCGTTTATTAACTTAAAAATAAAAAGAAGGAACTCGTAGGACACCCTAGAATAAATATTCCAAAAATCGTCCGAAAAGTTCAAACACGCGAAAGCTCTCCCCATAATTCAGTTCGCGGAACGGGCAATAAAAATTGACGAGAAATCGCGCAGCAAGCCTGAACTCGGAAAATATATATCTCCCGCGTCTGTTACAATGTAACGTAAGGACCTGAAATATTTTTCCATCGCTAAATCAGCGCGCGCGCAACGACAGAAGCAAAAAATCCCGCGGGCGAAAAATACGGCAGTATCGTTTGGGCTGTTTTTCAAAATAACAAAAAAAAAGAAAAAAAAAGAGAAAAGAGTAGGGAGCAACCGAGAGAAAATAGAAACAATAAAACGAAAGGCATCAGAGCATTGGCTGACGTGAGACTGTCGCGTGACACGTTTCATTCTCTGCGATCGGTAGGAATATCGGAGAGGAGTTTGCCCGACGGGATGAAAAAAAAAAAAAAGAGAGAATATCGACCGATATTTTCGCCTAACAAACGCCGATATTTGCTCGGTAATTTTCGGCGTCGGCGATCGTTCCCGCGAATACAATCGCGACACAATTGTCGCCTGTATAGCGGGCGGGCAGGGAAAGATATTTGAATTCCCGTCAGCCGACGGATACCGCGTCAAATGCGAGCTCGCGTCGACGAGAGCCGACGCGCGGCACCTGTCCGCCGTCGACGTGAAATTGACGCGACAACTGCCAGAGTCGCGGCGTCGGCGGCGGCACAAGAAAGGGAAAACTATGGAAAACACTGGCCGCGTCGATGGTGACTGCGACACCGTGGCCAAAACGCAAACCTTGCTTAATCGAAACAGAAATGCAGCTGTTGCGGATTCAACGGCGAAGGAACGAATGAAGAAAAAGGATTCGTGGAAATTGAGGCAATTTTTACTTGATTTGCTACTTTAATTTGTTAGTTATTACGTTAATTTGTTTGACGAAACGTTTGACGAAATTTGATAAAGTTTCGAAAAGAAGTTGCAAGAATTTCGAAAAGCCTGATAAATAACAAATTCAAAAAGGGAGAAGAAATAAGAAATTAAATTGTTGTTTAACAAATATATTAAGAAAACTATCTTTTCAACAATAGCCGACAACGACATATCGTTGTTCGGTGCTAAGAGGGTTAATCTCAATAAACCATTTCAAACAATAATTTCATAAGAACACTTAAACAATTAACCTAACTTAAGCTAAACAATATCATGCATCACAAATGCCGTCATCCTAATTATCTAACAATTTTTCAAAATTCACCTTAGCCACCTCCTACAATCTTAAAAATACTTACAACATAATTATTAAATTAAATTCCTCTAAACAACATTTAAGAAGTTTCCCAACGATTTCAAAGAATACTTAAACAATTAACCAAACTTAAGCTAAACAATTTCATGCATCACAAATACCACCATCCTAATTATCTTACAATTTTTCAAAATTCCCCCAGCCACCTCCTACAACCTTAAAAATTGTTACAAAATAATTATTAAATTAAATTCCTCTAAGCAACATTTAAAAAGCTTCCCAACGATTTCAAAGAACCATCAGAAACCCGTCTAACTGTCTAACGTTTCCCTCGGGGCAGAGAAATACTCGCGAAATCCGCGTCCAGATTTCGGAGGGGTCGCACGAAAACGGTGACACACAAACACACACACACAGAAACAGTGTTTCGTAGCATTGTCGCAGCTCGTAGGCACGAACGAGAGAAACCGGAAAACTAGGTTCCTCATAATCCCGGGCATTCCAAGTTTATTCCGGCCGATGTGTCCGCGAGATAAAGTTCCATCGGCCGACCGACCGGCCGTCCGCGTAAACAACCGGCCGTTGTTGCCGTCGCATTCGGGCCAAAAGGCTTGGTCGTGCCCGTAGGGGGGCAGGGGGGTAGAGGGCAGGGCAGGCCGGAGGGTTGCTGTCCAATTAACCGGCACCGGTGCAGTAAATTCCCGTGAAGTAAAGAAGAAGGATAATAGAGGAGGCGTGTGCCCCGGCTCAAAAGAATCATGATTAGAACACGGATTTGGCTCACGGTTCCCGGGCCGTTCCATGGCGAAATGCCGGCACTGTGCGCGCGCGCGCGGCTCGAGGGGTGGAACTGCAACCAGCCCGAGGAATCCCGGCGTCCTGCATTCTAACGCGATGGGGCTCGGCTTTCTATCTCTGGAATATCGCCGAGGGAGGGTTTGGACGCGTCTAATGTCGGGGAAAGGGGGCTCCGCTTTGCTGTGAGCCAGCAAATTATTTTTTGATAAGCTTAGATTAAGTCTATATATATTTTCAAATTATATAGAATATAATTCGGTTTTATGGTGATTAAATACCGTGTTAATATCGAAATATATTAATATCAAAATGTGGCGTTTGTGTACTATGCTTTAACCCTTTGCCGTCGAATGGAGACTCGAAGGCGACGCTAAAAATTATCGTAGCACGTTTTGATATAATTTTTGTCAAATTTATTTCCATTTAGAAAATTGTTGAGAGCTGTTAATTGCTGCACGAATTACTATATTTAATTTTGTAATGTATAGAAGATAATTATAAATAGGTTATATAAAATAGAAGCAGCATAAGACTGGACAAATAATTTGGATTTCCAGTTGAAATGGCTCTGAGCGTAAAGGGTTAATTCTGGCTTGGCGCATGAAATTTCGATTTGTAACCCTTTTGTAACGCGTGTCGCCTACAGTTGACACTTCATACATGCGCGTTTTAAATAAATTCTGATTTTTGAAATTAACGAACTCTGGCATGGAATTTTTCAAACTGTCTTCCTTTTTTATTTCGTTTAACCTATAAAACGCTTCACAAAATAATTCCGAAATTAAATGAACTAAAATATGAACAAACCCCGGATTTTATTCATTCGCAACGAAATTGGATATAATATTTAATTACGATAAAAATGAAAAATATGTCAGAACGTCTGGGCAATTTTTACTTTCCATAAAAATTCACGTTGCAATTATTACGATATTCATGCAGCAGTTTTTACAGACGGTAATTCATGCGATCTAAATTTATTTACAACCATTAATAAATATTTGCGAAAAGATTTCCGCCACAAGTAAATATTATTTATTGCAGCAAAGCTGAAATAAAAATTGTCATTATATCTTTTAATTTCTTTCGTGTATTCGCTGCTTTCGAGCTATATAAACTATTTTATAAATAATTGTATTGTAAATATAATTATTATATAAATATAATTCTACTGAAAATATAATTCTTTTCAATTACAACGATTTAAAAATGTCGCGGCAGAGTTAATTACCCACCTTGCAATGATTTTTCAACTCGAAGTTTAGCGAAGCTTGCGAGCATAATCGATCGAGCTCAACGTCCTCTCGCGAATAGATAATCACAATTTATAACATTAATAGCATCCGCGAAGATCGATGAACATATCCGAAGATTTGCCATAGCGCCCCCAGTCGCAAAAACTACAGCCGCGTAATTATATTACACCGCGTCCGGTGGATCGCTTATTCCGCGGATAGTTAATTGCGTGCGGCAAACGTTACGTTATCATGGATTAAGCAACGTTAGGCGAGGGGGAGGGGATGGGGCATCATTATGCGTGCGCTGTTCTCCGCAATGACGTTGCTAGATCCGAATTTAATGACTGTGACGATGAAACGTGGCAACATAGTTATGGAATAGATGGCCGATGTAATTAATTCGAACAGCTGGCCGGAATTGCGCAAATAAAGTTACAGTCCGCGCTGCCTAAGAATTGATAAAGCCGCGGGAATTTCGGGCGTTTGAACGACCGTCGCTTTTTGCAGTTGCGTTTCGCTCGCGCGGCGGCAACGCGATCGTTTTGCAAAAATTCGCGTGCACGCTAGCGTACCGTTCGCGATAGGACGTGTAAGCCTTAATTAAAATTTAATAATTGCGCGGGGCTCGGAGCAAAGCCGATGCTGTACATCGGATGACTTCTCGTGCAACGAAGGCACCTGGCGGCACGCGGATTGAATAAACATTTCAACATGCGTTTCTGGCCGCACGATATTACCTGGCCAGCATTAAAATGAATCGCTATACCGTGCTATACCTCGGCCTAGGTGCGCGTAACGCCGCTGCGAAATGAAGCTAAATTAAATTAAATAAAACTACGTTGAATTGTATTAAACTAAACTCGATTAAACTGAATTAATTCAAATTAAATTGTGTTTAATGGGATTAATGTGAATGCAATTGAATTAAATTAAAGTGAATTAAATGGGGTGAAACTAAATTGCATTGGATCAAATTAAAGTAAGTTGAATGGAGTAAAAGTGAATTGTATTGAGTTAAATTAAAGTAAATTAAACTAAATATTACTATAAATATATAGAAATTACTGAAAATAATTAATATCTGGTTAATAAAGGATAACGTTAAAAATAAAAATTAGCTGCTTTCTTAGCTACTTTCAAATAATTAAGATTATAATTCACCCTAAAATAATAGAAAACGAATCAAATAATAATTCATGTCCCACAAGTGGCAATCATCCAAAGCAAACATTTAATTAATTAATTTCCACAAGAATGATATAGAAACGTAATAGCCCGGCAAGATGGAACGTTTCCATGCTCTTTCTTCCGATTTTCTGAAAACGACGAAAGTATTCCGTTCATCCAGACGTCCTGAAATTCTCCAATTACCTCACGGCGACGCGGCCAGACAATAACCCATCGACATGACAAAGGATATGCACCTAATTAAAAGTCCGGTGTTCCTAAGGAACCGCCGCTGTCAAACTTTCGGACGGCCAAAAGTAATCTGCACACTCGCGCACAATGGACGGTCCCTCTAGCCTATCCCCGTTTAGGGTAGCCACGGCTGCGTCATCTTCCCCCGGTCAGTTGTCAGTCTACGTTGGTTACCTGTGCCTTCGCTGCTCTGCGATTTCTGCATTTTTTGGACCCTTCGTCTTTTCTGATCCCTTCGTTCTTCCTGCTTCTTTCGACTTTTTTGACTCCCTTCGCCCTTCCTGCCCTTTTCGATATTTGTGCTCCCTTCGTCTTTTCTGAATTCCTTCGGCTTTCCTGACTCCCTTCGCCCTTTTTGACTTTCTTCGCCCTTTTTGATTCCCTTCACCCTTTCTGAATCCCTTCGTCTTCTCTGACTCCCTTCGCCCTTTTTGACTACCTTCGCCCTTTTTGACTACCTTCGCCCTTTTTGTCTACCTTCGCCCTTTCTGACTCCCTTCGCCCTTTTTTGATTCCCTTCGCCCTTTTTGACCTCCTTCGCCATTTTTGACCCCCTTCGCCCTTTCTGACTCCTTTCGCCCTTTCTGACTCCTTTCGTCTTCTCTGACTCCATTCGTCTTTTTTGATTCCCTTCGCCCTTTCTGCCTCTTTCGTCCCTTCTGCCACCTTCACCCTTTCTGCTCTCTCCGTCTATTCTTCCACCTTCACTCTTTCCACCACGTTCACACTTTCTGCCTCCTTCACCTTTTCTACCCCCTTCTCCCTCGCTACCCCCTTCGCCAACGGAGGCTCAATTCGATCCGGAATCAATCAATCAGGAAGCCTTCCCCTTTCGTCGAGCCGTGGCAACGACCAATCACTGGCCAGCCTCCATCTCTTCGAGGAATATAAAAGCCGGATTGAAGTCAAGCATCGTATCAAAGGGATTTTCCCGTTGATTCGATCGACTCGATTGATTCGATCGATTTCCCCAGCGCGTTATCTGCGATTCAAATTATTATGGACATCCTTTGTGTGTGCCGGGGTTCGCCGTTTTCGCCCGCTTGCAAAACGCGCGACATTCGATTCCGCTGCTCGTCGTCACAACCGTCGAACCGGACCGCACAGTTTTATGCATTTATGGCGTATGCAAATTCCGGATACGCGCGGTCCCATGCAATACAATCCTCGGTTATCCGAACCGATCCGGGAAACACGATTACCCGGATTACGGGAAGAATAAATCTTTATCGATTTATATAATTATTTCTCCGTTTTGCACGCGGATTGATCACGATCGAGCTGTTTACGTCGCGACACGTGATTGGATAATTGAATAATTGGGGGATGTCGGTGGCTTTTACTGCGTTTCTGTGGAAACGATGGAGGATTTTTTAGGGATGGTGATTAGTATGATTTTAGGAGGACGGGGAAGGGTAATTGTTACTGGACAATGGATTTTTGGGCAGATTTTATGGATTTTTAAGAGGATTGTTTGTGTTAATTACAATTCTTTCTTTAATTATTTTGTTAATATTGATTATTTTAATACTTGAGTTTGCAATAAATTATATAGAAATTATAATTAAATTTAGGAACGCATACAAATGTTTCAAAACAATTTCCACCCAACGTAACAATAATTGTTACTAAAAGTAACAATGATTATTATTAATCCTACTTCAATCGAGATAAAATCGCCTGAAACAAATACTCGCTCAAAAAACTATTTTCAAAAACGCATTAAACGCATTTTTAAAAACATTTGCAAATTTTTCAAAACAATTTCCACCCAACGTAACAATAATTCTTCCCAACAATAACACCATTTATTAATCCCAAGCAAATCGAGATAAAATCGTCGCCTGGAACAAATTTCCTAAAAAACCGTCCCATAAATTTCAGAATCGCTCACAAATTTTCCAAAACAATTTCCTCCCTATGTAACACCTGTTCTCCGACTATTAACCCCATTCCCTAAGAAAATCGAGCCGTCGCGCGCGCGCGGCGTTACAACGCGCCGATCCCGATCGATTGATGAGACAGCAATAACCATCCGCGGCGAAGAAGGAGGTTAATGGAAGGGACGCGTATGGCGGTATTGTCGCCGGGGATCGTTATCGGTCGCGGAATGTGAATTAGAAGCGAGAGAGAGAGAGGCGGCGTAAAAATGGAGAAAAACGAAGACGAAAGAGAAAGCGCGAGAACGCGCGCGAAAGTGAGTAAGAGAAAGAAGACGCGAGTAGAGTGCATCAGCGTTGTCGCGCGCGCTCCTCCGCGAAGAGTATGAGAACGGGGTGCGTTCGAGAGGGCAAATGCCTTTCCGCGGGGAGCGAGGGGAGGGGGAGGAGGCGTCGGCGATGATATTGCGCCCGTTCGAAAATTTATCTGCGAGTCATTTCGTCCGTCGCGTTCCTGTTTTTATTATCGCCGCGGCGGCCGTACTTTATCCGCCGGGAACACGATAATCCGACTGAGAGCGAATTAATAATTGGTAACGGGTCGTGTGACCGTTACCGGCCGCGCAATTAAAAGTCCCGACCAATTATGAGAAACAAACGGCGAATAAAAAGGCGGCGGGGACGCGGTAACGACGCCGCGTTACAAAAGCGGAGGGGGGGCGAGAGGAGGGGCGATAAATTTTTTGGCGGACACGCGGCCGGCGCACCTGTGCGCTCTGCCCGCGGAGCCTCGCGAAAGGGTTGCCGACGACCAGCGGCGACGACGTCGCTTTCCAGGCTTTTTCGTCGGGAGCCTGCGAAAAAACTCTTGAAACGGGAGTAAATTAAGCGGCGCGGTGGCTGTTTCGCGGGATCCTCCGATTCGCGCTCGTGCGATTTCTTCGGCTGCCCAAGCACGCCTCGTTCTCTCCTTTCTTTCTCGATAACACCGCCGGGAGAGAGCCTTGATTAAACCGCAGCCGTGGAACGCTCTACCCGGCGCTGCGTAAAACTTGTTTTGCGGCCTTGCCGCGGGATTGTTTGTTGCGGCGGCGGACGGTTTTGTTGCGGCCGCGCGCCGCGGTCGGAACTTTGCTCCGATAAAATATGAATTAATTATTCATTTTCGCGGGATCGCGCGCGGAGCTCCGAACGTTGGGCCGGTTTTATGTCGGAGAGAATATTGTCGCGTGAAACGGCTCGAATTTGTTCGCTTTGATTCCTTTTGTTCCGTCGATTCGCGGTCGATTTAATGAACGGTCGTCGCGGTTATGTCATTACCAGGGCGATGGTTCTTTTTCGGTGAAAAAGGATGCTTTTGGATTTGTTTGTACTCTGAATTGTACCGTGTCTTGTTTGTGAATATTTGTGAATATTATTGAGGTATAAGATATTTATTAGTCTATGAAATAATTATTTTTGGAGTTGAATGCATCGGTGACGTTGATTGAGAATTGTCTGTTTAATATAAAATGACTAGGTTCGTTATGAAATTAAGTGTAAATGTAAATTATTAAAAGAAGAGACTTATTAAAATAAAATTATTTGGATCACGGTAATCAATTAATTTCAGCGGAAGTATCTTTTTATTTTAATAATAATCATCGCTCTTCCGAAGCGATAAAATTGCTTTAAAGCATAATAGTGAAATAATGATTGGTATAACGTGTACAGTGTGCGCGTGTAGCGATCCAACACACAGGCAAACAAGTGCCTTAATGAGCGCCAAACCTCAGGCTGCCATTTCGGTTTGCAAAACACCATGGACTAGGCTTCTTGGACAGCTGCGCATAACGCGCAATCAGGTATTGACCATAGGACGTCATTAGTAGACGGCCAACGGCCAGGAATTTCAGAAACAATACATGATAACCGTATTGGAGGTTTATCCATTCTATGCCAACACCATCGTCGATTAACCTAAGCACGGGTCTAATTAAAAAAGCTACATTGCGAACAAAATATTCGAATCGTGACATATAGATATATTACATACGTCATAATTAAAATATGACATATATATTATATTTAATCGTGGCGTATGTAATTCTGACACATACTAAAACTAAATTAACAATTTAATTAATATTACTAAATAATCGATGAGTAATGTATTTCGTAATTATGTTTTACAATTTTCAGGATGTTCAAAATATGTATTGGAATGTGTCAGAATTAAATACATCACGATTAAATATAATATATATATATATATATATTGCATACGTCAAAAGTAAAATGTGATATATATATATTATATTTAATTCTGACACATTTTAATGCATATTTAAAACATCCCGAAAATTATAAAATAAAATCACGAAATACATTAAACATCGATTATATAATAATATTAATTAAAATGTCAATTAAATTAATTAATAACTATTAATCCTATGAATTCTGCAGTTTGTCTCGTCACAAAATGAAATGTTTTACGCTACTCGAGTGTTTTATTCCACACAACCCCCCTCAACAACCGTCGACAGTACGACAATTGTTGCTAACGCCGGGCACGCGTCCCCTATCGCAACAGTCGTCCTTCGTCAAACTTCTCTCTCTCTCTCTCTCTCTCTCTCTCTCGGTCTTTCTGTTTCTGAATTCTTCGCGGCAGTCGTCTCTTAAAATACAGCGGCGAGAACGGGCGGCGTATAAAAGAAACGCAAGCGAAAGGAAAGAAAAATGTTTCCCTTAAAATTTTAAGTCCGGTGGAAGTTCCCTCTGTTTTCTTACGCGAGACTGTAGGGAGGGAGGGGGTGGGAGTGAGGGCGGGAGAGAGAGGTCCGGCCCTCCACGTCGGCTCGCGAAAGAATCCTTTCGCATTAAAAGTTACTGAAATGACCGAACAAGTAATAAATTAGGTGCCGTTGCGCGGAGTAAAAATTCACGGGGCTGGCAAAAAAAAAAAAAATAGAAAAAAAGAAGAAGAAGAAAAGAAAACGACGACCGGGAAAAATTACTCCGGAGGAATCAAAGTTCGGCGTGGGCCGTCGCCGGGCGACCGGGAGTTTTCTTGCTTGAAAAATTATCCGAGCGTTTCGCTTTATCGGGGCGAAGGGAAAGGGAGGTGGGGGAGAGTCGAATTTTTCCGCAAGAACAACGCGCGCGGCGGGGGAAAAGTTGCGCTCGCTCGCTCGGTAACGATCCACGGAGGAAATAGGAAAATTCGATTCCATAACCGCGACGAAAGGATCTCGCGACGGGGCTCTGTAACTAAACCGGTGCATTTCGCGGAATCGACGCGCGGAGCGGTGAAAATTCTGTTTTGAGACATTCCTAGGACGTTCCTAAGACATTAATAAAACATTACACACGTCTTAAAAACGTCTCAAAAACGTCTTTCTGTCACTCAAGTCTACGCATTTATATTTTCCATATCCATTTCTCAAATATTGATCTTCTCTACTTGCAGCTGAAAAATAAAATACTATAAACAAAGGGCCACGATTGTTAAACTGCACAAGGTAGAAAATGAAAGACATAGTCGTCGTTACGGCTACTGGATACTGCAGAATAAGGGTAGAAACAGCCATGAGAAAGGAAGGATTTAAAAAGCATTATTTCAAGATAAAAGGTCGTTCATCGCTCGAGCGCGACGAACGAGTTGAAAGCAGCTTCGCATGCCGCACGGAATAAAAATTAATTTTATAATCGCGCGTGCGGGAATCATTGAATTACCGTCATTATCTCGCACGGTACGAAAACAAAACGGAAAAGGGTGCGCGTCGCGGCGCGCGGTAATTTCTCCTATCGCCGGTCCCCGCATATTTTCTTACGACGTGGCTACACAAAAGCCCTCGCAGTTAATTAAAGTGCAATGCAAACGGTTAATGAGATATTAAATTCCACGGCAAAGAAGGCAACAAGCGCAAAACGAAACGCGGAGCGTAAAAGAATGACGGCGAAACGGGCGGGGAAGGGGAGGGGGTAGGGGAAACAGAGCGAAGCCAACCGTACTCGACGAGGACAACGTTTCCACTCGAACCTTGGATCAACATTGTTTCCCTCGGACCCCCCACCCTCTCTCCGCGCCTATCCTTTATTATCAACAGTGTGAAGGAACTGGCTGGACCTATACAAGACACAGTTCAGCAACCTTATAAAAGACCTTTCCGTTCGTTCGACCGCGCCGCGGACCAAGAGCAAACACGTTTCTATCGTCGCTTTTTACACAGTCAAAACACGTTTCTCCAATTTTCATTACAGATAAGAAAATTAAGGAACTGGAGTTGTTTGTCTTTCTCCGTTGTCACTGGAATTAATTGTAATTTTTTAAATTTATTTTTTAGATATTTTGTGGTAGATTAATTTGATTGTTATTAATATATTTAGATCGATTGGTTCAGGCAGAGAGAAATTATTTGGTTTTAAAAGAATTCTGTTTTTAATTCTTTATTCTGTTTTTAATTCTAATTAAAAGGGGACGAATTTTTCGGGGTTGTTTTACGGGATAAAAATATTTAGGCATCTAAATTATTACTTTTGTCGTCGACAATCGTTCTTCTGACCTATTAAACATCCTTGAATGCTAATTGGATTTCTAATATCGATTTCGATACTGTCGACGTACCACTTTTAGAGAAGATGAATTTTTCGGGGTGGTTTTTGGAGTAGCTGAAAATATCTGGATGTCTAAATGATCACTTTTGTTCGTCGTTACTTTTGTTAGGTGCTAATTGGATTTGCAATACTTCGACGTGACACTTTTAGGGAGTTTGATGGGGTTGTTTCTGGAATTACTAAAAATGTCTAACTACCTAAATGATTCTCTTTCTCGTCGACAATTCTCCTGTCATATTAAATATTCTCAAGTGTTAATTAGGAATATATTTCCCTGTTATTTTTGTAATACTTAAAAATTTCTAAATACCTAAATAATTACTTCCCTTCGAAAATACTCTCCACAGTCCCATAAGAAGTACCGAAGACCCCAAAGTCGCGAACAAAGTCCCTCGATTAGAAGACCTGTACATCCAGATACCACAGCTTGTGTGTGTGTGTGCGGCAGGCGGCCGAAATCGGAGGCGCAACACGGCGCGCAGTCCGTCGAGTGCCGCCAGATCGGCAAACAATTGCCACCAGGTCAAATAAGTGATTAAGCCCGACAAATATTACACGGTATAATATTTGGACACGACGCTGTCGGGGGCCGCAGCAAAGTCGCGGCACGATGCAACGCGACAGTTAGTAATGCAACGATCGGGGAGTGCATCGATCGAACTGCATCGATCAAAGAGTACTACACGCCGTTCTAAAATCCAGTCAACAAGCAGCTCGGACCGTACAGTTTCCGTGATACATTCAAAGGAAACGCGGAGAGGAAAAAACCATCTGCGGCGTTCTTGATCGTTTTAATAGCCGTTAATTCGCAGCTCGCGCACGTAGAACGACGCGAGCGCGCGCGCGCGCGCATCCTTGCACGCTCGCGCGATACTTTTTTGCCGGTGAATTTATTTCCCGAACGTGGCCTGACACGGCGACAGATGTACACTCGAGATTTACGTGACCCTGGAAGAGGCGCGCCGCCACGGGGGTGGCTAACTCGCGCACCATCCCCTCCTCTCCACCCTTTCCCTTCTCTTCCCGTGTTAGCCAGTTTTCCCGGCGGCCACGCACACACACACACACACACACACACACAGAGGATGGCCCCCGGGCACGGAACTCGAGGCCCGATAATTAATGGCCAGTTTTAAGGCGCTCTAAACGCGTCAAAAACGGCCGCGGAACTACACGGCATGATTTACGACGTGCAAAACGACCGCCCTACTCGCGTCGTCTACTTTGACGTGCGTGTCTTCGACCCTCGTTTGCATGGGCAACGCTGTTTACCGATCTGCCCGGGCGACGTATCCCTGCGACGCCGCCTACGAAATTCTATTCCCGCTGCTAATTGGATTTCTAATACGCCGGCTGCGAGAGCGGGTTATATAGGGAATATTGTGTCTTAGGGGTTGCTTTGAGGCGGGAATCGACGTCTAAGAAATTGTTTTTCGTCGACGGTGGTGGTGTTCGTTTGGTGCATGAATTTTTCTTGGCGGATAATCAGGTTTGTAGTGAGACGGAATCGCGGGATTGTTGGATGTGGCTTTTTTGGGGTAGTTTTTGGGTTGTGTAGGTTAGGTGGTATTTGTTAATATTTGATGATGTGTATAAGATGTATATATTAATGTCGGGTAATATATATTAATATTATGTAATATTTATAATATGTGGTTATTAATATTAGGTAATTTATTTTGATTTATAGAAACCAGAATCTACCCCGAAGAAACTAATATCTACTAACCGCACGAATTTGACGTATAACAAATTCAATTACCATAAAAAAAAATTGGTATACCGAAGCGACGACCAAAAATAAATATATTATATAAAAATACATAAAATATCAAAACTCAAAATGATTACGTTTATTCGTCGACCATAATTCTCAGATCGCATCAAACAACCCTGAGTGCTAATTGGATCTATAGTACGTCGACAAAAGACTTTTAACAGATATAGATTTTTCAAAGATGTTTTTCGATGATGAGAATATCTAGGGGCTTAAATAATTACTATTGTTCGTCGACGATCGTTCTTATGCCGAATTAAATAGTCTCGAGTGCTAATTGGATTTGTAATACGTCGACGAAGTATACTTTTAGTGGATATCGATTTTTCGGGGTTGTTTCACCGTGATGAGAATATATATTTAGTTCCCTTCGTCGACGAGATCATTCTTTCGACTGAATATTCTTGGATATGCTAATTGGTTTTGTAATATCGATTTGAATGCTGTCGACGTAACGCTATTAAGGGAATTTTTCGGGGTTGTTTTTGGAGAGGATGAAAATATCTGGGGATTCGAATGATTAGTATTCTTTGGCGACGGTTACTCTTTTGTCGTATTAAATATTTTTAGGGGATAATTGGATTTGTAACACGTCGAGGTAACACTTTCTGGGGTTATGAATTTTTTGGGGTTGCTTTTGGACCAGATAAAAATATCTAAGAATTTAGATGATTACTTCACTTCGTTGGTAATAATTCTTTTATTGTGTTAAATATTCTTTAGTGCTAATTAGATAGCTTAATATTGCAAGTTGCCACTTTTAAGGGATGAAAATTTTTCGTGGCTGTCTATTTTATTTTACTGTTATTTTTGTAATAGCTGAAAATATCTAGATACCTAAATAATTATTTCTCTTCGTCGACCATAATTCTTCCAAGGCCTAAAATTCTCCTAAATAACAATAATTACTATTCTTAATTAACAAGCTAGTAAGGCTCTTTTGAGTAACATGGAGTTAATGCGCATAGTTCGGACTAACCAATAATCTGATTGCAATACGTCAAATTAACAAGTTTACAGAATATAGATTTTCCTACAATGATGTTTTTTCTCCAATAGAGATTTTCCTACCATGGAAAATACTTTTATTATTTATTACGACGAAATGTAAAACTGAGGAACATCGGATTAATTTAGCTTTAATTATCCGCATGCGGCATATACGTCGAAGTAATAGTCGAATCTGATATCGGTTTTAGTATCGAGAAATTCCATGATTGTTTTCCAGCAATGTAATATCATTTCTACAGTTTTTCAATCAGCGCCGCGCGTAGATTCGTTGCGATTCCGTTGCGAACACAATTTTCTGATTCTACCAGTCAATAATGTCGAACAAAAAAAAAAAAAAAATAATCGACCGACGAGATTATATATATATACGCGCGCGCGCAACACACGGAATCGCTGCAAAAATTTCCGTGCGGCTCGTATCCAAATACGTTCGCTGTTTCCCTTTTACACGTGTCACCCATCAATGCCCGCTGGAATTATTTGGAAATTCGTAAAACTGCAAAAAATGTCATCGGCTGCAACCTGAACGAAAAATATAGTTGTTTTCGGTCGCCTAATTGAATCAGACGTGTCATGGAAATTTTGAACTGCAGTAACTCGAATGTACCACTGAAGAATATGAATGTTATTAGCTTGCTTTGATTTGGCAAATTTTCTGTTTTCGTAGGGAGATTGTTAAAATAAATGACAATAATTCTGATAGTTGTTAAAATCATTTAAGGGACGTTTCATTTAGCACTTTATCGATACCTAGGCAATTAATTCTCAAAACCAATGATACTGGAATATTCCAAAAATTCCTTTTTGTAATCAACAAGTAAATAGGAACAAAGAAATTCAAAGTATTATAGATCCATAAAAATTGTTTGTTAAGGGTTGAAGTTAATTTGAAGAACCTAGTGTGATTAAATCAGTAAAAGAGAGACAAATAATTTTGAAAATCAATGTTACTGGCTACTTTAAAAACTGTTTCCTTCTTTTCAATTTTATAATTCTAAAAAAATCATTTATTAAGGTTTGAAGTAATTTTAAAGACTAGTCTGATTAGATCAGTACACCAAAGGTAATTAATCTTGGAAACCAATATTACTGGCTGCTCCAAAAAAACTGTTTCTTGCTATTCAATTAATAACAGTGAAAAAATAAAAGTAAAAAATTCGACGTATAATAATTCTAATAAAATTCAGTATAAAAGTTGAAATAATTCTGCAAAATCTCGTCTAATATAATCGACCCTAAAAATACCCCTAATTTCAAAAACCAATATTACCATTCCTCCTAAAATCCACCCCTTTTCCTTAATAAAAAAATAAACCCAACCAAACGAATTCGCATTACTCCATCGCCAAAAACTGAATTTCCTAATCCTCCAAGTGATCCCGAGAACTGTATTCCAACGTGATCGACACCGAAAAGGCAATCCGATTTGAAAACCGTCGTCGCACCCGAGACTCGTATTACGCGTCACTCTGGGAGCGAGCATATCTAACGGCGGGTACGCGGGCGATGACAAATTTCGTCGGAAATAAGATCTTCGTCAAGGGCATTAGCCAAATAGGGGACCCACGGTCGTAGTTGGAAGGAAGCGTATATTCGGCACAAACGGTTTAATTATCTCCCCCCCTTGCTGTCTTACGGTCCTGATTTAACGCGACGAAATTATATCGCCGCGGCGGCGGCGGCGGCGGCGGGTATTAAACTGCGCATAATTTTCCGCGGAACAGACCGGAACGGAAACTACACCCACGGCGCAAGATGGCGACGACGACGACGACGACGAGTTGTTTCGGTGGATCTGAGAAAGCCCGCGCGCGGTTCGCAGAGATGACTACGGCAAACGTTATCGATCGCGTTTGAATCGCGCGCGCGGCCCGCCGCCGCAGCCGCGGGAGGAAACGATTTTCGGTAAATATTTAAACATACGTTTATCGATGCACAGAGGAACGGAGAGGAATCGCCGAAATGTTTGCTTATCTCGACGCGGAGATGCCACTTTGAATGGAAATGGAATCTGTCCACTGTCACCGAATGTAACAAACTCTCTCGTCTCCCGGCGGGGCTGCTTTCCCTCCAAACTTTTTTCGGAAAGAGAGAGTAAAAAGAGAGAGTGTGGAGAGAGGGACAGAGTTTGCGCGCGTGCTACCAGTCAACAGGCTATGCATATTAAAGAAGGAATTTTCCAGGATTTTGTTTTTTATTCGACCTCGCCGCCTCTTCCACGGCGAATCGCGTTGTCCGGGAATTATGAGACGATAACTTCTGTTTATCGGCGTGGAATCCAGCTGGGGGAAACTTTTCTGGACACGGCCGTTTGATCGACGCTTCCGCGCCCGTTTTCGAAACAATAATAAAGTCCGTGTTACAGCGGGACGCGAGTGAAATATCCACGGGGGAAATATACAGAATAGGAATAAGAACGCGTGAATGCAAATAAAAAGCGGGGGTCGAACCGTGCCAAGAGACGGGCCGTGCCAACTGTGAGCACGGTTACCAGTTTCCAGAGGCATACACGCCGCTGCGAACCTCATAAAAATGGATGTATCGTTGTAATAAATGGTATTACACTGCGTAAACCGCCACCTTTTATTTGAATTTTCTATTTATCTTTTGGCCGCCGCCGCCGCGCGCGCCTCGTATTCTCTGAATTGCTAAGGAAAATGAGCGCGCGGAAATCACGCCGCCGGACTATATTTATTTAACATTTAGCGGAGATCGAGCATTAAATGCCGAAATTATTTTAAAGCATAAATTAGTTTTATAAATTATTTTATTCGAATTTTTATCGTTTGATTTATTCTTTTAACTAGCGATTTATCGAATTATTTGAAGCGAGCTTTGTTTCGTTATTTAGCGCAAAGGAAAGCAGAAATATAGAGGATAATAATTATGCAAGGAACGTATTAACATTAGAGAAGCTCCTAGTATTTTATTTAAGCACAAGCTCGCGCAACGTTTAAATAATAATAATGCGATAGTTAAGGTTACGTGAAGAAATAACTGAATATCATAGAACCGAATTATGAATTTTAAACTACGAATATAAATTCCGTTTATATTATAATAAAATTTAAATATTCCGAGTGAATAATGCAAATAAAATTGCACCATGTCCTGCAATAAAGTCTAATAAACCACGATGTAGTAAAAAAAAGCCTACTAAACTACAACAAAGTCAAAAAAGTCTAACCAATCACAATAAACGCAAAAAAATCTAATAAACCACAACAAAGTCAGAAGGTCAACTAAATCACAATAAAATCGAGCGAAAACGCATTCGTCGCTCCTCGCCTCTCGTCCGCGATTTTGCCAAAATACCCGCGGCAAATTCGCCGCAGTCTTCGACCGGTATTATACGCGGGCTATTTAAACGTATCGTGTCTGGCGCGCGTGCATCGGTAATTCAGGCGTGTCAGGGAAAATCGTGGGCGGCTCGGTTGTCGCTGCCGGCTAAGGGAGCATCGAAAATCGCTAGAAAATTCGCGTGGTAAATCACTTTCGCTCGTGTTACGTACGAATTAACCGAACCGGCGGCACCCCCGCCGGAGATAAGCCCGGGCCGCGGCGGTAATTATGAAAATAGTTGCCGCGGGAGTTCGCTTCGACTTATCGCGCCATTATATGGATTTTTTAAGTACTTTTGCAGTAATTAAGTGGTCACGATACGCCGAGGATCGTTAAATCCACGCCTCGTCCGTGCTTTCCCTTCTTTTTTCTTTCCCCCCTTCTGCCACTTTTTCGTCGCATGAAAAAAAGAAGAAAAAAAAGAAAGAAAGGAGAGAGAGAAAGGAGAGAGAAAGAACGGGACGCAGCCTTGAGTGACGTTGCACACGTACAGGCGAACTCGCGGTGCGTTCGCGCGATTATTTTTTATACGTCTCCGGGTGTGTTCGTTCCGACGGGACCGTAACGAGTGCGGAATCCGCGCTAACCGTCTGTCAGCCGGCGCTCGCGCGCGCCTCCAGTCGTCGTATTTCGTTACGCGATTTAATGAAGCAATTATCGCGGGCCGATTTCTTTGCTAATTCGATCGGGGCCGCCTCGTTTCCGGTCCGTCTCGCTCCCGGAATCGGATAGCTCTGCGCACCGGCCGATGACAGTGTGACGGGTCCGGACGTCACCGGTTCAAAGATGAGATAGGTCGAAGGCCTCCGATCTTTTAATATTAAAATAAATACTTCTCCAAGTATATAAAAATTGTTTAAAATTTCTCAGCAAATTCTCTACAACAGAAAAATTAACCTAAAACTTCGAAACTTCTAGTGCTAGTTAAAAAATGCCTTACCAACGGCAAAATTAAATAATCGTTAAAAAAAATCTTTAAAACATCTTAAACACTTCCCAAAATATATTATATCCCATAAACACCTGCAACAAGTCTTAACGACGCCCACCACAAACAAACAGCATTCAGACCTAACCTAGACGTAAAACAGATACCAACCAAGACGCCCAGCGCTGATCAAGTAACAGCGATTCGAAAAAGTTGCAGAAAGCTCGGCGCAGAGCAAAGCAGTCGCGCGATCGATGAAGAAAAATGATCTCCTTCGGCGAGGATAAAGACGTCGCCGGTGATTGTTAAGAGTCGAGTGGCCGTGGAAACGCACAAACGCGGCGCAGGGATGAGAGAACGCGATTCGAAAACGTTCATAAATGCGTTTGATACTTCGCTGTTCTTTGTGCATTCCATCCCTCGTTAAAAATCCAATCTCGTAGACCTCCCCCCCCCCCCCTCCCCTATTGTACACCTTTCAAGAATCCCCGGCCGCGCGTCATCGTGCAAGACGACTGTAACCTTATCACGAAGTTTGATAATATTTCCCCGGCGACTCCGGGGACTGCGAGAAAGGCAACACAAAAGAAAAATGTAATGATCTTAGGAACTGTGTCACTCGTCGGCTACGAGCCATCCGTATGCAGAGCGCGGGATCGAAAGTTGCCGCGCCGTACCCAAAGGGGGAGGGGGGGGGGGAAGCGGTCTTATTTCGCGGAGGGAAATCACGGTGTTAAACGTTTCCGTTCGAGGGACGGCTTAACCCTTTCGTTACTATTACTCAACGAAATCTCGCGCCAGAAATATGTACAGTGCGTGTGATGTCTGTGTATACGTTTTTCTTAATTTGGATGCCGCATATACGTGCATAGATGCCGCATATACGTGCACAGATGCCGCGCGGAGCGAAAGGATTAAAACGAAATCGATTTCGGCGGCTATCGCTGCTAATTGAGGCGGCCGCGGATGATTCAGGATTTCTATTCGTCAACGTCGCCGATCCGTTTCACTTTTACCGGGCCGCGATTATGTATGAGTAACAGGCCGCTGTTAAAAGCGGCGCACTCGAAAACGAAATTTTAAACGAAACATCGCGCCTGTCAGTCAGAATAATAGCGGCTCGTTATCAGCGCTTTAATCGGGACACGCGCGAGTGTCTTCGCTCGCGATTAGACGGTTGTCGCAGCGGAAAACTGGCTCGTCCCGTTTCCATGGATCGGTTCATCCGATTAGTTCATTCGGAGATTAATTAAGGCGGTCGAGATACGGGCAAATACTATTTGTCAGTTCCTATCGGTGAACGATATTATCCCGTTCCAATTTTTTCCATGACAGGAACACGACTTGACATGGGCTACGATAATATAGAGTGAAAAGTGTGTTAATTAATTTATGAAAAATGGAGTGAACTTCGTTTTTTTTTTAAATATGTTTTTCTGAAATTTGTTGTGCGATAAAGTGGAGCCGATCAAAGATTAATTTTGTTAAGAATGTTTTTTGGTAAGTTTATTGGAAATGAGATATTATGGCAATGATTACATAGGACACCCTGTATTATTTATATCTACACTCTCAACTTTCGCAATTAACAACCGAAAGCGAAAATTGCAGCTCTAAATAAACAAATGAGATCGCGACAAAAATCACGTAGCTCCCTGAGTTCGCTAAAACCGGCGAACTTCAAATGGAAAATAGGTGAAAACGCATTTCCCATTTTCAATATTCACGTAGTACACGCGGGCGGGCGCGCTTTCGTATAAACTTTCATCCGCGACGGGATTGACGTATTCGCCGTCTTAAAAATTTCAATGCAGCTAACGGGAAAGTAGAGCGTCACGGAAGACCGCAAGAATCCCTATGTACATTCGGATCAGATTTTCGCGGACGTCCGTCCCCGCCGCGCCGCCATTCTATCTCCTGTTGTACTGTATCCCGTCAATCCGGCCCCGCGGAAATTCGGATTTCACGAGGCGGGCAGAAGCGAGTAGAAGAGCGGGTAGACGCGAACGGGAGCGAGTAAGAGCGAGTGAGAGCGAGAAGGAGAGAGGAAGAGCTAGAAGGAGCGGAACGTCTCGCGTGGAATCGAAGCGCGGCCGGCAATCCGCCTATGCGTCTAACCACCCTTGGCGTTCCTCTCCCTCTCTCCTCTCTCTCCATTCTCTTTCCTCTCTCTTCTCCTCTCTGTATAATTCTCTTTTTCTCTTTCTTTCTATCTGTATATTTCTTTCTGTCTTCTTCTCTCTGTATATATTTTTATTTCTTTTTTGTATATATTTCTCTCTCTCTCTTTTCTCCTCTCCTTCTCTTAATATATCTCTTTCTCTGTCACCTTCTCTCTATATATTTATTTCTCTCTCTCTTTGCGTCTCCTTCTATCTATTTCTCTCTCTCTCTCTTTCTCTCTCTCTCTCTATCTATATATCTGTCTATCTATCTCTCTCTTTCTCTCTCCGGGGTTCCCGACTCTCTTAATTACGGCCGCACAGTGGCCCCAGGCGGGCCGTGTTCGCGTGCCAAAATTTCGGAATCTAATAACCGCGAAATTATGACCGCGAACGCGGTACACCCCGACGTCGCGCGCGCCACCCTCGCTGAAATCCGTAACGAGATGTGCAGTAAATCACCCGTTTACCGACCAAATAAGAATATCATCGTTTTATAGCGGCGAGGAGAGCTTCACGGGTTCTCTCTCTCTCTAACACACACCGCTTTACGGCTGCCGTCGTTTTGTTTAAATGTGCTCTTGCATTGTGTGCGCCACGTTTCTAAAATAGTCGAGCAGCAGTTTAACGCGACAAGGTTTCGGGCTCCGTGATTATTAGGCGACGGGGATTTTAACGAAATAAACGAAGTTTTTCGTGGATTAAAAAAGACAGAGGTTTAATGGAGATGTACTCTCTTTTTCTGAACGGTTTAAGTAATTTGTGAGGGATTGTGTTTGTTATGGCAATTTTTCCACTGTATCGTAGTTTATTTAGTGATTTGTAATAAATTGTGATTTGCATCGGTTAGCTGTTTTTTTACGTGAATATTTGGGCTGTTTTAATAAATTAGAATTACTTCGAATTATAATTTTATTATATATTTTATAATAAATATATAAAGCTAATTATATTCTTATACCACGAAAGTATCATGAATATCAAGCTATCTACACTATTTAACCATAAAAATAGCCAACACAAAACTTTTTGAAGTCAAAAATAATTCCCATAAAAAAGCTATATATACCACAAACAAACAGTGACGTCGTCGTCTTCTCCATAACATAACTCACCGCGTCAGTTACCCTAACAGTTCGCGAACGTGTTGCCCCCAAACTCGCGCAAGATTCATTCGATAACTTTTTCGCGCGAGATACGCGAGGATCGCGACGTTCAGCTGCGCTATATTTCAATTAAAAGCTCGCGTTTTGATCACAGAAAAGTTTGCCCGCACACGCCGCGTCCCGCGTATACAAACTAGACATAGAAAGCGATACAGCGGAGCTCCCTAAGAATAAAACCAGTTCACCGTGTCCAGGCCTTTAACGTCGCCGCGCATAAAGAGTATGAAAAGTTACCGCCGTGTAAAAGCGACGCGATCGAACCCCGTTGTCGCAGTCGCGAGCAATTTTTATTAGCGCGGCCGTTCGAACGCAGCAGAAACGCGTTCGTTCGTTTCATTCCGATGAATTAAAGCAGCGGAAAAATAGTCGAAAAACACGGTCTCTATAGGGTGGTCTATGCAATTGTTTCGAGCCATAGCACCGCTATCATTACATTCATGAAAAATTGCCAATAGAGAAAGATAAATGGTTCAAAGAGCACTATATTTATAGGTTTTTACATTTTTTTTAAATGCAGCAGTGCATGTGCAATTAACAATTGCATTATTTGTTTAAATAGAAATGTATATTTTTGTTTATACAGATCGATTCTTCTGTTCATTCTACGTGAAAAATGATTAGGGTAGTATGGCAGAAAAATTATTAGATCTCGAGATATACGCCGAAACCGTCGTTTTAACCTTATCTAAGGCAGGGCTCGATAGAAAGCTTTAATGACGAGTCGCATGAAATTGAATCTTGTAACTCATGCAACAATAGTTATACTTTTAATAATTTTTGCTAATTTTATAATACAAAAATATCATAATACTAATAATAATATAATAATAAAATAATATAATACTAATTTTGCATAATATAAAAATTATTTTGAAACGTGCAGTAACAATTGCAATGGTGCCCCAGAGTCACCACTCGAGCGCAAAGGGTTAAAATGGCGTAACCGCTTCCGTCCAGCGCCTTCAAGCCGTGAATAGATGATTGGCAATACGAGTAGGGACATTTTAACCTAAGAGCGACGACGACTGCACGCCGCGATTGATTGACGGCAGCGTGGCAAATCCGTTCAAAGCGGCGAGTCGCATCGTATCGTTTCTATAGAATGTTTGCGCGGAGTGCGTGCGCTTAATGAACAGAATGAGTTTAGATAAGCGGCGATGTGATTGCGAGAAATTGAATTGGCCGAGGGAATTAGCGTCGCTTCTGACGTCTGAAGTGTGTCGGACACGTTTTCTTCGACACGCGCGCTGTAGAACACGTTTCAATCCGTCCTCTTTAAATTGCCACACTTGTTGCAGTCTTTTTAGTAAGACGGACCTAATAGACATTGCTTGATACAATTTTTTTATATTATTTAAATCAGAAGTTTAATATGGTGTCAGAACGTGATTACATTAACTAGAATTGCAAATATAATAAATGACCACTTAGGTCTTTTTAATTCTTCTCTGTCGACTTTTTGGACTTTATTTAACTTTGACCATTTTGTATATATATTTATTTATATTTTTTATTATTCGATATTCTCTGAATAAATAAAAGAATTAAAGAACAATCGACGAAGGGTTGATAAGAATAGAAAAGAGAGTATAGCAAAGCAGATATATTCAAAGTTAAACAAAAGATTATCCAGTATAAATAATAAATAGCAACTTTATTATTCGAAATATATTTGTAAAAATATTTTAGTCATTATTATTTGTACTACCTTCTTTATTGAAGCTTATATTAAAATAAAAGTTGTAAGAAGTTTACATAAATCCAATCTTGCTGATCATATCAAATAAATTAATATTAAATTGAGATTAATGAGAATGATAATAAATAACAATAATAAATATTAATGATACTAAAGAATGATAATAATAATTTTTTTTGAGCAGGGAAGCGGAAAAATCTTCAGCAAGATACGCAGGGTGGGCCGTGTAATAATAATAATAATAATAATAACAAATTGAAAAGAAGCGCAGGTGAATCGCTCTCAGCAGACAGCATCCTTTTTCTTCGCGAAGCCGGATATTTTTATTTAGCAGCGGTTTACTCGACGCACGGGAGATTCGCCGAGTTTTTCGCGTTAAGGAACGGTGGGTGAGATCATTGTCGATTAAACACTTCAGTTGGTCGGTGCGAATCCTCCAGCGGTTGGCCAGATGCGGCGCATCACGGGAACGGATGGTCCCCGGAACGAGAAATCTCCTCGGGCAGCTTGCATAAATTTTTACGGATTTTCGCGCCGCGATTTCTCCGCAGTTTTTTTTTCGAACGATATGGATCCGGTAAAATTCCATCCCCATTTCCCGTGGCATTTTCGAAAACTCCCTCCACACCGTTCGAATAACCATATACCCGGTCATATTACGTCCCGGCCGTAAAACTAACCTCATCGAGCGAAACTTTTGATTAAAACGCTTAGACATTAAGCAGATCGCGCCGCGACGAGATTAGAACCCGCGCTTCTGCGCCGGAAGTTCGACCGATCGCCGTCATAAATCGCGCGAACGTTCTACGAAATCGCTCTAATTCGTTCGCGGATAGAGCATTTTTTAATTTTGCCATTTTTAGTCGCCGCTTTATGGGTAGTCATTGTTTTAACAATCGAGTGGAGAAATTATTTGGTGAAAAGATAATTGAATGTATTGGTTGGTGTTCTTTGTATGTTTATTAATTTTTGTAGAATAGTTTTAGCAATCCTTTTGGACACGATTTTTCTATAGATTTTAGGAAAATGAATGGTCATTTTTATTAAATTTAACAGTTAGAGAAATAGACGATAATATTTATTTTTAATCGATAATACCTTTCTGGTCGAGTGTTAATACAAAACTGAGCTCTCCCAGGAGAATTAACATTTTTATTATAGTACCCGAATTATATATTTAATCGTCTGTTGCGAGAGAAATTTTTATAGTTTAAATAATTTTGTAATGAAAAATGCGAAGCCCGTCATCGCGTTTAAACATATTTACACAGAGTTAAACATTCGATTTTATACCCACTTCTGTTATTTCCAGCGTGTAACGTTACACAACAAATTTAATTGTTCATTACGAGATTCTACGTCGCACGGAATATGTATTATTATATTGCGTTATTTATTTTACTTGGGCTCTGTCAAAGTATCAAAAGTAAAGCTAATTGGGTCACTTCAATGTACAAAGAGCGACCTTAATACAAATGACACAGGCACGTTTTGACAAAATCGACGAAACTTCGCACAATTTTCACCGATGATTATACAACGATAAATAATAATACAAATAGAAAGCGAACATTTTATACAAAACACGAGTTCTCAATGTCGATTACAGAAAATATAAATTCAACAAAAATGAATTGTATTTCTTAATAATTTTGTTTGAGTCGAAAGTAGTCTGATAATATTATCAAATCGTTTTAACCCTTTTTACTTGAGACTATTTTTACTCCAGAATGAAGACATTTGTTCCAACCATATTATTTTACTTTTATTATATTATTTTTATTCAGTATATGAAGGAAACTGGACGTGCATGTTTATATTATAGTAAGTATGTTGTATTATATTAAATATTGAGTATTGTATATTATATTATGTATTAAGTATAATATACTATATTAAATATGAAGTATGCTGTACTGTATTATATATTGAGTATTACATTTTATATTCTATATTAGATGTATTATACTGCATTACATATTAAGTATGATATATTATATTATATTGTTCATAAAGTATATTACATAATATATCATAATATTGTATTAAGTACACATGCTTTCCACTGTTCGACAAATTCACACCACAGAAGCCTCCAACCCCGCGACGCTTCTTCCAAAAAACACCAAAACTCTCATCGTCGCCTCCGCGAGGGTTGACACGATCGCAATAGCACATTTCGCCCGTCCGTTTCCCTCGCGGATGCATAAATCCGCAGTCCACTAATAACGACGGCGAGCGCGACGCGGGAGTCAGGCCCGTCGTCGTGCCTAGTAAAAATGAGAACGACTATATCGATTCCGCCAGTCAAGTATTTTAATTCCGTAGAACGGAGACCAGAGCGAGCGGCGTCGCTAACTGAGACAAGTCACGCATACACGTCGTCGAAGCGTTAACACGCGTAAAATCGTCGAACACTTCTCGCAAGCAGACAGCATCGTCGTCGTCGTCGTCGTCGTCATCGTCATCGATAACGAAGCCGTCCGGCAAACAAAAGTAACTTGGATAATTTCTGCAGCAACGTCGCGAACTTTTCGCGTCGAGATCAAAGGCGCTGAGGGACGATGCCGCGCATAGAGCCGGCGGCGGCTACGTCATCGCGAGCGGTTTTAAGAGTCACGCCCGGAAACGAAATTTATAGCGTGTAATATCATTACGTCGAATCGCTGGGATTTCGTTCGCGGTGGCGCCGACGGGGGAGGGAGGTCAGGGGTCAGGCGCCGGCTGCGGTATTCTAGCACCCCGTTTAATTTGTTCGCCGTTCCGTTCCTTTTTTCTACCTCTGTCGCGAACGACGACGGCGGGGAAAGAAGGAACGGAGTGTGCGGCACGAGAGAGAGAGAGAGGCAAAGAGAGAAAAAGTTGGAGAGATGAGGAGAAGAGAGTGAGAGAGTGAGAGAAAGAGAGCTAGAGAAAGCGAGAGAATGGTAGAGCGAGCGAGAGAGAGAAATAGCGAGGGGGAACACCGTAATATCCAACAGAAAATTTGTTCGGCGAAATGAAATTATCCAGCGACGATCTTGCATTATACTCGCGGTTCTACGTGCCCGGCATAACGCGGCGCGACTTCGTCCCTCTAATACGTGGAATACGTATCGAACGGTCGTATCGTATCTTCGGTTCTCGAATCGGGCGAGAATATCTCGGCCCCTCTCGAATTACGAAAGCTCCCTCCTCGAAGACAGAAACCGAACTAGAGGAGTGGGGGGTGAGTGGAGAGCAAAGGCGAAATTCCTTCGGCTTTTTGGTTTTACAGTTCTTTTACAGCCGGCGAATTGATACGTTTCCGACGAGCCGAGTTCTCTCCTCGGTTCGGACCCGCGACGGAGCCCCTCGGCTCGCAACGGAGACCCCTCGGTCCGCGATTCTCGCGATCCCCATTTCCTGCGAGCATCGCAAGCCGCCGCCGCCGCGGCTTCGATCGGTTCTCGCGCCGATGCTAAAAGCACGGTTAATTAACGGAAGCTGCGTCCTCGACTTGACGCGCGCGCGGGACCTGCTCGGCGTGCATCATCGTTCCCGATGAATCGCCGAAGAAACGGGACTAATGAGACAAAGTTCGATGCCGCGTCACTCGAGCGGTTTTAATTAAGGCGATGGACGCGCGCGCGCGAGCGAGGAACGCTACGCTCTAGCTCTCGCGCCTCGCCCCGCCGCTGGCAATATTTTCGCGTGTCCTATACACGAGCTCCGGGCATGGAAGCGATAAAGATAGAAAGATAGATATATAAAGAGAGAGAGAGAGAGAGGGAAATAGTGAGCGCTCCGAGCGATCTTCTTTTCCCGTCGAACGGCCGCGCGGCACCGCGCGCTTCCCCAATTAATTCGAGGCTTCTAATTCGATGAAACCGAGCGGAATGTTTTCGCAGCGTGATCGGCGAGGAACGCTCATCCATCGCCGGTTATCGCGGAAACTCATCCCGCGGGATTCGTATCGGAGCCCATCGGATCGCGATCGATTAATTGCGGACCCTCTCTCTCTCTCTCTATCTCTCTCTCTCTCTCGCTTAACCTTGCCGCTCGGCGGACTGCGGCGAACCGGAGGATAGAGGATCGATCATGGATCCGAATTCGCCCGGCGTCTCGGTTCACGGCGGACCGCGATCCCTCGGAGGCGAATTTCCCGGCGATGCCGAAGAGGAAGCGTTCGCGTCCGAGGCGCTATCCGGTGACCGAGATCGACGATGCGGGACTTATAGATGACGACGCAGAAGAGACTGGAAGAAGGGACTGGAGGAGGATATTGGGAGAAGAGATTGGGATGGAGAGAGTGGAAGAAGAGATTGGAAGAAGAGATTGAAAGTAGAGAGTGGAAGAAGAGATTGGAAGGAGAGACTAGAAGAAGAGATTGGAGGAAGAGACTGGAAGAAGAGATAGGAAGCATAAACTAGCTGAACGAAGACATTGGAAGGAGAGAGTTGAAGATGAGACTCGACGAAGAGATTGGAAGAACAGACTCGAAGTAGAGCCTGGAAGAAGAGATAGGAAGCAGAAACTAGAAGAAGAGTCTGGACGAAGGGACCGTAAAAAGAGACTGGCAAAACAGAGTCGAAGAAAAGCCTGGAAGACTAGAAGAATCCTCTCGAATCGCAGTGTCCTCCGCGCGGTATTATCTGGCCGCTCCGGCCGTCGGTTCGCGCGAACGTCGTAGCGACGGTCTCGTCGCTCAACTGAGCGATCCAGATACTTACATGCTAGTGGACAGAAACCGGGAGAAGAAGCCTCGCCGTGGACTCAGTCGTAGCAGGCCATGGTGATCCACGCACTCGCACGCCTTCCAATCCGTCGCTTGCTCTGAGAAATCTGACGGTCCGACGTCGAGCGGCGTGCGAACCGAAATCCCTGGAGGGCCCCCTCGGCGATACGGTCCCCTATCGGACGAGCGCGACGGCGTCCAGCCTGCTGGCTAGAAGATCATTCCTCCTCGGGGCACTCAGAACAAAAAAGGAATTGCCACTTTTGTTCGCGACGCTCGAAGCGAACCGAACCGTCTCCCTCTACGGGGAGCGATCCTCACACCGGGACACGTTTCCGCGGCGATCAGCCGATCGGTGAACGGGGGCCGAGAGAGAGAGAGAGAGACCGGGCGGGATGGATCGATCGATCGGGCACCAAAACGATGGACGCGAACCAAAACTGATCGAACGATTTTATCGATCACCAATCCGGACGGACACTTGCTCGGAGCGCGGGTTCCATTTAGATGACGCGTCGGCGGCGTCGGCGGCGACTGTCGCAGGATCGGCGAACCGTGTGCGGCCCGAACCTTCGCGCGAGACCAACTCAGTCTCCTCGAGCCGGTAGGATGCTGACGACGAGGACGCCGACGCCGACGCCGGCGCTTCCAACGCCGCCGCCACCGCCGCCGCCGCCGCCGCGGCTGCCCGCCGGGGGTCGAGGATGGCTCCGGCTTCGCGACTGCGCCCTTTCGGCTCTCTTCAACCCATTACGGTTCTCACCCGTTCGCGCTCACGGACATCGACGCACACCCTACCAGCTGCGACAGACCTTATCATACGGGGGCTTTGGTGTACGATGTAAGGCTAACACGCTGCCAACCGTGCGCTCGCGCTCCCCTATAATAACGTTTCCTCCCCTCCTCCTCCTCCTCCCTCCTCCTACCGCCCCTCTTTGTGTTGGTGCGCTGCTTCTTCCCTTGCCCGCCCTCCGATCGCAACTCTTTCTCTCTCTCTCTCTGTAGTCTGTCTCTCTCGCTCTCGCTTCAATCTCTTTCTTTCTCTACACTCTCTGCCCTTCTCTCAATCTCTCTCCGTTACTCTCTAGTTCTCCATTCTGTCTCTCTGTCACTCTTTCGCAATCTCTGTCTCTGTTACTCTTTATCTTTCTCTTACTCTCTTACTCTCTATTCTGTCTCTGTCTCTCAATCTCTCTTCCTAACTATCTTTCTATTCTGTCTTTTACTCTCTGTCTCTCTCAATCTCTCTCTTACTGTCTATTCTGTCTCTGTCTCTCAATCTCTCTTACTCTTTATCTCTCTATTCTTTCTCTCCATCTACCTCTGTTCTGTCTCTCTCTCTCTCTCTCAACCTCTCTCTTATTCTCCATCTCTCTTTTATTCTCTATCTCTCTTATTCTCCATCTCTCTTTTATTCTCTATCTCTCTTATTCTCCATCTCTTTCTCTCATTCTCCATCCCTCTCCGTACACCACCATGGCTCGCCCCGTCTCCGTCGCGCGGCGCCCCTCCCCGCCCCCGGATCCGACACACACCACCCACCGATTCCCCAGCCTACCGCTTCAGACCGTGGCCGTATTCCCCTCAGCCGCAACACGTAGTCTTGCAGCTACTCTCGCCCTGCCTCCGCGTACATCCCGTCCCCCCCTTCGCCCCCCTTCACCCCCCGTGATACATCATCGTATCGCTTTATGTCTCGCGTAACGTTTTATTAACCAGAAATCAAGTGCGCCTCGTTTCATCTTATACACCGCCCCGCGCGCGCGCTCGCGAGCACTGCCGCCACCGTGCCACTGCTACTACCTACCTACCTACCTACCGGCATTGGTTCGCCAAACGCTGTGTTTCCGCCCCGCCACCGTCGTCGCCGTAGTCTCGTCAACCCGTTGACAATCTCTACTACCCGTGGCACAACCTGATCGATTTCAGCAATCTAAATGTTGAAAAATGATGCTCGACGGGCGTCGACTTCTCCCGTTCGCCGGGGCAATGCTGATTAACCGGAGAACTCGATTTATAACGGGATAACGTTGTTGTGGGTTGAAGGCGATGGAGGGCGGTGGGGAGGGAGGGAGGGAGTTTTTGGGAATATTGCCAGGTGGGATGGTTCGATGGTTTGGGGAACGGTAGGTGGGGTTAGGTTTGGCTTTAGGATGTTTTTAGGACGTCTTTAGGATGTCTTCAAGACATCTTTAGGATGTCTTCAGGACGTCTTTAGTATGTCTTCAGGACGTCTTCAGAATGTCTTCAAGATGCCCGGAATTTCTTAAGAATGGTCTGTGAATAGTCTGTGAACGGTATTAAAACCGTAAATAATAAAAATATAAAATATAAAAATATCTCGCCATCAAAAGGCTATATAAATAGTCCTTGAAACACCCCAACTTAGACGTCCCTTTAACGTCTTAAAGACGTCCGTTTCAGGTCGTAAGAGATTCTAACCTGAAATAATTATAAAACGACCGTCTTTAACACATCTAATGCTTATTAGACAATCTCCTCAAGACCTCCATAATTCCATAATTAATAAAATCCCTCGAATTGTCTACCGACAATTGTCTACCAAGCTTTCCTCAGCTTTCAAGCGTTCAATCCCCTTAACCTCAAAATCACCGAGCAGCTAAACAGAGGCCCCGATCGTCGCGCCGTTCGGAACGCACCTAATCAAGCCGGCCGTGGTCGTTGAAGTGTTCGCCGAAGAACCGTCGAGAAGAATTCCGTAAGAAAAGCATCGGCGTCCGAGCCGGATTTCTAGGTGGAATCCCGGAGTCCTTGCTCCGCTGCGACGGTTGCCACACTGTCTCCGACGGGGGGGTCGGTTCGATTAACGAGCTGGCTCGTGAACGACATTTCAGAAGAAGCCGAGGGGATCTTAGCCCCGGGTAATTGACTCTTCGGCCGGGAAAGGGGCGGGATTGATGGGGACGGGGACGATGTTAAACGAGCGAGCGCGTGTTCTGATCGCCGCGTCGCGGCTGAGAACACCTGCTGGGAGGAGGGTGGAGGGAGGAGGAGGAGGAGGGCGGAGGAGGAGAGAGGCCCCTTCGGGCTGACACTTCGCGGCGAGGGGGAGTGACAGGCCGTGGAGAGAGAGACCTGTATCCAGCAGGACTTTTCCAGTTTCGTTGACCGGGGAACCGGCGTGGCCGACCGATGCTCGGCTACCGATTGATATCTCCTCTGTCTTATTGTTTCCGTACCTGGTGATTGATGTCTGGTCGCGGACGGGGAACAGGACGACGAGGCGCAGCGTCCCGACGTTGAGAACGCTTTAGTCGTTTGTCGAAAATGGTCGTCGCGGTGACGTCTGGAAAATTGGTGGAATATAGGGGTTGGCTGCCTTAATTCTACGATACAAATTTAAATAAATTAATGTGTTTGAGGCTGGGTTTAGGGACTATTAAACGCAGGTCGTTTATGTTAGTTTGTATACGGTGGGGAGCAAAATTGTACTTCATCAGTAACATAATATACACTTTGAAAATTTTCCTTAAATTTCACATTAATACAAAACAAATATCCTCTATTTTTATCAAAACCACAGTATCTCCGCCTCTACTAATACATCAACAATTTAAAGAGCAAACCGTCGAAGAAGCATCGATTCGCGGGCGATTAATAAGCTCTCAACAGTCCCATCCTTAATTTATGAAAATTCCCCATAGCTCGCCCGCTTATTCGAGCCCCCAAACAGAGAACAGGTGCGATTTAAAGCAGGAGAATATTATTCGATCGATTGAAGAAAAGCGATACACATAAACTATTCCCGAGCCGCCGGGATGATTAATGGCCGAACAGCACGTAAAATAGAACGAAACGCAGAAAACGATGATTTTTATTCCGCATCAAGATCCCCCGGTCTAACTTCCATTTAATGGACGTTTATTTCTGTATCTTGCCGCTGCAATTATGTTTCGCTTACGGTATGACAAATCGGGAACCGGGAGGTAATATCATCCCTTTTCCCAGCGAAGCGGCCATGTTGGTCGCACGAACGAGAGACAATATGGAAAATAAATATCCGATCGAAATATCGCGGATCGCGTCGAAGTCGATCGTCGCGAAGAATTCACAAGGTTCCATAATGATTTGTCGAGGTTATGTCAAGGCGTTAGGAGGGAAATGGAGACGCAGTTCTATGGGTGATTTGTTTCACGATTCGCTTTTTAACCAGATTTCGAACAATTTTTTCAGCGCGGCGACTCAAAGACATTTTCACGGGATCGCACGATATACGACGATTTTGATATTTTCGAGTCGCGAAGAATCCTCCCAATTCCATAATGATTTGCCGACGTGTTACGGGGGAAACCGATTCGCCGGTAAAACACGAATTCGTGCTGGCGAACCTGAAAGCTGTTGCCGGTGTCGAAGTTTCGAACTCCGAAGTCGTAGCTAGGCAGCCAGCACGCGGTAATCTACCGTGCAATCATAACTCGATTGAAGTAGAATAACTGACCGTGCATTTCGTTTCGCAAAAATTCCACTCGACGTACTTCCACGTGCGATTTGTTTCGCGATTCGCTTTCTGTGCAGTTCCGAAGAGATTTTTTCGGCACTGCGATCTCGATATTTTCTAGTCGCCATAAATTCTCCATATTCCATAATAATTGACCGACGTGTTACGGGGTAAACGGTGACACAGTTCCACGTGCGATTTGTTTCGCGATTCACTTTCTACCCTCTTACAAAGATTTTTTTCGGCGCTGCGATCTCGATAATTTTGCGCGATGTTCACCGATCTCCGAAATTTTTACACGACGTTCGCCGATCTCCGATATTTTTACGCGACGTTCGACGATCTCCGATATTTTGGCGACGGGGCGCCGCCGGTTTCCAGAATTCGTGAAGTTCGAGGCTCGCCGATCCGATTGGCACGGAATCCGGAAAGTTACGCGATTAGAATCGACCCGCGAGCCGGTTTTGAAAATTGATATTGCGGCCCCGGCGTAAGTTCCAGTCTCGGCCGTCTAAGACACCGCCGCCGCCGACACCGCCCTGTGGCACGGATGCTGATGGAAATAGGGCACCGGGGCGCCGCCCGTGGATTTCTGGGGCGGATTCCTGAATTTTCCATGCGTCCTGAACAAGCTCGCCTGCATAAAGCATAGAGGTATGTAACGCATGGACGTCGCGTGCCTCCTTAATTTGAGAAACGGTCCCGCAATCCCATAATCCCACGTCGGAAATAGCGACGCTCGGATTTATAATATATCAATCGGTGTTTAGCGTCGCGGACGCCTCGGGCTGCGGCGAAATTAAGGGTTTAATGGCGATTCTGCGAACGATAATCGGTTGAATGGAAATAACTAATTATAGGAGTGATAAATTATTTATAGGAATTCGTTACGAACCCTTGAATTTGTTAAAAGAATTTTATTTGTCCCCTGTTTTCATCTATTCACGAGGGAACTTTTTAAATTAATTATTTATAAATATTTCAAATTAATTGTTACTTCATTTCTGAATTGTTGGATTATCAAGACTGCGAGAAAATTAAGGATACACAGTCACTTCTCTAAACAATAACAATCTCACTCGGAATAACTAATTATAAGAGCATTCAATTTTTTATATTTTGTCGCGATCCCTAGACTTTGTTAAAATTATTAAAAGAACAAATAGAACCTTATCCATCCCCTGTTCTTCTCCAGTCACGAAGAAACTTTTTAAACTATTTACCATTTGCAAATTGTTGAGATTATCAAAGCACTAAATTATATATTATAATAAAAATAGTAAGGTTATGTTTAGATACACGCGCAGTTTAGATACAGTCTCGTCATTATTGCAAAGCGATTTAATAACTGAACAACAGACCTTTATATAAATTAGTAATTTATAAATAAGTAATTTTATATAACGAACGTTATTCTATAAAATTATTCAATTGATAAATTTCACTGTTAACCTTTCGAAAAGTTATTAACAAAATTTTTAGCGTGACCATTCCAGCGTCGACCTATTTAAGAAGGGGAACGGCGAACGCGCGCGCCAGCAATCGTTTCCAAAATAATGCAATTTTGCAATGCGTGACGTTCGCGCTGCAATCTGATTGGCATTCTCGATACTTTGATTAAACAGTGGGTCGTCCACCAGCTGCAGCTCGATTGGCCCCGGATAACATTACCTTAGCCGGATACTGTCTGAATACGAATCAGACGCGGCGAGTTCTACAATAAATTTACAAAGTCGTGCGGCGTCTCTACGGTATAATTGCGAACGACTGAATGAGATACGAAATTATCGAAACTATTCTATTATTCTATTATTCTATTATTCTATTATTCTATTCTATATTCGTTGTTCTATTAATTGAGGGGTTGTGTGGAATAAAACACTCGCGTAGCGTAAAACTTAAAAAAATAATTATATTTAGAGAAATCAATAATTCCTCTATCTTCCTCTAATAATTAATTATTAGAATTAAATTATCAAATAATATTAACCCTTTGCACTCGAAGTAATTTTAAGCTTGGATCCAAAACCCTAATCGAAATTCCGTACTTTGAATATAGAAATTTTCACAAAATACAGAAATTCGTCGTTCTGCACTATTAATAGTAATAATTCATTAATTAATTGAAATTCAGTTGTCTTTTGTTCGACGAACAAAGTTATTCCAAATTCTGCAGACGAACCGACGACAATTCGTTCGACGAAATCTCGCTGAAATTTTACTGTTACATGGTTGGAGGAGGTGGAGGAGGAGGGGGGAAATGCGCTTCGCATCCAGCATTATGTAAGAGGATATTCTTAAAGATGTAATATCTGGACTCGCAAAGAAGTTACGGCGAATGTAATGAAGTTTCAGGTTCGTAAAGGATGCTTATAAGTGAGATATCATTTTATCAGCACACGACGGAATTACGAGAGGAATTCTCCGCGGAATGAGCGCGAGACTTCGATCATAGCGAAACGTTCAAACGGAGAAACGTGTTTACAGGAATTTATGGGTGAGATTTTATATTTTCACAGAAATTTTCATAGAGAAAAAATTGTTTGCGTTAAGTGCGATATATGGACGGTGCATAGATTGTTCTTACTTTAATTGTTAATTGTTTTAACTGTTTTATTTGGCTGTTAATAATGCAGTGGTATTTGTAAATTAAAATGCCTAAACATTGCCATAATATTTCATACAATTTTTGTCATAAATATATAAAATTCTCAGTCCGACGAAATATAATTATTGCACATTAACATTGAAATTATTATCTGAACAGAAATATCTAATATTTCTCGGTGCTTTAGATCTCTGTTTCATAAAAATCTGAGAAGCAATCACCCCCTCCACCAAAATATTCTAATATTTTCAAGATTCACCATTCCCCCAAGTTCATTATTTTTACCACCCCCGCATCTGGCTACCCACGCAGTTGTTGTTACTTGACTTATTTATGCATTCATTTATAAGCAGGTACTCGAAGTTTGAGTAGAGACCGAGGGTGCTCGATAATTAAGGGATGGCGCGTTCATTATTGAAAATGAACGGAACGCGAACTACAGAAAACATAACGCGGATGAATAATTAATTCTAGTTTAGAACTGTTCTCGAGATTAAAGTAGATTCGTTAACAAATGAATGGATTCGTCACAGTGTTGTTTATTCGCAATGTGAGGGGCACGGGGGGTAGTATGGAGGTGAGAAGCGTTACCGAGAAATTGTTATATTATTATTATTGTTATGTTATAGTCTATATTATAGTATTGTTATATTGTTATAGTCTATAATATGTTATTACTGTATTACAGACTATATTATGTTATTATTATATTATATTCTATATCACGTCACTATTATTCTACTAAAGCCACGATCAAATTAAACACATTCACCGAAAACCAATCGCCATCCTCGCCAGTGAAAAGTACTAAAACTACCCCGCGAACAACACGTGACACCGAGACTTCAATCAAAGCAGCACAATCGCCGCCGGTCTCCTTTTTCTATCAGCCTCGCACACACACACACACACACACACGGGTGCCGATCTTTCAACAAATCGCCAAGAAACGTTTTTCGAACTCCGCGGGACGACGTCAAACTCGATAACAGTAGCAGCGAACAAAGTTCCGCAGCGTCAAAGGGGTTGGCTTCGCTTCGCGGCAGGATAGATTTCCTAGTGGAACTCGCTTCCACGAAGTCGCAACGTTTCCAGAGGCCCGATGGTAATCCCGTGGTCGAAAATTCGCCGGCCCTTCAATTCCGTGAGAGAGAGAGAGAGAGAGGGAAAAGGGGGTGGTGGTGGTAGAGCTCGCAAAATTTTATGAAAATCACCGTATGGAAAGCGAAGAGTCGCATAGTCCCGATTAGATCGCATAAACACGATTATATCGCGGCGGTCGAAGGCGCGCGCGGTCCTGCTGCCCTCGCGAAATAGGATTCCGAGAAAATATAGATTAACGGTGGGAACGGAGGGGCGGTGGCGGAGGGTGCAACGGTAGAGGGGCGGCGGCGGAGTCGCGGCGAAAAGGTTCGCAAAAATGAGCACTCTCGCCCTGTACATGTAACCGCAATCGAATCGAACCCGCTGATAGAATTTCAGTCGGCGGCGTCTAGCCGGGCGGTGGTGCTGCCGTTGAAGTGCTGCTGGAAATTCTCTTAAGATTAAACCGCCGCGCGGCGCGCGGACACACAAGCGGACGCGCGCGCGCGAGCGAGCGAGCTGGCGAGCACCGGCACCGACCTGCCACTCCGTTGACCTTAATACAGAATTTTCCTCGGTCAAAGAATTTTCTCGCCCGTAACGAACTGGCCGGCGTTTGTTATGGCGCTCGGTAAAACGGCCGGGATGCGTGCACGCGCAAACAAGCACGCAATAGCGTAAGAGAGTAAGAGAGACGGAGAGGGGTCGGTGGGCGGACCGAGGGTCGGTGAGAGAGGCTGAGATAGAGAGAAAGACGGGCGAAGAGACGGAGAGCAGGGAGGAAGACGGAGACAGGGAGGAAGATGGGGAGACAGAGAGAAAGGTAGAGAGGAGGGCAGAGTGACAGAGAGGAAGACAGCGTGACAGAGGCAAAAACAGAGTAACACAGGCACACAGAGGAGAAGAGTGATCATTTGACAAGTTGTAAGTGATCAATTGATCAGTGATCAAATGAACAGTGATCAGTTGACCACTGATCAGTGATCAGTTAACCAGTGCTCAGTCATCAGTTGACCAATGGTCAGTGAACAATTCACCAGTGATCAGTGATCAGTGATCGGTTGACCAGTGCTTAGAGGTCAGTGATCAGTGGTCAGTGATCAATTAACTAGAGATTAGTGGTCAGTGATCAGTGATCAGTGGTCAGTGGTCAATTAACTAGAGATTAAAGGTCAGTGATCAGTGGTCATCGGTCAGTGGTCAATTGACCAGTGGTCAGTGGAGAATTGACAGAGTGACAGAGGGGAGGACAGAGTGACAGAGAGGAAGAACAGTGACATAGAAAGACAGAGTGACAGAGACAAAGACAGGGAAAGACATAGAGACAGAGAGGAAGACAGAGACACACTGAGGAAGACAGAGTAACATAGGCAGTCCGAGAGTAAAGCAGAGAGGGAGGGAGGAAAACAGAGAGACAGAGAGAAACACAGAGAACAACAGAGAAGGATAGAAAGTGAGGGAGAAAGAGAGATGATGTCGTAGATTGTGGCTAGAAAATAAACACCGGGGGTGTACGGTTCTATGCGACTAACCGACAGTTATACACCTGCGACTACGGAGAGAGGGAGAGAGTGAGAGAGAGAGAGATCCCGGCCACCTCGAGAACTCTCCACACACCGAGACGATATTTACACGATTCTGCTGACACTCCGTTCAACCGTGAGCACCGCTGAAATATGAAACGAGAAACAAACGGCTGGACGGGGAAACTAGACCCCAACGAAAGAGGAATCTCCGGGAAAACTTTCGCGGAGTTGCTCCGCCGGATACGACGATGATACTACCCCCCCGGTTTGAAGTATGTGGCGGACTGATCAAATGAAATTTTAATCCTTTATCACTTTGCGGTCCCGCGAGGCGACAGGTTACGAAATATGGAACGGCTGCGGAGGAATTTTCTTCTTTTCGAGAAGCGGAAAGGGCGGAGGCTTAACCTTTCGCTGACGGTACAGTCTTAACTGGAAATCTGAAATATTTTTTGAGGTTTATGGTGTTTCTATTTTATAGAGGTTGGGGCATATAATTATGGGATTGCAATTAACAGCTTTTAATAGTTTTTTAAAATTAGAGGAGCAGCAATTGAGGATTTAAAAATATTGTTATATTCAATTTGTTTCCATCGTCCATCCTTTCATCCAAATATTCTAATGATATTCACAAAATAATTTTCACATCTTGACATAACCTTATATTTTACGAGTTTTACAAATATCTCCTACACGATTCAATTCTGCATAATTTATTTCCCGCGATGGTTCCGAGATGTCTGAAAATGATTTTCCTAAAAATATTTGACGAGTATTGCGCTTCTTATTTGCCGATACGCGTGTCGGGGGAGGGGGGGGGGGGGATGAAAACAATTCCCGAGATTGGGGGTGGGAAATAGATTTGGCTGAATGTCTTGGGAAATACTCGTGCCGCGAGAACGATCCGCGTCGAATCTTTTCATTGAATATTGAACTAATAATAATTCGAATTCCACCGAAATATACTACAAAATTTTACCTCTTTGTTCGATTGTATAATTATTTTGCAACACGAGAGAATTTAAATTGCAATGATTCGTCTCGTTGTTTTAATCTAGATTATATATACAGTGTTTATATTTTTCCAAAAAAGAAATTAAGAATAGAACGCTTTGCTACGTCGTTCGAGAAATAACATTTCGAGCGAACCAAATATAAAATGTGCTTCGAGACGATGGAAGAAAATGAATCGTTTTCTTACGTTTCAGTAACCGACGGGGATAGAGAAACATTCTCTTGGTATTCTTTGGTTTAAAGACGCAGCAGCGGAGCGATTTAAACTTTTGCTCGATTTATCGAAACGTTAAATGCTTTCATTCATTTATGCACTTTGTTTACTTCGAGATAATTGCAGCATTCTTCATTACAGACGCAACTATTAACCTCATAAGTAAATAATCATAAACATAACCTCGTAAGCAATTAATTCCTCGCAGTATAATTTAATCGCGTCCAAATCAAATATTTCAATACACCATTTCATTTCACATATTTTTTAATTTTTCATCAAACAAAAAATAACTGTTACTTAATCAACATTTTGCTGTCGTGTTATGTTTATACATAGGTGTCAAGAAGAAAATTAATTAATACTTTCTTAAAGTTTACATATAGATAATAAAATAATATATTTCAATTTTATATAAAATTAAAAAACATTGAAGAAATAAATAAATAACTTTGATGGCTCAGAGTAGACATATAGCTGTAAAGGGTTACAGCAGAAACCGGAAATTTCAGACCAGATTCTTGAACTCCGCGAACCACTTAAGGGGTTATTAATAATTTCGTCACGATCGTAAAACAATTAAGCACCGTCGTACGAATAGTTTAAATAAAACAATCGCCTTACACAGAGAGACACGTATACCGAGACAAGATCAACTACGAAGATCCATCGAGACGGTGTCCATACAGTGCGCTTCACCTCGACGTCATACTTCATCCGTTGTTAATTCGATTTCCCCGTTGACGCGGCCAAATGTCCCGACAACGTTGTCAGTCACCGGTGTTTCTAATTATTTTCCGCTGCGACCAGTTTCTATTCCCGGGGCGGGGGTAGCAGCGCGCCGGGCAACGAGGAAAGGAATCAGCGTTAAACGCGCGAATTCCTGGTGGAATTGCAGCGAACTGAATCGGGTCCTCCTTATAGAACCGGCCAAACCATGTAGAAATCAAAGTCACTTGACGTGAGATCGGAGGAATTTCATTTGCTAGATTCTGTGTGCCCGGGGAAACCTTTCGGCCCGATTAACTCGAACGACAGTCGGGGACGCCGGTACAACTTTGTAATGGCTCGACCGTGCGTTTTCGAGCTATCAATTCTTCGTCTTGTAACGGGCTCCTCTCAACTATATCACCCTACCGGCGAAAAGATGGTGGCCAACTATACCGAGACAATTACGGCTCGCAACGGTTTCGTCCCGCAGATCTATGTACGGTAGCGGATCGATCACTATACTCCATTGTGTTCGACGACTTAGGAATTCTTTTCTGACATAGTTTCGGCATTTTTGGCGCTCCTGTAATCTTGTAATGGTTTCCGGAAAATACGGTGAAAAGTACTTCTGACAAAAGTTAATCAACTGTTAGATAGATATATTTATATAATATAAGTATATTATACACAATACATAGGGAACATGATATAAATGTATAAATATATGAATGTACAATATTATAAAACTATAGATGTATAAATGTAATATATAAACATTTAATATAGCAAAGGACAGTCGAGCAGTAGTCAGTGATCAATTTTCCTGTGGTCAGTGGTCATTTGACCAGTTGTAAGTGGTAAATTGATCAGTGATCAGTGGTCAGTGATCAATTGATTAGTGGTCAGTGATCAGTGACCAGCTGACCATTTCTCACTGTACAGTTAACCACTTTTCAAAAACCATCGATCAATCAACAAAGCATCACTGCTTCAAATCCCTTCACCCCAAATCGACCCACTCTAAACTAAAACAACGTTAAACAAAACCATTCATTGACTCCGCGCCCGTATTATATAAATTCCGCAATATAATATCTCATTCCGCGGGATGATTTATCGCGAAAATAAAACGTACGACAGAGATAGGGAGCCTCGGCTATGAATCATAGATACTTAAAACCGCTGCGAAGATTACGAAGAGTGTAATCCATAATAGCTTGTCCTCTATAATATTCATTCTTGAGTAAAGATAAAAAAAAAAGAAATATTTTCCACCCTTATTCACAATGGACGACAGTCTAATCCACCTCCCTCCCCGCTCGGTGTCATGATTTATTTCGTGACCAGACTCGCAAGGGTCCCCTTATTATTAATAACTCCCCATAATGTTGCCCTTTAATCGATGCGAGCCGTGGCGCACACTCGTACCTACAAATTCGACGGTAAATTACAGTTGTGTGTGTCCCAATGAATATTGCAAAGTCTACGTTCGATGACTATGGATAAGACGTTCGATAACTATGGATAAGACGTACAATAATTATAGATAAAATGTTCGATAACGATAGATAAGATGTTCGAAAATTTCAATCCTGTTCGACAGCTTTTCGAGCAGTGAATTACATGGTCGAGGGGGGTAGGGTGTGACAATGAATTATGTTCAGGTGAAGGGTTGACAATTTCCCTCGCCGCTTCGGGGACACGTCAGCGGTGAATCATTGAGATCGTCATTAGACTAATTGCGTGTTTGCGCGGCGGAAGTATCATCGTGACGGTAATAACAGCTTGAAATTGTTTTGTCATTGAAGAGCCGGTTGAAGAAATTAATGCGAATTAATGAGGCACCGCGGATCGTGTCCGATCGAGAGGCCACGGAGATGCGTCGGAAGAAGAGTGCATTTACAGGACGCGGTTTCACTCGGTTTCAATCATCGGCGATGGTAAACCCGTTTTAAATGTTCCGCGCGATGCCAATTCGAGCGAGAAATATCAATAAACCGGTTACAAGTAGCACTCGAAGAGTTTCAAGGAAACAGCGCAAGCTAAAACCCGAGGATTAAATGATCGACGGTTTAGCGTGGCGGTGGATTATGAATTAAGCTCGTTTCTCACTCGTTGTTGATTGTTCAACCGGTCTGATAATATAAGTTGTTTATATTATCAGACTGAATTATGCAACTCATTGTGCATTTGTTAGTATATATTATGAGTAGTTAACCAGTGGTCACTGATCAGTGATCAGTTCTCCAGTGGTCACTAACCAGTGATCAGTTAACCAATGGTCAGTAATCAGTGATGAGTAAGCTAGTTGTCAAATAATTAAAGAATCAAAATCCTTTATTTAATTTCATCCAAGCTCATTTTCATATAGAATAAAAATATTTAAAATATTTAAAATATTTAAAAATACCATTGCACTATTTTCAACTCATTAATATAATTAAAAAACAAAATCAATATCTATGCATTTCATATATCTCGTAACTAATGCAAAAGATTCTTATTTTACATAAATATCCGATAAAATATCAATCGTAAAATTCAGTGATTTTATTTTTGGAAGAATATTTATTCTTTCGGCGTTTACCTAGTTTTTAGAAAGGTAAAATAAATTGTTTGTTTAAACTGCAGTAGATGTTTTTTGCAAAAGCTATTACAGTTGATTTTTTTCTATTGTCGGTGGCAGCTTGTCGGAATTAATAACAAAGCAGCCAGAAAAAAATCGCCGACCGCGTACTTCTAACAATTATTGAGTGCCTTATAAAAAAGCACATATTGGGCTTCCTGAGTGATCCTACCTATGCTAAGGGATGAATAATGCATCAGTTGTGTTTGGCTCGCTATGGTGGCCTCGCGTACAACGGGATATGTGCACCGGGGACAGTCGGTGCAGCAGCTTTTGCGCAGCGAAACAGTGGAAAGAATAATTGCAAAGTCGATGCTCCGATAAGTATTTCCATAACATTGATAGAAAATTGTTATAATACAATATTGAATAGTAATATTAAAAATTCCCTTTATTATAATATATACATATATACATTTTTGTCTGTTAATATTGCTATAAGCCTTTTAGATATGATAAATTACACACATTTTATTTTTACACACACGCACGTCGCAGTATACCACGGCAATTCTAGTTACAATAATATAGAAAAGTGTCGTCTGTTATAAAAAAATGAAGATAAAACTTTAGCTACCAATAGTATGGCAAGTAGCCTGAGAACGATGATTTCCCAGGAACTAAGATGGTTGCTCATTGAGATTGGTATTGTATGATCCAAATTATTATTCTTATCGCGCTGAAAAGTTGCATACGACATATCGAAAAACTGTAGAAAAATATAGGAAAAATATAAAGAATTAGAATAAATTTCAATTTATTATTGACTTACAAAGCACTTACCATAAGAAGACGATGAAAGAAACAGTGGAGAATCAAATTACAAATAAAAGTCATATTAAGATGATATTTTCATGAGGACTATGTCTTCTATGGCGTTGAACCCTGGGATCCTATAACAATTCGATAAACAAATATATTAAGTGAAATGAATAAAGTATAGTTAATGTTTAAGCGATTATTAAATTTTATATTAGTTCGCGAAGAAAAATACGGAGACATTAAAACGAACAGAACACGTGGCTTCTGATTTCAGTAGAATAATCCACTATGGTCAGACAAGCGCCTTTAGCTGCTGTGTTCAGTGTTCGTCACTTATCTATTTATTATAAGTGCGTGGTATATACGCGTTATTTTATTATTACAGACTCAATGATGATAAAATTTACTATCATTGCCTCATTATTAAATATTTGTGCTATTTATATAAAACTCTATATTGCTACTACATTCAAATTACAATTTTAATGTTAATTATTATTCGAATTCTAGCTTCTTTCGACTGCACTTTGGATTTCTATGCATTTAAAATTACACTGTAGTTCCTTATACGAAATAGAAATGTTTTACATTCATTTTAAAGAGATAAAAATTTATTTACTTTCTTCCATGGTCTCAAAATAAATGAAGAATATATTACAATATTAATAATTCCTTCTGTTTTTAACAGATACTTTTAGACACTAAAAAATCATTTAAAAGACTTCAATACTATTTACAAAGCAAACAAATCTGCAACATCCAATACTCTATTACACTAAATCCACCCGGTATATATAACAAATACTACGCTGTACAAAGGACAACTATACTGTTCTCGATCTCCAATCTCTTCAACGTTTCCTACAATTTCCGTGCGAAACATTGTTCCCCCCTTCCCCTCGCCTTGAGAAAGATCTGTAACCTCCTATTAGCCGGCACTGCGTAACTCTCATTTCCTCGCGGGCATCGCACGGCACCGAAGACAACGGGAGGGGCGCGGGCGTGCGATAAATAGAGCAAACGCATCCCTCGCCGGGGACCAGGTCGAAATTAATATCCCGCGATCTTTATTCATTTCCCGGGCCCCCGTTTGTCTCGCCGGTCGGCTTTCCCGGAACGCGGGACCCGCGGTCCTTATTTATGCGAATATTATTACACGCCCGGTGGCCGGGATGCGGCGAACGCGCGGTATTTTCGACGCCGTGGATCCGATTCCGGATCTGAAAACTGTGCGACGAGCTTTAGAGAAAGCCTCTCCTTTTCCCCTCCTCTCCTCTTCTCTATCTATATGTATACGTATATATTTCTCTCTTTCTCTCTCTCTCTCTTTCTGTCACTTTTTGCATAGCCAAAAGGGTTTCTGTAATTAGGTTTGTTCTTTTTTTATGTGTGTATTTTTATAGTGTCTATATTTTGGCATATCTTTTTATTTTTCAAATTATCTTTATTTCTCCTGCCGTCTTTGTTTTTTAAATTGCTTTATTTTGTCATGCGTTCTCTTTCTTCTCATTTTTCCTGCTTTTTATGCTCCTTGCTCGAATCTTTTTTTGTGTTTCATTGCGCTTCTCTATTTTTATTTTCTCTTCTGTTAAAGTTTCTTTGTCCCTTATTGTGTTTTGGTTTTCTCATTCGTTTCCCCTTGCTCAAAGTTTATTTTCCACGCATTGTTTAATTTACATCTTTCTTCTTTTTATTCTTCGTCCCTCTCTCTCTCTTTCTTTCTCTCTCTCTCTTTTTCCTTCTCTTTCTATCTCTGTCACAATTCCTCTCCTCCGTCACTCTCCACCCTTCATCCTATCTCTAACACATCCCTTACTCAAATTTTCCCTTCCTCGCACCCTTCTCGCCTCCCCATTCACCCTTCGAGTCCGTTTACCTCTCACACCGCCCTTCCTCAATTTCTCCCATTTCCACCGTATCACCGAATTCCTCTTTCGCTCTCCCTTTGTCTCCCGCGCATCGCGCCACCGAATTTCCCTTCGCCCGTAGCCTGAGCGCCGCCTAGGGCCGCCCCTCGCCGCGCGTCGTAACTTGACATACCGCGCACGTATAATCTTTCCAGATTCGTTGATTCCTCGCCGCGGCGAGGTCGCGGGGGTTGAAACACGCCGAAACTGCGAGCAGCCCCGCAAATACTCGTCGCGCGTCGCGGCGCTATACGTGCCGCACGGGAGAGGCGCGCTGCATCGCGCGGTATTTGTCGCGCGTTTTGCGCCGCGTCCGCACGCGGCCCGCGACGGCGACGGCGTGCGTCGCGAACCGTTGCCCGGAATTAACCCTTCGCACTCGAAGCGATTTTAACTATTCGCACTCGAAGCGATTTTAACTATTCGCACTCGAAGCGATTTTAACCCTTCGCACTCGAAGCGATTTCAAATGTAAATCAGAAATAATTTTTCTGTTTCCTAGTATTTCCATTCCATGCAACAAAATGTACTTTTATGCATACAAAATTGATTCCTGTGACTCCTACCAACAGTTTCACTACTTAACAATTTTTTCACTCGAAACTTTGTTTCTATAAAAATTATCTTAGGATACGATAGAAGAATTTCAGTGGTGCCTCACAGTCACCATTCGAGCGCAAAGGGTTAAAAATATAAATATACTTGTTACATTAGAGCAACGATCGTTTCATTCAGCACAGTTTATATTCAAAACCAAGAGAAACGTATCCACAGAAATCACGCGCACCATATTTCTGTCGCGAGTTTCCGTACACTGACAGTAGTGCTTCGACGGACGACAACTGCCGAAAGGGTTAATGCCGATTGATACGTACCGGGCGTGCGTGCGTCCGCGCCGGAAACACATCCGATTCCCACGAGAGACACCGCGGCCGGCCGCCTCGCCGCTTAAGAATAAGCGCGGAGCGACGAGCCAACCAACGCTCTCCCCTCACCCCCACCCCCACCCCTTCGCCCGATTGATACAGAACGCCGATAGGTAAATGCTAATGGCACCGGCATGGACGACGCAGATACGGATAATCAGAGAAGCAACTAAGATGATTACAGCCCATTGTCGTATTATGCAACGCGCTCGCGCGCGCGCGCGCACGTGCGAACGCGTTGCTGATGAATCACCATTAACCGGTGAACGCCGAGCGGGATCCTCATCCCTATAGTTAATGCCCGCGGATCCTCGCGTGGAACAGCCCCCGGATCCGGGTGCCGCCGCCGCTGCCGTGCGCGGTTTAAGCGGCGCCAGCCCGCGCGAAAACGTACAGCGCCCCCGGGATTTCGGTGTTTCATTGAGTAAATGGGCTGTCGAGGCCACCGACGATTCCGCGGCCCGGGGTTCCCGCTCTAATGCGATTCGGTCCGCCGGATTTCGCCCGACCGAACTTTGACTAACATATCGCAAAAGATCCCCGATCGTAATCCAACTTACTACGCGCGAACTAATCGCTCCGCCGCGGTTTAACCAATTAGCGAGGCGGGCCACGGCTCGCGTTGTAAATCATCGAGTTGTCGCTCGAGCGCTGGCTTAAGGTTTCTGTTTTCATTGGAGAATTAGCGGTCTCGGTGATAGAGGTGCCGGGCAAACCGCGCGATGAATTTGTAATATGTTGAGGGAGGTCGATTTGACGAGGTTTGACTACGTTTGGGGGCTCTTTATTCTGCAAATCGTCGGTTCGTTATGTTAACAAAATGTGCTCTTGATTAACAAATGAATGCTGATCGATTGATAACCAAGTTACTGTGGGAGTAGCTACGGTTTAAACAATCGATAGGGTTCTGTTATGTTATAAATCATCGAATTGCTACTAGAAATGCTAGTTTACGGTCCTCGTTTTCACGGAAAATTACTGGCACAAGTGCAGAGAAAACTGTTCGCAGAATAAATTAATAGAAATATTGAACAAGATTGGTTTGACGAGGTTTGACCATATTCGAAGGCTCTCTATGCTTTTCGATTTAGCAATAAAGTTTCCAACACTATAACAATTATTATTATTCATAACTATACATATATTCACGTTATATAAATTATTATCACAAATCAAAGTCTCCAAACCGCAAATATATATATATATTTATAACAAAAATGAATAATATCAAAATGAAACGTTCTAACACTACAACAATTATTATTATTTATAACTATACACCTATACACATTACTTAAATTATTATCCCGAATCAAAGATTCAAAAATCGCAAATACATATTTATAACAAAAATAAATTATGTCAAAATGAAACATAATGCTTGAATCAGGGATCTGAACGCTGACACGATGAGTTTCGATAGAGAAGCAGGATTACGTTCGCGCTTAGTACGTGTTTAGGGTGCTTACGTCGGCGACGAGTTCGTAAAGAATATCTATTTAATAGTTTGTTATACCACGAGTTTCGAGCATATTCGGCCGGAAGACGCACCTGCTGCAACTATACCGTCAGCGGCAGTTCCTAATGGTCCGCGCGGTAATCTCACACACAATAGACTTACCATGAGTTTCGGGTGCGGCCCCGCCGTCGTGCATCGGGTTGGATATTATATTGTCGAAGTTTCGCGCGCGGAGGGGCGACAGAAATTGTTAACAAAATTCCTGTTTCTCTTCTTCGGATGACAATAACAACCGAACCGGACTGATAACGCTCGCGTTCTATTTTCCAATCTATTTCTTTTCTATACTTATACTCTAATAAATTGGGTCATTTTCGACCCGTTAAGAATTAATTCTTCAAACGTCAGATTTTAAATTATTTTAATCTTTTATTTACTGGAAACTTCAGAAGAAAGATATATTAGAAGGAGAATAATTTTTGTTTAAACGTTGAAAGAACTTGTTGATCTAAACTATAGATAATTACCTAGAATAACAGTTATTATTTCATAAATAATTGATCTAAATAATGTATTCCATCATTTTCGACCCGTTGACAATTAATTCTGTGGAACGTGAAATTTTAAATTTCAACGTTAATCTTTTATTTATCGCAAAAAGAAGGAAGAGAGATAGAAGAGAATAATTTCCGTTTAAACGACAACGTCGAAAGAACTTGTTGATCTAAACTGTACATAATTATCTAGAATATCAGTTATTGTTTCCTAAATAATTGAACTAAATAACTTGTTCCATTATGAACGACATTACCGTAGTTTCTGAACAATTCTTCGCGGAACTCTTGCATATTGATCGCCGTGCTTAAATATTAACAAAAACATTTGGATAACGCGGCGATAACGAATATAATTTATTCGACGATTTCTGCCTGCGCGAACGAGTGGAACAGGTGGAAATATTAGCGGTGGAACAGTCGTCGGAACGATGGAGTCGCAAGAATAGCAATAATCGCTTGCGAACGAGTACGCGGAGTGTTCTTTGTTAGGCGTTCTAATTACTATTCTTCTGCCAGGTAAGAACGAATGCGTAAGTAATAGAACGATATTGTCCCCCTCCGTTCAAACTGCATTACACCGTCTAACAATCATTTCCAGACAATAATGTTCGCCCGCCTCTTTTAGCGCTGGTAACCATTTTACGGGAGGAGGAGGGAGGGAGGGGGCAGGGGTGGGGGTCGGTGCAGTAATATTGATGTCACAATACGGTGACGATAATAAAAGCAGCGGGGTCTCTCCTCAGACGAGAGACGACTCTCTTTTCCTCGATTTCACTCGAAAGACAAAGGATTCCCCCTATTATTCCGTTGAAAAGTTTCCGCGCCGAGTGCAGTTCGAATACTTTCCAATATCATTTCGATAACAGCGTGTCCGATGAGGGCTTAATAAAGTGCACGTTAATTAGTAGCCGTACTTTCGACCTGTAAACCCGTCGAATTAACTAACAAGCTCGGAAATTATTTATCGTATTGTTCCGTGTAATTCTCTTCATCATTATAATTTATTAAATTATATTATATTGTGCTGTATTGTATTGAATTATATCATATTGAATTATATTATATTCTACTGTATTATATTTAGAAACTTTGAATAATATATTTTGCAAATTGTAAACTTTTCATTGCGTTTATTGTTGTCATGATTGCATCAAATAAACAATTATGTACTTTATTATAATCTCTGCCTATGATTGCAACGAAAATATTATTATAATCTTTATCATTTATAAAATACAGTATTTGGAACGTTAATTGAATGTTATTTTCATTTAGCTTATTAAAAAGGTATGAAAAATGTGTCGGATGTTTAAAAATTTTAGCTCACGTATTAACGAGAGGTGTTCCGAACATGCTCCAGAAATGTCAAATCGAATTGATCAATTAAATCTTGAGCTATCGCGTCAACCGTATCTAAAATCGAGGTTACGTGGGGGTAACGCGTGTCAAAAATTTCTCTTGTCAAACATTCATCCCATCGAGATTTTTTACCGTCCGTGAATATATTATATTAAGAATTTTAGAAATTTATGTGATAAAAATGTCTAGGTTATGTAACAAAAATTTATCTTCCAGATTTCTGTAAAATGATTACAGACTCTGTTACAATGTCTTAGAGATTCTGTAAGAGATTTGCAGTTTCTGTTACAGTGACTTACAGATGTTGTAAAAGGATTGCAGATTTTGTTACAGTGACTTACAAATTTAGTAAAAGAATTACAGGTTCTGTTTCTTACAGATACTGTAAAAGGATTACAGACCTTGTTACAGTGACTTACAGATGATGTAAAAGGATTACAGGTTCTGTTACAGTATCATACAAATTCTGTTACAACGTCTTACAGATTCCATTACAACGTCTTACAGATTCCATTGCAACGTCTCACGGATTCCAACATCCCCCAGATCCCCGAACGACGACAATTCGCCCTGCAAGACGCCCCGTTAAATCGTTAAACTACAACACCGCCAACAAGCGCAGCAAGTCAACGATCCCGTAATTAAATAATCATCGTCCGACGACAGGTCTGTTTAATCTAAATCCGTACGTAGCCCCCCGTAACGGCACGCGCCACGGCAAGACCCTATCATAAATCGTCCGGTGGACGGAATAGCGTTCTCCCGTCATCCATCTTCGGCCCTGCTTAAAACACGTTGACGTCGACACGGACGACAACTTAAAGGAAAAATTGAACTGTCAATCATTTAAAAATATAAATGAGTCGCGGCGCGATACCCGTGACCTGTATGTAGAGGAAACTCATATCGGCTTTTTATAGGAATCCTTTAGCGGCCTCTCTTTCCCCCTCCGCCTAAGCGCGCGTGCATCCGACAATGAGCGCTGCGCGCGCGGACCCGTCGAGCGCGCTATCTCGCCGGTGATCGTTGATTAAAATGTTTCGTGTGTTACTTCATCGATCTCTGCCAATGCACGGGGCACCTGTGTATCGAGAGGAAGAGCACACGCGAGAGACGCCATTTAATCTTCCACCTTGAAAAGGATTTTTCACCGAAACAATATATCAATATGTAAATATATCAATTCATCAGTATATCAATAAATCAATATATCAATACATCAATATATAAGTATATTAATATATCAATACGTCAATATATCAATATATGAATACATCAGTGTATCAGTAAATCAATATATCAATATATCAATACATCAATATATAAATATATCAATATATCAATATACCATTTTATCAATCTATCAAGACATCAATATATCAATACATCAATATATAAATATATCAATATATCAATATATAAATATATCAAAATATCAATATATCAACATACCTGTACATCTATATATCTATATATCAATATAACTGTACATATATTTATATATCTAACAATTGCGTGGACCACCCTGTACAGAAACAGGGACGGTCTTAGGAAGCTTCAAGATAGGAATCCATTCGTTATCGAATGGCGCATTTAGTCGCCACCGATATTTATATAAAATTCTGTTATTTATCTTATCATTTATCACGGACACCAAATATATCCGGCGCCCCGAACCGAAAGGGTTAATCTCCCGTTGAACCGGGATAGCACCGTTGTAATTCGTGTCTCGTTTTCGTTTCGCTTTCCGCGGGATTCTCTCGGCCCGCGAAGGAACTCGTGCCCGGCTTTCGCAGCCGCGGTTCAAGGGGCTTATTTATGCGGTTGTTCGATAACGTTTTAAACATATTTGCCGTTGAAATAATAAGAGGATCACGGTTAAAGGGAGAGAGAGAGAGAGAGAGAGAGAGAGAGAATTTTCAGGTTCGTTTATTCGCGGGTAATTATTAAATATTGTATGTTGAACGTTTCCGTAATTAATTATGGAGAAAATCGTGCGATTGTTGGGCCGCGGCGCCGGTTATTAAGCGAAACAAAAGTCGCCGCGTATTAATTTCAGGGAAATCGAGGAAGCTGGAATTGATTTTCGCGTATTAAAAAATACGTTGTCGACGGGTTTTCGCGATTCTTTCGATCTACATCACTGTCTGCGTTTCGCGTAAGTGCGTCAAATTGCGCGACGGTCGGGGGGGGGGGGGGGAGTAATTACGTGTCAACTTCAGCGGGATTGACTGCGAGTGAAAGGCTTCTTGAAACCGCGGCACAATGTATTTTGTTTCGTGGATACGGGAAGAAGTAATTTGTCATCTGAGTCGGGCGAATTGATGCTGATGAGTTATTATCAGGGTAGAAAAACTGTAGGAGATAAATAACGAATAATTAGTAGCGTTTTTTGTGCACGTGTCGGATACGAAAATATCGGAAGAGTGGACAAAGTAACGATGAGAGGTTTATCATGAGTTTAACAAGTGTTAATGTAATATTTTTAGCAAATAGAGGGTGTTACAAAGGCCAATCGCAATTGGAAAATGTTCCTGGGGTTATTTTAAACAACTTTTTCCTTTAGAAAAATTTCCTACTAGGCTTCGTTTACGAGATATTAACGTGAAGCGGTGACCTATAAGCGGTGAGCTCGACCGGTGCGAGGCGGTTCCAGCGGTATCGCTCATTGGCTCTGCTGCCACGCGCCTGCTGATCTCACCTCCCATTGGCCAGTCTTCTTTCGTTAATAACTCGTTAACAATAGCTCGGAGAAAATTTTTACAAAGGAAAAAGTTGCTTCTAATGACTTCAGAAACCTCGTTCCATCAAAATAACATAATTTTGTTATACCTTGTATATCCAATAAATAAATAACGTAAAAAAGTGTCCTCAGAATTTCTATATCGAATAAATAACGCATAAACGTATCTTCGAAATTAGAATAGTCACAAATAAAAAACAATTCGACACTGAATCCAGTGTAAAAATTTCCCTCGATTTTCCTCGACAACAAAGTATACCGTCGAATTCCCCTAAACAAATCCCGTAGAAAATACGCGCGATAATCCGGAACAGCGACGAGTGTACCAGAAACAAGGGTCCGGCCGTGTTAATCACATCGACGATGATTAATCACCTCGCAAACACTTTCACGGCACGGCGGTCGATGCGTACTGCATAATTATCGACTTACTCATAAAGCGGCCGCGGCCACACTATCTCGGATATAAATTTCGCCGGTGTGTAAAATAGAATTCCAGAGGTGTGACCTCGGTCTTTGACTTCTTTTCTTTTCGTTTCGTTTCGTTTTCTTTTTTTTTTTTATGTATCTCGCAGCCCGTCTTCGTTCCGCGGCGGTTCAAATGGAGAGGTGTATCGTTGCCGGAAACGGAATACGAAATGACGAAGTGAAATATAACGCGATCTCACCGGGCGATAAAAAGGAAACAAAAAGAAGAAAAAAAGGACTGACGAGCAACGGCGACCCGCGCAAACAAATAAAATGTTTTCTGATAAATACGTAATAATAAATAACGCCCGTTCCCTAAATCAACTTTATGCGTTTTTACGCCGCATTTACATCCGCCGCCGGAGACCGCGTTCGAGCACGGGGTCTCGCGCTCTGTTTGATCGGGAGATGGATTTGCTGTGTGTGTGTGTGCGAGATAGAGAGGGAGAGAGAGAGAGAGAGAGAGAGAGATAGGTAAATAGACAGAGGCAGAAAGAGAGAGAAAATGTGAGAGAAAAAGATATATTATTGTTGCAAAATTATTTTGGAATGAAGTAGAATAATTTTAATGGTGCCTTAGAGTCACCACTCGAGTGCAAAGGGTTAATATTTTATAAATATCTATAAATATCCTTAAAGCTACAAGCAACGCTTTTTTTAAAAAATTTCGTTTTATTGAGCACAGTTTTCACTTAACGCATAGGAAATATCTTCTTACAAAGGAAAGACCTCTCGTACAACAAGACTGTCACCGCGAACAGAGCGCTAGCACCAAAAGGGTTAAAGTATCGATAATGGCACGTATTACGGAAACGGGTCGCGACATCGCTCGCGCGCGCGCGATTCTTTCGCGGCGGCAAAGCGGAAAGCAATGATTCGCCGCATTAATTCGCGGCCGCATTTAAACATCATCTATATTCCAGGGGGGCACGGCGGAGTTAATTAACAGCTAAATTTCCATCGTTCCGCGCCTTAATTGATCCACTTCATAACGCATTCCATGGCGGAGAGCCGCGGAGAGGCGGCGAGAGAGAGACGAGGCGGGGGTAGGTGGTGAGGTGGTGGTGGGACCCGGTTGTAGAGGTTTATACATCCCCGGCGTTCGAGCCGCGAGCCGTTCTCCGAAAACCGGCGATCGCTTTCATCGATATCTCGTTAAGGGCAGATGTATTTTACGAGGGCCGGGCTCAGGCCAAAAGTGATAAATTTAAAACCGACCGAATGTCGATTATATAACCATGCTTCTCCGCCGGTGAACCTGGCCTCCACCTCCCCCCTCCCCCTCGACTGCTTTAACCGGGATTATTGCGGGGGTGGCTCGCGCCAAAAATTCGACGATTCGTGGAAGATTTGTGTATCGGCCGATTCGCGAGAATTCCGCGCGTGGAAACCTGTCTCTCTCTCTCTCTCTCTCTTTCGGCTCTCTCTCTCTCTCTCTCTCTCTCTCTCTCGGTTTCTGGATAATCGAATTAGAGGCGTCGCAATCAAAATGACCGCGATAGTTACCCCCGAAGTAGTCGCCGGCTCGGAAAGCTGCGGTGATCTTCGACTCGCCCCCTTTCCTTCCTTCGACTGTTTGATCGAAGTTTAATAACCCGGAGATGAAGGACTTGGAGCAACGTTCGGAGCCGCCGCTGGTTACACGCTCGTCGCGGGGGCTCGATCAGGCTCGGATGCAGTCGGGCGAAATTAGTGGCTGGTTTTTATTGGGTTCGGATTGAGGGTCGACGGTGGACTTGAGTGCGATAGATTCGGGGATATGGTTATGTTTGGACGTTCATTGACGTGGTGTAAGTTTTGATAAGATGGAGGAACGAGGTGGATGGCTTTTTGGTGTTTGCAGGGTCAATTCGGGGTTGCATTTTTGGGTTTGCAATTTATTTTTTATCGATGGTGGATGATGTAAAAATGTGTCGTTGGAGGACTGTTTGGGTGACAATGATGTATTTGATAAATAAAAAGGCTGGTTTGGAACATTAATAAATTAGTGGACGGATGAATGAATGAATAAATAAATAAAAAAATAAATAGATAGACAGATAGATAAATCAATAGATAGATAGAGAAATATTGATAGAAAAATCTTGATAAATAAATCTACATGTATTGATAGATAAATCTTGATAGAAAAATCAGGATCTATTGATAGATAAATCAATTGATAGATAGATAAATATTGATAGAAAAATCTTGATAAATAAATCTACATTTATTGATAGATACATCTTGATAGAAAAATCAGGATCTATCGATAGATAAATGAATTGATAGATAGATAAATATATTAATAAATAAATGAAAGAATAAACGGAGGAACGAACGAATGAATGCACGGTCTAATAATTACCATGGAAATGTTTCCGACAACCTCGATTACTTCTATATATATAATAGTATAGGTCATCGAAGGAAGTATCCATAAATCATAATAATAATTGTGAAACTATATTTTCCTTATACAGTGTTACTTCTTTTTTATCTACGAAGGTAACGAGGTCGTTACAATCGAGTAGATAAACGATATTTATCTCTAACGCGGGTTAAGGCTATCAAGAGACCTGAACGTAAAACACAACTTTCTGCTATAGTTTATGCACGATGTAACCTTCTACGCTCGCATACACCAATTGCTAATGCAGTCGTTACCTTGCAGCAAATCGAACTAATAATAGTAATAAAGTGACAAAAGGAAAATGGTGCACGAGGCGAATAGGAGAGACAGATAAGTTCAAGTGCGCTTTGTTCACGATAATAATAATATAAGAAAAAGGAAAGCTGAAGTAAATATAGAACTTAAAGAATTCGAAGGAAAATGTGGTATAAAATGGCACAAAAGGGAGCCTTGAAGAATTTTTAACTTTATAAATATAACAGCTGTTTACGAATTAATGGTTTAAAGATTCGACAGGTTATGCAACGCAAAACAAAGAAGATAGACAATTACAAATTCAGTTTATACATAATTTGAAGAGAAGTAAAACTACGAAAAATCGAAAACTTTAAATAATGGAGTGTCTGTAAAAATCGACGGTATAAAAATCCAACAGGAAATATTTTACAATACAGAATACATAGATAAATGCAAATATAATTTATGCATGGCGTGAAGCAAATAAATCCTCGAAAAATCGAGAATTTTAAATATCAAACAATTTCTAAAACTCGACAATGTGAAAATCCAACGAAAAATATTCCACAAGACAAATAATATAAATAAATACAACTATAATTTATACATAACATAAAAAAAAGAAAACCTTGAAAATGATAAAATCCAACAGCATCGAAAAACCATACAGATAACAAACACAAAAGATCCATGACTTCTAACATAAAACACCTTGAACATAAATATCCCACAACCCCATAAATCAAATCCCACCATAATCACATCCCCATAATTCGACTTCTAACATAATCACAGCGCACCCAAAACTCGAAACAACCCTCAATAAAACGATTAACAACAAAAAATCAAACGCCATTCAACAAAAGAAATCGATTACTGTACGAGAAACTGCGAGCAAAACCGACACACATACGAGGCAGATCAAAAACATTGAGTCTCACAGCGAGATAGGTGCTTGTTGATCCGTGGAGGAGACCGCGCCAAAAAATCGCGGTTCACACCGTCGAGGATTTGTGTATCGTCCGATTTGTAAACCGTGAGAGGAGGGCCGTGCTTGGCAGGGCGAGTGGCCCGGAGCTAATCAAATCAGAGGCGTCGAGATAAAAATGGCGACTGTAGTAGTGCCCGGGGCAGTATTCAGCATTCGGTAGGCGAGAGTGTACCAGCCGATATGGACAGAGATGGTAAAAGATCAAAGGCTTTTCAGTGACTGGAGACCACGAGACGGCGTCGACGACGACTACGAGAAGGTGAAGGAGGACGGGGAGTATGGAGGAGAGGGAGTAAGAGGAGGATGAGGATGAGTGGGAGGATGAGTAGGAGGAGGACAAGGACGACGAGGGCGACGAGGACGTCGACACGACAACAACCACTACGGGCGGGCGACCACCACGAGGACAGCGCGGCAATATATACGAATGAAAGCACCCAGAGGAAGATAGCTTTATCTCGCTGTATACATTTCCAACCTGTTCCCTTCGTTGTCACTCGAGAAGTAGCAAAGATATTACGAGTTCCAACGAGTTCCAGAGAGTTACTGCGCGAGGAACCGTCTTCCCGGTGAACGCGTTAGTTCCCGTCTGCTTTCTCAAGGTGCCGCCGAGGGAATTGGTTGTTACGAGACACGCTTGTCATTCCGTATCCGCCGGAGACTGGTATCGGGGCTCGTAGAATTTTAAGCTGCCGGTTTAAAGCTCGAAGGTGGGATCCGCGAAACGTTCGCTCGTCGACCGGGCCGCTCGTTGATCCGTTTACTCGCCCGCTCCGCGAACGCTTGCTCTCGCCGAGGAAAAAAATTTCGTACGACCATCTGCCGAGACGAGGCCCGGCGTTAGAACTAGCCGCCATATTTTTAATTTCGCTAAGATGATTACAGCGATCTATGTTCGATAAATCAGAGACAAGGTTGGAATGTTGGAAGTTGGTGTTTTTGGGGTTAGGTAGCGTGGATGCTTTTTTAAGTCCTAAAAAGGACTTAAAAAGGACCTAAAATGGATCTAAAATGGATCTGAACTGGATCTAAATAAATCTACAATGAACCTGAAATGGCCTAAAAAGGACCTAAAATGGACCTAAAATATACCCAAAATTAACCTAAAATGGACCTAAAATAGATTTAAAATGAACACTAAACAACCCTCTTTAAACATCCCGCACACATTAAAAATGCATCATCGTCGTCACTTTAGGGCAATAGTTACCCAAAAGGGTTAACAAACGGCAACATTTCCCGAAACGATATCGCTTATACTTTTCCTGCGGATTGTACCTATTCTCCGATGATAACCTATCCCGATCCCGATCGCGGGTCTCCGTCCCGCGAAAAGAATATACGAACCGGCCGGAATTCGGTCGCCACTTAATTGGGAGACACAAAGTGAAAGTCACGGGATCCGCTCGTTAACGTCCGAGGAGGGGGGAAGGCGGAGAGGAGCTCGCCGCCACCGGTCGCGGCAGACAAAAGGGCCCTGACGGAATTTCATAAGCTTTTGAAATATCGCCGCGCGTGCTACTTTGATCCGCGAGCCCGGCCCGCCGGAAAGTCTTTGAACCGGGTTGCGCCATGCAAGAGCGCGCCAGCCGGTTCCGAACTTCCCCGGGTCTGCATCTCCTATCCCCTCCCTTCATCCTCTCCATCTTCCGTCTTCGTGCAATATGTAATTAATAGAAGTTCCAGATAAGGAAACTGGCCAAGAATTGGACCATTTTGCCCGGCTAATCAGTTCTAACCGAACTCACTTTCAACTTTTCCATCGAAAAGCGTCGCCCCGGCTTAATTCTATTTAACACCTTCGCCGCCGCGTGAGCGACGCGTCGACGGATGATTGGCTGCCCTCGTTCGACGGGAGATCGAATCGATTTTTAATTAACCATCGGATGTATTATAATTCTGAGGTTTGGTCGAGGTTTAATTTTCCTTTTTATTCGAGATAGAATTTTTCTTTTTATTTCAGACATCCATGAGACATCCATAAGTCGTCCACAAGACATCCATAAGACGTCGATAAGACATCCACAAGACGTCCATAAGACATCTATAAGATGTCCATAAGAAGTCTAAAAGACATCCTTAAGACGTTAAAAAGTCATCCTTAAGACGTTTAAAAGACATCCTTAAGACGTCTAAAGATCGCCTTTAAGACGTTTATGCTCAAAGATGTCTCTTAAATATCTTAAGGATGTCTTTCAGTTATCTTAAATATGTCTTTTAGACGTCTTAAATACGTCTCTTAGACGTCTTAAATATATTTCTTAGACGTTTTAAATATGTCTCTAAGACGTCTTACATATCTCTTTCATACGTCTAAAACACGTCCTGAATTACAACCAAAGTTCCTGGAACATATCTAGGCCATTCGCTGACATAACCTTAACATTATCTTAACATCACCTAAGACATCTCCAAGACATCTCCAAGACATCTCCAAGATATCTCGAAAACATCTAAAACACATCTCCGCCCCATCCACCTTAACACAAACCGCAAAGGGTTAATTCTCTTGCTCACGACTCCCGGCTCACGGAGTAATTACCCCCCGAAATTTTCCAGTTACGTATCCGCGTAAATTCACCCCATCTCCCCCCGCAGGGTTTATCGCCGTTTCGTTGACGCGTCGAGCGACGAGCCCCCACGAATGCCCAAGAATTACGAGCACATGAAGCCAGAAGGAATTAGACGAGGGGTGTTGCACGGACGCATCAAACGGGGAACGTTTAACCGCGCGCCCCGTTTATCGATTTGCGACCGTGCACACCGCGAACGATGCCGAAGGCGACCACTTTGATTTCTTGTTGTTTCCGTTGTCTCTCGGCCGGGAGGGACGTCTTTCTTTGCCGGACGGTCGAACTGACAAAACTTTCGGACCAGCCACCGTGCAATCTACAACGGGGGTGGGAGGAGGAGGAGGAGGAGGAGGGGGAGGGAACAAGCCGAGTTAAACGTTCCGATCCTGTTTCCTTTTTCTTCGGGAAAAATTCGGAAACTTTTTATCGCTGGACGAACTTTGTCCGCCGATTCGTCTGTGCCGGGGCCACGCGAATAAAATTCATACGACACGGACCGAACGAATGTTTACAAAAATTCCTGCCGGTACGAGTACGTCGGCGAGACGCGTTTTATACGTCGCGACGGGTAGTTATTATCATTGCAGTCGAGATACGACCGTGCACGGGTCTGCACAAAGTGGCACGATAAGTGCTGGACAACACGAGTGAACGCATTAAAGAGCAATCGCCTTGAATGTTGCATGTTTAAACGATGCCGCGCGTTGCGATGTACATCGCTGCGACAGGGTCGTGATGCTCTTTAACCCTTCGCGCTCGAAACACTTTTTTTATATAGGCTCGACTAGTGCTACAGTTGCGCTTTTCACTTGTCAATAAATTTGGTAGTGTCAAAATTATTTTGTAAAATGATAAAAGAATTTTTCGTATTTTCTTGTGTTTTTTAATTTTCTTTTTTAAAATTGTCAGGGGTATGTGGATGTCTCAAAAGTAGGGTTAGGTTCTTTCTGTCACTGTGTTTTGTTTATGTACAATGTCTATCCCTCGCGGACAAAATGGCGGACTGGGTCCGTCGATGGTATGGACGGGGCGCCGCACACTTTGGAAAATTTTCGGAATTTCATTCGGACGTATCCGATGCGATCCGCCTATTTCGCGGATGAAGCATCGTCGCCGGGCCACAGGATTCCGCGCGGATATCGCTCCGGCGGGTATCCATCATCTCCTGTCGTTACTGCATTCTGTGACAGCGGCGCGCGAGACCGGAATAGAGGGGAGGGAATAAAAGGAAGGGAAAACAAGAACGAGGATCGGAACTAGAGCCGTGACTTATGAGATACACGGGCAACAGCGACATCCGTGGGATATGGGGGTCGGTACGGAACAGTGGAATCTCATAAGTGGATGGCGCGTCTTTATCATAAGTATAAAGGGGGTTCGTTGTTGTTGATGCGTTTGGAAATATCAAATTGGTGTGATTTGGTTTTATTTTATTCTTGCTTTCAATTCTGCGATTTTTAATTCTATATCAATTTTAAACTAAATAATAGTACTAGAAATAATTTGTCGTAAATTACAAGAGCATTAATTATTGAATTTGACTCTTTATCTAGTGCAAGAATTTAAAACAATGCAACTATAGAAAATTATTTCAACCCCAAAATTATACAAAACCTAAACATCCTAAAATTTCTTAAATAAATATTGTAAAATATTCGAATGATCTCCAAATATTCAATTTTACAACTATATATTTAAACACCAACAAATCCTACTTTCCAAAAAATATAACAATTATAAAATAACTATTTGCACCTATCCAAATAAAATTTCAACGAAAAAGATCGAATCTATTCAAAAGACAAGAAATAAATGAATCCTCCAACATTTCCCACCACTTTTTCATTAACCAACTTCCACGCCCATACAAAACCCATCGTTAAACAGGACAAGCCTTAAAACATTATAACCAAACTACAGAAATATTTCAAAAGCTTCTTGTCGCATATACACGCGTATCCCCGCTTGATCCAACTTGGTGACCTTATTTCGCGGAAGCCGGCAAAAAGTCGAACTCCGGCTAGGTAAAACGATCCCCCGAAATCCCCATGGACACCCGTCTCTACATAAAAGAAATTTCTAAATAACGATTAACCAGTTAAGCGACGACTATATCCGTTACGGAGATGCGACGGAATTTTCTGTCACGACGATTATATCCGTCGGGCGTAAAATTTACAAATAATCAAAAATTGTAACAAAGTTACAATTTGATATTTAACCCTTTGCACTCGAAGCCATTTTAACACATTGAGCGCCGCGTCACCCAAATCTAGGTGACTCTAATTTCTGACCAATATTGAAAACTCATTTTTATTATAATATATTTGAACAAATTGAATTTGAGTAGAATATTTTAGATGCGAAAAAGTTTCAATGCCAACCCCTATGATAAATATTACCTGTCTAGTTTCATTAAAATACCCTGCACCATAGTCTAACATTGAAAATGTGATCGGTCGTAAAGATGTAAAATATAGGATTTTGTTCTTTTCTGACAACGGAACACTGGCTGAAACAATGACACAACCGTAGCATTTCTATAAAACACTCCGTAACCGTCTCATAAGACGGCTATACATTTTTTCCATTACGCGACAGCGTATCCCGTATATACCGTACATAATCCGGTTATCCGCGCAACAATGTAGGGTTCCGCACGGAACGAAGGAGAAATTTATTAGGCGGCGCTCGAGTAGCGGCCGGGTTCTCCGGTAATTTTCGCGGCGGATGGGCGGAGAGGGGTGGACGGCGTGTCGAAACAAAACGGCCGGCTATCTCGGTCGGATCCTGCATTTCCATGACGGCGCCGATGAGCCGAGAACGATCGCGGCTATTCCATTTTCCATCCGAGTGGATCGGCTCTCTCGCCTAATCGATAGTTATAGCGCGGACACACCCAAGCGGCCGGCGATAAACTCGGTCACCGGGAGAGAGAGGACCGCCGCGGCCCGAACCGCGGCCCGAACCACGGCCCAGAGACGGACCAGATGCAAAATCACTTCGCGACGTTATCGACGGTTGGCCAGACGCGATAATAGTTATCAGTGCCATTCCGCAGATTTAATGGGACACGCGGGACGAGACCGGAGGAATCGGGGGCCGGCCCTCCCGCGGAGTCAATCGACCGGGGCCATCGAGATACACCATGGTCGCGCGGCATTATCCCGCGAGCTTCGATGCCGAGTGTGTTGTCAAACGTTTCGACGCCGCCGACGCCGCCGCCGTCGACGCCCCCGGCACACCGACGATATTTCGGCCCGGCGAAACTTTGCCAGCCGCGCCGTGCTCGCGATCCAGCCGGAAGATCGCCCCCATAGTCTCCTAATCCTGATCAAACAGCGGCCATCGTACCAGCGGTTGGTATCTCGGATCCACGCAACAATCCCGGCTTTATCGTTCGTTCTGTCTCGTTACGCTCTCTCCATCTCTCTCTATGACTCCCTTTCTCTCTATCTCTATCTATCTCTCTATGTCTCTCTCGCTCTTTCTCTCTATCTATCTTTCTATGTCTCTCTATCTATCTTTCTCTATTTCTATCTTTCTTTCTCTTTCTCTATTTCTATCTTTCTCTCTCTTTCTCTATTTCTATCTTTCTTTCTCTTTCTCTATTTTTATCTTTCTCTCTCTTTCTCTCTTTCTCTCTCTCTCTCTCTCTCTCTCTCTCTCTCTCTCTGTTTTTCTCTTTCTCTCTGTCTTTTTCTCTCTCTCTATTTCTCTCTCCTTTCTATCTCGTCGGGGCGGTTTCATCCACCGTGTTCCGCTCCCCACGGCATTCATTAGCCGTTCTCGTATTGCGACGAGCAAATAATTGATGAAGTCTCGCAGTCGATGCACATTACAGCCGATTCGACCGGACCCAGTTAATAGGACGATTGGGATTTTACCAGCTGCTCTCGGTTCCGACTTTGAGGTAGCGCTTCGAGCCGAGACACGCGGAGCCGCGTTGACTTCGGAACACAATCCGCTGCTCTGCTAATTTCCTGATAGATTTTCATCTATATCGGAGGACGCTTGATAGCTGTGTGCCGTGCCCCGGCTGCTGCGATTCCTTGCCTTTGTTGCTTGACCTGTCCCGTTTAACTTCGTTCGAATGGATCCAGGGTTTCGCAGATGTTTAATGCGGCTTTCAGTTATTTGTTTGGTTGGTTGTTCAGTCAGTTAGTTGTTTGGTTGTTAATTTATTTATTCGTTTAATTATTTATTTGGTTATTTATTTAGCAATTCGTTTAATTCTTCATTTAGTAAATCGTTCAGTTATTTATTTGATTATTTATTTAGTTTTTCATTTAGTTCTTCATTTAGTTCTTCATTTATTTCATCATTTAGTTATTCACCTGGCTATTCATCTAGTTATTTATTTAGTTATTAATTTAGTCATTTAGTTAGTTAGTCATTCGGTTATTAATTCAGTTAATGATTTAGTTATTTACCGAATTAATCATTTACTTTTTAAATTAGTTATTCATGTATTTATTAACTCATCCATAGACGTATTTATTCATTCAGTTAATTATTAACTTACTTATTAATTTATTTATTCATACGTTTGCCCATTTCATGACAAACAATTTTCATTTTACAAATGGTACTACGACCTAACCTATCTTACCACGAATTTTCAGTCTACTAAAAATTCCTGTATATTAATCAACAAAAAATATGAGCAGAAAAATATTTGACTAATGTTGCAACGAAATCGAAGAATAATGTTAATGCAACCTATATTCTGTTATCATAAACGTCAAAAATAAATGCACAATGCCTGCAAAGTAGTAATGAGAATACGATGTTATTTTCGAATTTCTGAAATCTTCAGCTTCTATAAATTATTCCACATATGGTATATTATTTATGTTTCTGGTTTGACATCTCTAGAATATTCCCCATTAAAAAGTTCCTCATTACTTTTGCAGATGGTTTTCGTAAATGCAAATAAATCTACCTTGACTCTTTATTAGTTTTTAAGAACCAATTTTAGCGATTGAGGAACCAACTGGATTTTCTTCATTTATACAAATTAAAACGAAGCTGTATTATTTAAGCTTTGACCGACTTTCATATCGGTCTGATCACAAATGGATCTAATAACTTAGGATTAGAAGATTAAAAATGATAGGTTAGGATTAGCTATTTTTAATAATAGTGATGAAAAGTTATTTTCTATAGTAATAAAAAGTTATTAGCTATTTTTAATAGTGACAAAAAGCTATTAGCTATTTTTTATAGTGATAGAAAGCTATTTTCAGTAGTAATAAAAAAGAATTGGACATGCCTTAATTATATGAACTAAATCAAAACATTTATTAAAACTGCAGTCATCTTTTATGGTTATTCGACCGCAAAAGGATTTACATTTTCAGGAATTAAATCACCAATAACTCTAAACTAAAAAATGCAAAATAACAGATCCAGATCCTATGCTTTCAATAATAATATTAAAAACCAAATAAACATGCTATAATTATAAAAACTAAAATAAATCATTTATTAACACTTCACTCAACTTTCACAGTGATCGAATCACTGTATGACATCAATCTACCATACAAATCTTACCCCCATCAAAAATCGCAAAAACCCGAAGATCCGAAACAGCATCGCGATCGAACTCGCATAAACAATTCCAGCATCGAACAATTCCTGCACCGACCGTAAAAGAATCATGACACCAACGCCCACGGTTCAGAGCCGCTCAGCACTTGCATCATTCGCCCATTCGACACGCCGAGTCATCATCCTCCGCGAATGAAAAAAGGCTTTCCACGGGTCCCCGCCGTGTATTACAAGGCACTCTAATCGCGAGTTGAGTAATGAAACCGTTTAAACAAACGGCAGGCGGCGGCGGCGGTGGGGCAGAGGGTCCGCCGATAAATAAATTGGAGAGGGTTCGGGGGTGTCCGCGCGGCAACGGCGACACGTTTCGGCAACATTCATTCCGGTTCAAATTGCATTCTAGTATCGTCGAATAATCGATGCTTCTAGTTGCCCGTGACACCGTTAAAACGACGCGCGTTTTGCTGATGTTGAACGTAGGAATAATTGCTGGAATACTATGACCGGTGCCGCGGGAGGGAGAGGGGTGAGGGAGAGAGGGAGAGAGAGAGAGTTGGCGAACGCGTACCCTCGTCCACGCGCGCGTAGAAAGCCGGAGGGTCGTAACGGTGTGTCGACGTTACGCTATGAATTTATGAACAACTCGCCCCCCCCCTCCCTCCCCCCTCACCCCCACGTTACAATGGCTACCGGCGAGTCGCGCGCTAGCGGTTATCTTACGCGCTCGCCGCGATGTATTTTCGCAGCCAATTAAAATTATATCGCAGTAACAAGTCACATGTAATTGTCCGGGGAAATGGGATAACGCGAGCGCGCACGAGAGAGAGAGAGAGCGAGAGAGGGAGAGAGCGTTTCCAGGCGCCGACAGTAATGAAAGAAATTTATTGAGATGAATGACCGGCGCCGTTAATGGAAAACCCCGCGACAATTCCGTCTGTCGCGGCATCGATGGGGGGAGGCACGCTCCACTCCCTCCCCCCCGTTTAAATATCACTCCGCGCAAGAATATTGAAAGTTCCATCGCGAGAAAAGATTATCAAATTCGAACTTGTTTCGCCGGGGCGGCGCCGCATTTTCGCTGGCGTGCAATCGGACCGAATGGAAATTTATTGGCCGACGCGACCCGACGGCTCCCAGTACCCAACCCTGCACCCTTTCCATCCCCCCCCCCCTCTCTCTTTCCGACTCGGCTTACTTAGGTTTCATATCTTTGTAAAATATTCCCTCTTTATTTGCGCGTTCCTGGATCGTCGCGATTTTCGAATACTCCGACGAATATTTCAAGTTTTCAAGCACTGTCGTCTTCGTTTCTTTTGATGGCGAGATCATTGCGAGATTTGTTCCTTTGTCTATCTTGATCCATTTTCTTGCGATTTTATTTTAGGTTTAAGGGGTGGTTGTTTAATTGCTGTTGATTGTTGCTAGGTACTTGGCTTGTTGGCATTATTATTCGCTGTCTTTCGAGGTATGGCTTTTTTTATTGTTATAATTATTTGGCTGCCTAGGTAGGTGGTTCGTTTTGTTAATAAATTTTGTTTAATTAGGGTGTTAAGAAAGCAGTTGATTCAGTATTTTGATGATAAGTTTTAATATTAAATTTCAGTATCAAATTTGAATATTGAGATTCAGTATCAAACTTCAATATCAAATTTCAGTATTAAATTTTGCTATTAAGTTCCAGTATAAAATGTTAATATTAAGTTTCAGTGTCAAATTTTTGTAGCAGATTTTAGTATTATATTCAATATTATATTTCAATATTAAGTTCCAGTATTTCAATATTAAATTTCACTACTAAATTTTAATATTAACAATCACTTTATAAATATAGAATTGTATAAATATACCATGTTTTATAAAATCTAATTGTGTCGAAATATTAAAGACCTGTCTCTCATTTTAATAACGAAAGAACGAAACAGGTGTCAATTTTCCTTGTATTCTACATTATAAACTATATTAACTCGAATTAAATTTTCAGGATACAAGTTACTCTCGTGCTCGATACAATTTAATACAATTACATACATACACGATGTTTAATGTAATACAAGACACGGAAATATGGACAGGAAATCGATGACAGAGTGGACATCTTTACGTCAATGAATATTAAGGACAGCTATAGCTTCGCGATGTTCCGATTACCGCCCATCAAACTTTAAACGTGACCAATCCAGTTTATCGTTTCTTGGGACGTTTAACCGATTTAACCATCTTTGTTAGAAACGATAAATAGTAACTGTTGCTATTTCTCTAGATAAATGTATATATATTTAATTATTTATTATAAGAACACTACGAATATTATAAGCAATAACCTGAACATAACCTGAACATGGCGGAGACGACGATGAACACAGAAAACAGAAGAGGAAGAGCAAACGAAAGGCGCGACGCCTAAGCAGAGGTTAATCATGGCGCGTCCTTATTGCTAGATAACATTAACCCTTTCGGTACGAATGCCGGATATATCCGGCGTCCACGCGACGACCGCTGTGGACCAGCGCCGGATATATCCGGCATCTGTGCGGCGACCAGTATAAATAACAAAATTTTATATAAATAATTCTTAATAATTTATATAAATACCTCTTAATATCTCTGAAGTTACAAGCAACATTTTTGTTAAAAAATGTCGTTTCATTAGCTCAAATGTCGTTCACAGTTTTTATTTAACGGAGTGCTCGTACCGAAAGGGTTAAGGATTATCTTCAACAGAAACAATTAGCACCATATGCAGGAAGCAGAATAAAAATTAATACTTCGGGCATGCGAAGGTAGCGAAGAAATTTCTCTTGAACATTTCCATCCCTATCTGCCCAGGGACCTTATTCTTTTTACGAGGGCGAAATCTTCGAAAAACGCTTTCGACCACCTGGGGGAGGGTCCGAAGGCGGCGCGCGATTTTTGTCTACTATAAACGATGGCCCCGGAAACGCTTAGGAACAGACGACCGCCAACCCCTTTTCCCGGGAAAACACCCTTCGGCTGGCTGGAACACTTTTTATTTAAACTGCAATAAAACCGCGGGGAAAAAATCGCCGGTCAACTTTTGAGAGGTCACCGGAAAGAGGAGGCCTTTATTTGTAAGATAACGTCGAGATAAATGCGTGGAGAAAATTATTAAAACAAATAGAAGCGTCTAAATTACGTCAATTTTGAAAACGATGATTGGCGAATCGGCGTCGATTTCAAGTTACGTTCCGTAACAGGGACAATTTTTTTAGAGGAATTGAAGATATGTGAATTAAAGTAGAGATTTTACTCTTTAAAACAAGCATAGGTGGAGCATCGTGCGATTTTTTTCTGCGGAGTTATGAAAGCGCAAAGATTGACTACTTTTAGGGGTTAGGTTTTAGGGCTTCCGTTATGATTAAATTTAGACTTATTGAATAAGATAAATCATAGCTTTTTACTGGTTACAAAATTAATTAACAATGATCCCATGACTATGCTAGTCCAACGTCTGACATCTTTCATTCAACAATTATTAAAATTACAACAATATCTCCATAGAAAATAATGTAATAAATATCTCTATTCGATCAAATTCCCTAATAAAGAAATTTTAAAAGTTAAAATGGCTTCGAGTGCAAAGAGTTAATCATACTTCCTGCAAAAAGATCGCCTCCTAATCTCATCGACAAATATCACTTAACCATAAAAACCCTTGTAAAGCCGATTCCATGGTAAATCGCTTCAAAACCCGCGCATCCCTGGCAGGCTTCGCCGGAGTGGCTGCGCAACGGTAATAAAGTAACACAGGCATCTTCGCAACGATTTTACCGCGGTTATTCCGCGATTGATGGCTATTAATAAGCCGGCAAAAGAACCACTAGAAACGCTCGATGGTACGTATTGAAAGTGCGGCAAGGTTAGCGGAGCGCAGTCGGTATTAATTCACCGTGGGTCGTACTAGCTCCGGGAGCGCACCGGCGCAATAATATCCAGAAGAGCGAGCGCGGCCTTTTTCCCCGCGATAAAGACCGGTCGAACAATCCGGGTTCGCTTCTGCATTCGTTACGATTTCCCATCGAGCTGGTTTATTGTTAACCGACGCCCCGCGTTCGCGAGACGGCGAGTCGTCGGCGTTGTCCGACTCGTGATGGATATTACTAGTAACAAATAATTAAGTATTTAAAATTGGGATAAAATTCTAATCCCTTGTCAGTAATATTTAACACGTTCAGTACCGACAATCGACAAAATATACTAATAACTAAAATCTCGACATAGTTATAGCAATTTAATTAACCTCTTGCACTATAATAACGAGCCAGACTCGTGATGGAAATTCCACGCAATATTCCACTGAAAATAAATATTATTAATTTCCTCTATATGAAGGTCTATAAGGACGATAAAAGAAACGAAAATCGTTTTGTCTTATTAAAGAAAATAGGAAGGATGAATAAATGCTGATCAATGCAGCGTGAAAAGAATCATAGTGCAAGGGGTTGTTAAATGTTAATATTCTCTCCCTTCTAAGAAATTGTAAAAATTGAGAAATTCCTGATCGCAGTGACTGCGAAGAAAATGATACGTCACGGGGTAAATACGATTCTCCCTGTCTATGTAGTCAGGATCCCGGGCCGGTCGTCGGCGAACCGGCACTGGCATCTCTTCCCGGTTGTCCCGATCGCGGGACCGCCCAAGGGGTTGTTTTCATATCGATCCGCCGCGCCGCGCTTTCCCGCGCGCGAACCCTTCGAAACGCGTCGGACAATGTCATCGTTACACTTTGATGCTTATGTTTGGCATTACCGTATCGCTATGGCAACTTGATGTACTATTCGACCATGCATTCGCCTCGCTTCCCTACGGCCTGTGTACGCGCCGCCTCCGCCACCGTCGCCGTCGCCGTCGCCGTTCCCTGCATTTTCAGCCGAAGCTCCGCGATCGGCGCTCTCCCGTTGATTGGAAAATCGTATTCTGTGCTCCGTATGCTCGCTGCGATGCGTCTCACGATTTACTAGCAGATTCACCAGTGATTACGTCGCGCCCCGTCATCTCGAGCTGCCTGGGAACGTTTTTCGTCGCAGACTGCAGGTGGGTAGGATGTAGACCGCGCAGTTGATAGGAATAATTGCACTGCGGGTATTTATGATAGATAAAAATTTTATTTTTATTGGTCCATTTTATTTTAAGCCATTTTTGTCACAATGATTTCCAGCGATCAATATCATTCCATTTGACGTATCAATTTTTCTATTTATAGAGACAGTTGTAATGCTTTCACATTTTTATTATATTCATTATTATCGTCAAGCTTCAGTGAAAATATCGTTGTCATTAGATATTTATGTCATTTGAATTTTATACTACTATTTTTATCGATACAACTAACGCGATAAAAATATTGCAGACATATATTAGGTCTATCGGAAAATTATGTCTGCTAATGTCATTTTATTTGCGACATATATTTCTCAAAAATAATATTCATAAATAGCTGTCATGCTGGCAACATGAGTTACGATTATATTAAATTATTATAATCATAGAATAAATATTAGGTGCGTACAAATTTTATTGTATTCTTTCTTTTTAAGAACAAATAGAATTTTCCGATATATTCCTAATATGTTCTATATTTTATAATATATTACACATGTCCAAATATATATGTATATTCCTAATATATTCTATATTTTCTAATACATTATATATTCCTAAAATATTCTATATTTTATAATACATTATATATTCCTAATATATTCTACATCATACACTCTATATTTACAGCGCCCCTGTGTATACATAATTTCAATTCGCCCGCACACCATACCATCGCGTTACACGCCGAAAATCGCCTCCATAACGCGAAAGTCCGCCGCCGCGGCCGACGAAATACTAATTAATTAAAAATAATGAAATCGACCGGGTATAAGTGCGGGCTAGTCGTAACCTGCGTTTGACAGAGCCCCCGTCCTCCACCCCCCTGCTCTCTGTCCGCCGTTGAATTATCGCGGCGGGGAGCTCGCCCCCTTTTTTTTCAAGTGCTCGTTACACTTACCTTTCTCCGGATTATTTAAACCTCGGGATTTTCGTACACAACGAGCTCGGCCGACGGGCAAGTTTTGTAATTTGTACTTTCGGGCCGCGTAACGAACAGTCGGAAATCCCGCGTTTTGTATCGTAATTAATGGGAGTTCGATAACAACGGTGTTGCTACCGCGGTAATTATAAATTATAGTACAGCGGAAACTTCGAATTTGCTGTTGAAAAGATGGCGGCGCGCGGTGTGGCACGCGGTCGATGATTTTTGATTCGCGAAAGGTGCACGCGTTTTTGTGATTCGAGTGTGTCGATGGTATTTTAATTGTTGTTACATAGTTATGTCGAGGTTATGTCTTGGCGCTGTTTTAGTTGTTATTTTAATTATTGTTCTATAATTATGTCGAGGTTATGTCTTGGCTCCTCTCATGGTGTTATCTTAACTATTGATCCATATTTATAGATACATGGTAATTGATCCATACTTATCGAAAACAATAGTATATTTATACAAAATAAAGTTATCAAAAATTAACTATAAAGTACATAAATATATCTTCTCCTTTAGCAATCGAAGTAATTTAAAAACATCACGACAGCGCCCAACACCTTTTCAATTCTACACTCGATGACAATAAATTATTGCAAATGCACAGAATCCTCAGTATAAAGAGAATCGTCGGACGATTATTACCTGCCAATTGGACCCGTCAATAACACACAGTGAAACGGTCGAACGTGGCATTGTCCGCGTCGAGCCTCGCAAAATCGGCATCGTTCGAGAGCGCCACGTTCTCCGCACGAACGCCACAGTAGTTTGTCGGCGATTCCTCGATCGGCCGTACCCCGACGTAGCGTAGAGCCCCATAAAAGTCCGTAGTCCTAGCCGATGATCTTCCAATCCGTAGGATCGAAAACACACCGGGTAAGATAAATTTGTATGCGAACAACGTAGAACGCGGACGCGGGAGCCTAGAGATTCGAAAGTTTTCTGTCCCGGTCGGTCGCGCCGGGCTGCTGTATAAAAATCTCGTTTGCGCAGCGACGTTTACCGGACGGAGGGGAAACGTGCGGCGAAGGGAGGAAGACGTTCGCTTGGCGAAGAAGAGGAAGACGTCGCTTGGCGAACAGCGAAAAATCCGTTCGGCCAGGGAACCGCAAAAGATGCCGATTGATTTTTACTACTTCCCGCCCAGTCCGCCGTGCCGGTCGGTGATGCTGCTCGCGAAAACGATCGGTGTTCACCTGAACCTGAAGACGGTCAACGTGATCAAAGGGGAGACGAGGAGGCCGTCTTACGTGAAGGTTCGTTATGTAGATGCTTGGGTAGCCGCTTTTCGATTTTTAGCAACGTACCTCGAACTGTTCTCGTAAACATCCCCCTTGGAAATTATTGCCGCGCGCTTGCCTCTGTTATGCCGTGCCGTAAAATATGGCCGACGTTTATGCTGGCACGTTTCGATACTTTTTTTAATCAGTTTTACGACGGTGGTTAAGGTCGTTTAATAGCGAAAGTGATTGGATATTGTTTGACAAAGTTGTACGATATTGAAGTGAGCCTAAATTATGGCAAATGGAATTGGTGATAGTTAATGGATTTCATTTATTTAAAATTATTGAGATTTTTGTTAGTGTATATGCTTTAACGGAGGACATTTTTGCAGCATCAAATAATATGTAGTATTAAATAATAAGATTCGTAGTATTAAATATTGTCGAAGAGGAAATTAGAAATCGGTTTCGTAATTGCTCGCCATAGTACTAAACTTTCTCATTTTTACGTGACGAGTATACTCGTCGTAACACAAACTATTACCATCCATTTATAACAAACATACTCATCACACCCTAAAAATACTACCCTCTATTTACAACAACTAATTCAAATCAATTCATCTAATCGATCAAAACTAACGCTGCAATATCCTCCATTAAACTCGACACATTACAAAAATATACATAAACGAACCACGAACAGAATCAAGCAAATACGCCGTCGCTTTCGAAGCGTCGCGATTGCACGTCGGGTCTCATTGACTGTGATCTCGGCGCAATCGTGCCGATGCGCCAGGCGAACAAAGAAAACGATTGAGAGTCTGCTAGAGCGAACGAGCAGATGTTATAGCAGCACGCGTCCGTGGACGTTCACGGTATCTACAGACGTATAGCGCGCGTTTTACGCGCTCAACCGTGAGCGAGGCCATTTTCCAGATATATGTGTACGTACATAGAACCGGCTACATCCTCTCGAGCCTAACGACGAGACGAGCATTTTCTAAACGGGACGCGCGTAGCGAGTTCTTCCGAGCGAACACGTTCCCCTAATTTTTTTCACGGGAATGCCTGCCTTTCAGATGAATCCGCAGCACAGCATACCGACGATCGACGACAACGGGTTCATTTTGTGCGAGAGGTGCGTAAACGCGGGGCCACGATCGAGTCCCGCTTTCTATTTTCTTAATCGGCGGTGCTCGTTTACAGTCGGCCGATTATGGGATACCTGGTCAGCAAGTATGCGAAAAATGATTCCCTGTACCCGAGGGACTCCAAAAGGAGGGCGAAAGTCGATCAGATGCTGTACTTCGACCATGGAATACTGTTCGCGAATGTGTTGAAGTATTACGTACGTATATCCGCTGGTTTCGATTCAACCCTTTATGTTTGTAGGTCCATAGTTATAGATCTATAGTTACTGATCCATATTTATGGATCCACAGTTATAGATCCATAATTATAGATCCATAGTTATAGATTCATAATTATAGATCCATAGTTATAGATTTATAGTTACTGATCCATATTCATAGATCCATTGTTTCGATTTAACCCTTTCGTTCCAACAGGCGAATAAAAAATAAATTATGATTACAGACTTTTATATTTTAGAAAGCAAAATGATATTACTAAATATAATAAAAATATATAATATAAATAATAATAAAATGATATAAATAATATCAATGTAAAGTTTAGAGAACAACAAACGATTTCTACTTCGTAACATTCTGTATCTCAGTGTCAACCACTTGATAATGCGCACCGTAGCGAAAGGATTAATATAGCAGCATAGCGTTGCGATAAGTATGCGACTATTTTCGGACGAGAATCATTCTCTCTCTCTCTCTCTCTCGGTTCGCGTAATCTATAGTTTCCTGATCATTTGCATTGCTAACGATTACGTGAAACTGCGCGGAAATAAACATTCCGTTTCGCGGAACGTTTCCTGCGTCGAACAATTCATAAATTGTTAAATTTGATTACAATTCCTGTATGAATATCGCACGGATAAATATTTGCAAAAGCAATTGGATTGTTGCTTGCTGAGCTGAAAATACGGGCGCTATATATTGTTGTATAATACAATATAATCGGTGCGGTTCGATAACAGAGTCGCATCGCGCAGCTAATTTGTTGCATTTAGGTGTGGATGCTTTAGAAAATATATGTTGCATGATTGTTAGAAAATTATATATTGTTACGTCAGTCATTTGTTAGTTATTAGTTTTGTGTTATTTGCTCTATAATAATTTCAGTTATTAGAAATTAGGTTATGTTAGAGAAATTTTTTAGTTATCAGGTTTACGTTATTTATACTATAATAATTCAAGTTATTAGAAATTAGGTTATGTTAGATTATTTTGGTTTTGTATTATTCATACTATAGTAATTTCAGTTATTAGAAATTAGGTTATGTTGGAAAGATATATGAATATAGAAGACTTTACATTGTTGGAGATGGAATTAGAGTAAAATATATAAAAATATATAATACAAATGATTTCGACGGTTGCAGAGAATAGTGGCAGAGACTTGAGCAGGCGAATCGAACCGAGAGAAAGATCCAATTTGTATGACTGATCAATAGTAGCCATTGTTAAGCTAGAAAAATGGGAACAGGATGAACCGACAGGGCGGAATTACGAACGAAAAAAGCGCGGCCATGTTTTTCGTTACGTTCCCGCTCGGGAAAATAAACAGTTTCTTAATCCGAGTACCTTTTATGAGAAAAAAGGTTGACTCTGGGCGCGCGGCAACGCCGGGAAAAATGGCCGAATAAAAATACAGGGACGAGATAAAGAATTCATTTGTGCATCTGCAGACCGTAAACACCGGGCGGCACGATATATTACTGTTTGCAACAATGCGAACGCGCTGTTATTCATTCGGCGAATAGAAAATTTATCGTTCACCGCTATTTTATTGATGTTTATAGACCATCGTTTTATCCTAGCGAGACGAATATTCGTTTATATCGCTGGTCCGGTTGTTAATAAATAATACGCTGGCCGCGAAACTACGCGTTTCCATTAGAAAGATTCGTATTTCTCTCAGAAATCTAAAATTGTCTGTGATCTTCGACGAGTCTCGACTTTAGAGAAAAATAAGACGTCTATTTTTGTGAATATTTTTGCAAAAAAAAATTTTTCAGATACCGAGTTTAAAAAATATAAATTAAATAGAAATATATTTGCGATTTGTATATTTGTTACTAATAAATTTCTACGCCAGACGTAAAATTCACATTTATTTTATAACAATATTCTCTTCAATGTTTAAATATTAATCACGAATATGTAAAATTTAATTTCCAATTTAAGAGATACAAATATCATACGTACACATTGTATAATAAATTGTGTTCGAAATCTTCCTAATCAGTCTGACACGATCTCACAGGTGAAAGGGTTAATGCATAATTGTCAATGGTGTTGTAGATCCCCGTGGTGTTCGGTTTAACGAATGTCGTGAACGAGGACGGTGTGAAAGCAACCGAGAGAGCCTGCGAATTATTAAATACCTTCCTCGAAGACAGCGAGTTCGTTGCCGGGGATACATTAACGATTGCTGATTTTGCCATCAGTACAAGCATTTGCGTTCTACAGGTGAGTAAAGTGTCTACAGGTGACAGAACAAAGGAATGGGTGACGCTGAACGATCGATAAGATGTTGTCGCATTACTACAGAACGACTGCAAAGTCTATAGCCGAAAGAAAAATACTTGTGGAGAATGCAAAATGTCCTTCGACAATGGTAGACTCGATTTGGTTACTTCTCACTTCGTTCTTTAACCCTTTATGGTCGTATGTATAGTCTCAGCTTACACTTTGCATTTTTATAGACAATTAAAATATATTATTGTGTTTTGCGTATGTCTAGATTTTAGGAAAGCATTAACGAATTTTGTTTTTTCTTTTAATTTATTATTTAATATTTGTTTTAGTACTGTGTATATTGTATTATGTTAATGTCATTATTATTATTATACTGTAGTATTATACTGTATTATAATACTATAATAATTATATTATGTATAATACGATCTTAAGGGGTTAACACAGACGATTATATATAGCAAATGCCATATTACATAACGTGGAAATACTATGCTATACTATACTATACTATAAAAAAAATTACAATTCGCAAATAATCATTTACGAAAATGGCGAGGAAAACGTATCAACCGAGCTAACCGCGGAGTAAATTTCCTTTATTAGAGATGGATGCGGAGAGACCGGTGCAACGTGTGTAGGCATCCGTCCACGTTTCCTTTCATTTATTACACAAACACGTGCGCGGCCAACCTGAGCCCACACGCGACTTACTATAATTTTTTCAGTCTAATTGACGCCGCATCCGTCCTTGTTAAGAAAAAGACTCCTTCCTCGACCTTCCCCGCGCAATTTCACGCAGCCGCATTAGCGTGGAAAAATAAAAACAGCGTCTCGACTATTTGTAAAATTTCGCGGATAGAGATTAACCCTTTGGTGGTCGTATACCTCGGCCACCGAAGCAGTTCATCTAATTTTTTTTCTATTTCTACGTGAAGTTAAAATATATTATTTTGAGACGGAAGAATTGGTAAATATCGTTTTTCTTAATTAATTTTGCGCATTATTATTGTTCGAGGATAATTAGTATTGACACTCATTTATAAACTTTTGTGAAATTAGATAAAATAATTGTTAATTGGAGTATAGTATATATATTAATTGAGTATAGTATGTGGTAGAGTATATATCTTAGTAGTATATATTTTAATTCAGTAGAGTATATATCTTAGTATTATACATATATCCTAATTGAGTATAATACTTGTGTATAATTGAGTATAGTAAAGTATACTTAGTAGTATATATGTTAATTGAGTATAGTATATAGTAGAGTATATACCTTAGTACTATATATTTCAATTGAGTATAGTACATACTAGAGTATATATCTTAATCGAGCACAGTATATACTGAACTATGCAGCTTCGTTGACAAACGTGAATAATTATGCAATAAAAATTCAGTATTCGTCACGTTCAACATAGTAAGAATCGTCCAGCTCGATCATTCACTGTCACGCGTTCTATTTATGTCCGACAAGGTTCGCGCTATTAATTCGCCATTCGCCACGAGGTTTTGGGGACGCCGCGCGATCAAGGGACCAGCCGGGAAGCGGCCCATCACGATCTCATGGCGTGTAGCAACAAACTGATATACGTATTTGTTTCGCAGTGTTTCAACTTCGATATCGGCAGGTATGACAACGTGGCGGCGTGGTACAGTCGCTGCAAGGAGCAGCTTGATAAATTCGACGAAGTGCACGCCGAGGGTGTACAAATGTTTACCGAGCTGTATCAGCAGAATATATCGTAATTGTGACGGTATAGATCGGCGATAGATCGATGATAGATCGACGATAGATCGAGATTAAACGCGGAACTCGGAAATAGTCGGAACGACACGAAATATCACGTTCGAAATTCAATTTACCGCGGGGGACGTCGCTGGATCGTCCTTGAACTTTCAAGGTGAAATTCAACGCCTATTGTTACTATAAAAAAGCGTGATTATTTAGGAAAATAAATATTTTAGTAACAATATTATTTGCGAACGGTTATAAGCTTGTCTATAATGCTAAAAGAGGAGAATTAATCTGTAATTTAAAATGTTATAGAATTTCACTGTTTTAAAAGTATAGAAGAGTAATTGTTAAGTTAAAAGTTATAAGATTGTATTAGGAGCAGTTTTGATAGTTTAGGAAAAATATACGGAAAAGGTTGTTTATTGTTACACACTGTAGACTGCGTCGTGAATCATTATTCTTGCAAATCAAGTTATGTGAAAGATGTTGGAATATTGATTATAGTAATTAGTTATTGATCAAGTAAACTGTAATCAAAGTAATTATCTTAAATAAAGAATATTAATAAGATACCACGAAGAATGGAACAATTAGTATAATTAGTACAATCAGTCAATTTTTGACAGCTCGTTTGAGACTTATGTATCTTATCTGAATGCGATACAATATTAAGCGTAATACTTATTTTTATAATCATGACATAACCTTAATATATCTTATCTGCGTGTGATACAATATTAAGCATAATACTTATTCAGGGTTGCTGTCATATTTGACTAATATTTCCGATTTTTGACTAATTTAAAATATTTAAAATTGACTGTTTTAAAAAAAATTTTTTAAAACGCACATTTCCTCACAAGAATTATATTTACATTAATTAAATTTATTCGTCACAGAAATATGTCTAATTATAGTACCTCTCAATTCTAACATATTTCAGTAAAATAATTAAAAAACAATCTTCATTTAAAACCAGCTACTTACAAACACCTCCTCGAACAATTCTCCTTTAGAACAATCACCATCCGAGTCGCAAACAAATTGATACCCGCCCCGATGAATGTCAACTTTCCGGTTTCATTTTCGTTCGGCCGAATTGCTCTCCGATTCTGCGGGTATTTTCGGCGTTGACTTCCGGGCAAGGGAAAACGTGTGTCATCGCGGGGGCTACGAAAGGAGCCCACATCGCGCGAAATTGAGTCTCCGGGAACTTCGAATGTTCACAGAAAACTGTTTGTATCGAATGAAAAGTTGGGACCGACTGCATTATTTAGCGGCGGAACGGCGACCGCGCCGGAAACCTAGCTACGAAGAAAGGACTCCATCGCCACTGGATTATTTTTATTTCAATTTCAGCAACCACGGTCTATATATTTATATGCGTGGGTGTATATATTTGTGTATTATGTTTGTACAGTTATAAACTTGTCTGTGGCACATATTTATAAACTTGATGTGTTCACTTGTTGTTCAGATGTATAAAAGGATTTTTCTGGAATTAGATAAAATACTTGTTAATTAGAGTAGAGTATATATATTAGTAGTATATCTCTTAATTGAGTATAATAAAGTATATAGCTTAGTAGTATATATATTAATTGATTAGAGTATATACTTAGTAGTATATACGTATATTATTTGAGTATAGTATATAATAGAGTATATGTCTTAATAGCATATATATTAATTGAGTATAGTATACATATAGTATAGTATATGTCTAGTATAGTATATAGTATAGTAGTATGTATATACATATATTAATTGAGTATAGTATATAGTAGAGTACATATCTTAGTAGTATATATATTAATTGAGTATAGTCTAAACTAGAGTATATATTTTAATTAAGCACATTATATAGTAGACTATATAATTACTCCCGGGTATTCCTTCCAATCCCAGGGGAACATTTATTGATAAATAAATCTTTAGTATATAGTAGAGTATATAACTCAGTAGTAATATCACTTAATTGAGTGTAGCGTGTATACATTTGTGCATTGTGTGTGCATGGTAGTCTATACGTCACCGTGTACGTGTGCAGAAGGAGAACGACGTACCGGACCCAAGGGTTGCGCAACGAACAGGCGATACCTCTGTCGTTGTTCGATGATGATGCAGCAGAATCTGCTGCCGGTTCGCAGCAACAGCAGCAACCAGGAACTAGCAGCAGCAGCAGCGGCGGCGGCGGCCACGGCCTGAAAAACCCGTTACTTCCGTTCCCGGAATTCCTGTCCGCCGGTCTACGGCATTCTCCGTTCCTGAATTTAATTAACCCACAGTCCATTTAGAAGAGACCCCGGGCTCCGTGGATCGCCCTCGAGGAATCATTGAGGGGAAGATAATGTTTTTACAGGGGAAATTGAGAACGTTCGCTCGAGAACTTTTGCGAGAGGACGCCGCGGCGTGTAGAGCGGCGGAACGAAACCCGCGCGAAATTTTACCTACCCGTCTCTCTCTCACACACTCTCTCTCTCCCTCTCTCTCTCTCTCTCTCTCTCTCTCTCTCTGTGTGTCTCGTGAATTCGGATTACTTTCTGTATCCCGGTTTTGAGAACCGACCCTCGACCGTTATTCTTCGTCCCGTTTCTCGGATTTTATTTTATTAGGTTTTAGCCGGGGCACCCGGGTTTTTACGCGGGAGAATTCGGGAATTAAATTTCATCCGGGGTTTCGCCGCGTCTACGTTCGTTCCCTTTCGTTCCCACTCGTTCCACTCTCTCTCTCTCGTTTCGTACTGTTCGGTTTCTCGTTCCGTTATTTAGCTTCGTTTGCGAAGAAAGTGAATTTTAACGGGCGCCATTATACGCGCCGAGCTACAATGTAATCGCGGCGCATTCAACGCGAAATCGAGCACAATATTTATCTCCGTTTGACGGTGAGGTAACTAGCCCGGAATTCTGTTGCTGCTAATAGGATGCTTAACCCATTAACTGCTAGATTTCTTTTTAATTTGTCGTTGCGTTCGATATGTTTATGTGTTGTTGGGGGAATTGAATATTTGATGTGCTATGTTGGATATTGAATATTATATTATATTGAATATATTGAATATTCTATTCTATTGAATATATTGAACATTCTATTCTATTGGATATATTGAATATTATATTATACTGAATCTATATTAAATATATTGAGTTTTATATTATATTGCATATATATTGAATATATTGAGTATTATATCGAATATTAAATAAATTTATAATTATCCTCAAACAAAGGTATAAAAGTATACTTCAGCTAGTAAACAAAAATAAATATATAAAATATTATATTATATCATATATCATATAATTAAATACTGAATTATAATAACAATTACGCAATTTTACAGTACCGTAATTTTTCCATTTTTAAACACAGCAAATACGTACATTATCATAAACTCGCTGTTTACTCTCACTTTAGCATCGCAGCAATTTTGATACTGCAAAGCAGTTTCGTTATTTGTTAACACAATATTTACAGTAAAATAATGCTGGCTCCACATATGTACGTGTATTAATCCTTATCGGACGTATGTCGCGTCCCACGTGACATTGTACAACCGATAAGGGTTAAAGATACTTCGAAGAGTATAATAAAATATAAACATACGCCAATAGATACCTTTAAACGTACTAATAAATATACTGCTATTTTACAATTCGACGGAAATTCCACCTTTTGCGAAACGAATATAAACAAATGCAACGCCGCGGACTGTAATTAAAAATATCTCCGCTCGCGAATTCCCTGGAAAATACCCCGTAGAAATTCTGTTTCTCAGTTCAGCCATTTTTTTACGGGGGGGGATTACGAAAAACAGACTTTCGCAAATGCTTTCCTATTTTCCCCCGTGTTTTGCAAAACCTGGATAAATGTAAAAAAAAAAGGAAAGTAAAAGATTAACCGCACCGCGTGCCTGCAACATCGCAGAAAAGTCTGCCGGCGAAATGGTCGAAAACGAAATTTATCAGCTGCTGATACGTTATCGAGTGTTTGTTCGTTTATCCGCGACGATAAAACGAGGGGGTTCTGTGGAAACATTCGTTTATCATTATTGCTTGTTACCTGCAATCAGGTGTATATTATATAGGTAATACCATTTACGCAATTTTCGCTTGTTTTTTTCACTTTCTTCTGGTTATTTTTCTTATCGAATCGCTTTCAGGTAATCTCTAGGTCGTATTTTAATTCGAGAAACGTTTCCACGATTCTTAGATAATAAAAATTAATTAGTGGAGTGGGGTTTGCAAACGAATATGTTACAATCGCTAAAATGATGTTTGGGAAAGTTGTATATTAAAATATAATCGCTGAGAGAGGGAGATAAAATCTCTAGAAAAGAGGAATAAAAATCTCTCAAAAAGAGAAATAAAATTTCATAAAAAAAGAAATAAAATCTCATAAAAAGAGAAATAAAATATCTCAAAAATAGAGGCACAGTCTCTTAAAAATAGCTACGAAATCTCTATCACAAGTCTGACTCGTTATTATAGCGCAATTGGTTAACAATAAATCGCTCCAAATAGCCAACAATAATTCTCTAACGCGCGGCAATGTTAATACATATTAACGCGCACGGTATATATATATATATATCTTCGTTGCAAATTGACCGCGAGCGTAAAATTCGATCGCGCATTTTCAACAATTAGCGGCGTCGCGTCACCTCGCAGTATCCGGCGCGCTCGATGGAAAATATTCGTGTCGACGTTGATTGTACAACAGCGAGTCGAAAACGATTCGACAACCGACAGGCTATAGGAAAATATCCTACAAACCGATGCTCGTAAACCTGAGGAAAATAGAAGCGTTATTGATTTCGGTGCGGGGAACAGGGACGCGGCGAATTGCTGGCTGGTCGGACGCGAGCGGGGAACGAGAGAACCTGCCTCCACGGAAAAACCGTGGAAAATCGATTTGGGAAAGTAACCTGTTCGCCGCGGCCGGGAAGCTGGCCGGAAACGAGGATGGATCCTTACGAGGTAAGACAATTTTTATTGCGGGACGCGGGCGAAACTCCGCGAACTCGCCGCGAACCTTGACTCACTTGAAAATCGCTATGGCGGTTCGATCGAATAGTTGAAGATTAAAATGATGCAGGTAGTTTAACCCTTTATCGACCAATAGCCTATAAATCGACTTTTCCTCCCGATCTATAGCCTGTGAATCGGTTGCCATAGTAACCCTTAATTTGTTATCTATTATTGGGATAAATTGGTTAAATTGTACTACAAGCTTCAATATTGTTATATCAATTTTTCAATATTAAATACCTTTCGCGATTAATAAGACACAAAAATCAAAATAGAAACGAAAATTTTTACGAGCGGATGATCAGTAGATAAAGTGTTACAATGAACATAAAAATGAAATGTCAAAAATACAGCATTGTACACTCTTATAAGCAACGAAGGTACAAATACTTATGGGACTGACTGTAAGTAGGGAAACGTAGATTTCCAGGCCTCGAATTGATAATTCCAGTGGAATTCGAGCGGACGCCGGCGGACGTAATTAATCTATATTCCGAGCACAGAGTGTCTTTCCGTGGCTCTAGCCGCAAGTGATTAGAACTACATTTCCGGTGGCATAAGCGCGCGGCCTGACGTTAAATCAAAGGATTTGCGGTCTTCCGGGATTTCCCGGGCTCCTATCGGGACAAGTTCCGCGAAAGTGATTCGGCTGAAACGCGCTCGCGCGCACACACGCGCGTGTGTGTGTGTGTGTGTACACCGTTTAAAAAAAAAAGAGAGAAGAAAATAGGTCGCGGCACTTAGGCGGCCACAATAGATTCAGGTTTTATGAAGCGCCGGGAATCGCGTATTGAACTCTTTTTTTTCCGCCCCGCGAACGCCGGCGGAACTTATTTAGAGATCCGCTGATAAAAACTGACCTGGATTCCTTTCACGGAACACGTCGGGCATCCGGAGAATCCGCCGGCGTTGTCGCGCGTGTAGATTCGAAATTGCTCGTCGAAGTATCGCGACGGTATGGCCGCGGCTCTCTTTGTCTTGGTGCCGGCTAGTCGGACGATTTAAACGTTCGATGTAATCAAAATAAACGTACCGAAAGTTCTGCCGCGTGGAATTCCGCCCCCTCCCGTTAATTGAACGCAAATATTATTTTTTAGTTATGAATAACGAATTTTTGAAGACAACGCGCGAGCCGCAGAGAATTCGCGGCGCTTTTCTCTGGTGGAAAATCGGAATTTTAGTCGCTTCGAGAGGAGAGAACGATTATTATGTTAGTAATTGTAAAATTTTGAGTTATGAAGCGTGTAAAATGTTTAATAGTTCTGAATGGAGCGTAGATGGTCGTTGGATGAATTTTTCGCACATTTGATTTGTATTTATTGCTGTTTGTAATAATAATGGACTGCGAACCATATTGTGGGAAATGAATTAATATTGGATAATTTTATGTATTTAATTTGTTGTATTTGTATTTATAATATCTATATTTATAGCATATAAATTTATAGTATCTATATTTATAGCATTTAAATTTATAGTATCTATATTTATAGCATTTAAATTTATAGTATCTATATTTATAATATCTACGATTATAGTATCTATATTTATGATATCAATAATTACAATATAAAGATATATACCATGCTTTGTACTAATTATTTATTACATTTCCAACTACATAGTGTTCATCCAGAACTACGTTGCTTTCCCAAAGGAATCTAAATTGACAATAAATAATTAATATAAGGTATAGTCTACGACATTATATACTTATATTTTTATTGCATATATATTGGCTTGGAATTTTGCTATGTCACTCGACTTAAACAGAGATCGCAGTTATGGGCTATTGTATGAAACGGAGTCTAGAGTTCGATACGGTTCGATGAGCGTTGCTTACTCCAGTTCAACACCGCGATTAATGGCAATCCTCGCTCGCCTCAGTCCTTGGAATTTCCACTGAATGCTGAATGGAAGACCTTGGTACTTTCACTGCAGGCGCGAGTTCTTTGAAAAAACCTGATCACATTGTACAAAGAAGTTTCAATATTTCCTCTTCTCCGACCGCGCGGCGTTTCTAGATACAGTAAAGTTATGTAACGGACTATTTTCGTATCTTTTACAAATTTGTAAAAGCGAACAGTTTGGACAAGCTATTTCCTGATTACAGTATGCAAATTAAACAATTGTTGAACGCAAGGTAAAGAGTTAACCGTATAATTATTTTAAAATAATTTCGAATAATTGAAAACAATTTGTAGGAACTGGAAAATAATTTTAAAGAATTATAAGTAAAGAAATAAATTGAAAATAATTTTTGAAAGATTGAAAATCATTTTAAGGTGTTAAAAATGTTGAAGAATAGTTGAAAATAATTTTTGTAAGCTCGAAAATAGTTTTAAGCAGTTAAAAATATAAAAGAATAGTTAAAAATGGTGTTTGAAAGCTCGAAAGTAATTTTAAGGGATTAACAATGTTAAAGAATAGTTAAACATAATTTTTGAGACCTCAAAAATAATTTTAAAGATTTAAAAATGATAGAAATAAACTAAAAATAATTTCTGAAAACTGGAAAGTAATTTCAAAAAATTGAAAATATCAAAGAATAGTTAGAAATTATTTTTAAGGAATCGAAAATAATTTTGAAAAATTACAAACAGCAAGAAGCGATTAAAAATAATAAATTTTCGCACGAAATGGAATCTACCACTGTTTTGCTGAATTATTGGAACGGGCGAGTCACGGTGATCGAAATGGCCAGATAAAGTTTCGTCAACATGACTGTACAGTTTCCTCCTCCCGTGAACGAAGCAAATGATACAGCAAATATACATTGATTCACCAGCGAATGACTTTGTTGTATGCTCGATGTTAGACGAAGAGCACTGGTTATCTAATCGCTGCGTTTATTGTTGTTACGTAAAGCATATAGAGATAGGTCTGTCACCGAACTTGGCACAATTTGTGTAAACATTTAACACATAGCTTGAGACGAGCATATGACAGCATCGATGACACGATTTTCCAAATATCAATGATCACTTCGCAAAACGTGTGAAAAATTCAAATGCAATTATCGTAAACGTTTTAACGAGCAGCGTTCGTCAGAAAAGAAAATAGAATTAAAATAAGATAATAAACCATGTATTGATACACTATAAAATCTATAAATAATATAACGTGACGACGATTGCAAAAATATATTTCCCCATATTTATCACTAATGAAGATTATTTCGCAAAATTATGTTTTAATAAAGGCGCGCCATTCGCTTCATCCTGCGCATACGCAAACGCCGCGCGCATATCGCATCTATTAACAAAAATTAGCGACCGCCGCGCTAGAAATAGGAAGAAATAAAACTTGCGCTCTATTTAGCAACCAGTCGGTGGCGCCTCCGCGTTACCTGTAATTATAAAATAAAATCATTCGTGACTCATTCGACTAGTTCCAGTTACTCTACTCCGCCACGTCGGATTCTCGCGCTAGTTTCGACTGATACATCGACCCCATGGGTTTCCTTCACGGATGACTCGGCGTAGTTTTTCTCGTCGCTAGTGATTCAGCAGAATCCGCTCGTAGAACCGTGGTCAGCAACACGCCTCTCTCTACGCGCGCTGGTAACAGGTTGTGGCGGACGAGCCTGCGCAATGTTGCGGTGGCAGGCCGCTTAAAAAGGCGGTTGCGTGGCGAATGGCGTGGCATTTGCAAAGAGATTCGAGGACTAACTCGTTTAGACGGCTGTCAACCAGATTGTATACCGTAACGTTCTTGGACAAACAGTACGTCGTCGTATTTTCATCAAACTTTTGATCCTTCGCGTCTTCTGCGGCTGTAAATTATTCCTGTTCCCGCGTCCCGGTTTTCCGTTCGTTCGTTCGTATGTGCGTGCGCCGGGATTATGTGTGTTTTCGCCGGTTGTGCTACCAGTTCTTCGCTGTCGCAGGATCTATCGATCGACGACGACCGTGCGAATGATCCTGCGTCAAGTGTGTCCGGTTCGATTGATCGCGGTTTGATATGTTATTTGGTAGCGCGGTGATTGATTTACTTCATAGCGCGACTTACGTGGAATTCGGTAATGAACGAGCATAACGAGTGTCGAAATTCGAGGGTCACGTGTGAATGTAGAGCGTGACGCGTTGATGCAGTGTTGCACTTTGGAGATTCAGTGTATCGATTGTTTAGAGTAGTTGATGTTGTATTGAGATAATGTTGGTAGTGTAGTTATGATGTTAATTTGTGATTGATAGCTTGTAGTAGTATTGTTTTTTAAGTAGAATTGTTTTTCAGTAGTTTTGTTTTTTAGTAGTATTATTTTTTAATATTAATATTTTTCGATATTAATATTGTCTAGTACTGATATTATTTAGTACTAATTTTGATATAATATTAATTGCTAATATTGAATTATATTTACGATATTAATTTGTGATTAATACTTTGTAATAGTAATGTTTTTAAATAGTATTATTTCCTAGTACTAATATTTTCTAATATTAATAATTTTTAATATTAATATTGTCCAGTACTAATATTTCCTAATACTAACATCAATGCAATAATAACTGCTACTACTATATTTATAATATAAATTGGTAATTAATACTTTATACTAACAATGTTTTCTAGTACTATTATTTCCTACTATTATTATTTCTTAGTACTAACATTTTCTATTATTTTTAATTAAATACTATTATTCTTTAGTTTTAACATTTTCCAATACAAACATTTCCTAGTACTATTATTTCCTTCTACAACAATAAAGCATGATACGTCTCAAACGCAATAACTCTATTCTCGGAGAATGAATAATGGTTTTCCTTCTACACCGTCCGATTTGTAAACTCTGTTATTATGCTGTACACATCCGCTTAGCTCGATTAGTATTTTTCGTGATCGGAGATTAGCAGAGGTTTTATTTGAGAAAACGAATCGAATAAAGTATACGACCTTGACAAGCTCGTTTCCGTTTCCAATTGCTTTCAATCTCCCAATTATGTTCATGGTTAGACACGCTATCGCGATACAACCGTCCGCCGGTATGGGTTCGTAGCGACGCGTAGCAAGATCTTTCTATAATTTGTGAGACATCGTCGAAGTGGAAAGCGTTTTGGGTTTGTGGATATTGTTTTAGGAATAGTAGAGTGAAAGAAAGTGGCTTTTCATAGCTGGAATGGCTTAGTGGAATTATTTAGAACGCGATAGCTAATCGATAATTAAGATAGCAGAGGCGGGGAACGAGAATTCATTGTTTATTTTACGTATTTTAGCATGAATTTGTTAGTGTTTTTCTGTCTGTTGAATTGGTATGATTTTTGAAAATTATACATCTAAAAATTATGTCCTAAAAATATTATATTGTAATATAATAATATTAATGATATTGATATAATATTAATATTATATATTATATCTTGAAAATATTATTCAGTATAGAATATATTATATAATATATAATTATATAGAATAATTAATATTATTATTATTATAGTATTAGGTAAAAAAATTCTCTATTATTAAATTCGACCATCGCATAAAAAAGCCTTAATAAAAATGCCCAGTCGTTGATTAAATACGTCAAATACATGGTCTTATAATAATAATATTAAAATGCGAACTGCAATCAAACTAAATATAGAAATCCACCCGAAAAGATAAAAATAACCAAAAAATCGGTATCGCAGATCCGTCGAACTCGAAATTGTTACTTCGTCCCCTCGCGTCGTATAAATTACTAGAAAGCTTGGTGTCTGGATAGTTTCGATCGCTCTCGTACTAATATTTCACGTTTGGTTGCAGAACCAGAAATGACGATCGATTTTTATCACACGCCCGGAAGCGCGCCGTGCCGCGCTGTTGCGCTGACAGCTGCCGCGGTCGGTGTTCCGTTGAACCCGAAATTAGTGAACTTGATGGCCGGCGAACAGATGAAACCCGAGTTTTTGAAGGTAAGAGAGCGCCGCCGGTCGTAGTGCGCGAAGCTACTTATAGAGTATACTTGTGTACCGTCTGGCCCGCGTGCCGCGATGCACAATGCATAACCGGCGCAATTAACATTCTTTTTCCTCTGTGCAGATGAATCCCCAGCACACGATTCCCACGATCGACGACAATGGCTTCTACATGGGCGAAAGGTGAGCCTAATTCCATGTTAAATGACTAATTCTTTTCGCACGCAGCTGGAATTGTTGCTGCGGAGACGTGTATAGTTTCGTTTTTCTATCGTTTGTGCTACTTTGAAAATGGCGGGGACGTCGAATTTTCTATACAATAATTATCAGAGAAATGTGTATAGTATATATATATACAGTATATGTAATAATACGCGTTATATATGGTGATAATGTTTATAATATATTATGATAATATCTATAGCATACAATATGAATATATATATAATACAAACAACAATAATATCTCCAATACAAATAATAATCAGAGAATAATAATAAACTCAAAGGAGCAAAAATCATTCCATTTAATTGTGCCATTAAATATCCGAATACCTCAGATACAATATGTGCTTTAGGTCTCTTATAATTAACTCTTCCGTCAACGCACAGTTCTAAATTTGTCCGCGATTCGTATAACAACAGTGCCGCATATAAAGAGCATTTCTGTTGCGCGAGTTGCGAGTAAATGAAAACTCGTATCTCCTTTTTGCGAATTAATTCCCCAACGGAGGCATTCCTCATTTAATGATCCCGCCATCGGCTAATGGAGATTTGATTGCGTCAGGAAGGCACGACAACCGACACGGAGAAGGATAAATACCGTAATATACAGTTCATTCATTCTTTCGCAGCCGAGCTATTATGCTGTACCTGGTGGACCAGTATGCCAAGGATGACTCGTTGTACCCGAAGGACCCGAAGAAACGCGCGGTCATTAATCAGAGACTGTACTTCGACGCCTGCACCCTCTACAAATCGATCGCCGATTATTACGTAAGTTGTCAATTTGCTAAATAAATTATTGCTTCGCGTGACAGATACGCAATCGCGTCTTATAGTTAACAAGGTATCGATTTCAGTGGATGGAAAATAGTTATTAATTTTGGACGTACTACGCTCTAATTTTGTCATCTTTTATAATATAATTTTGCAACTAGTAGTCCGTAATTTTAATTAATCTAGTGTGTAAAAATAATTCAAAATAGTTTCCAATATATGACTGAACCAATAATTTTACGTAAATTAATTAAAAGAATCTTATACTAAATATACATTTACCAAAATCCTTGCATAAAATATAAAATTGAATTAATATAGTAGCAAAATGACTAAAGATCGTAAATATGAATTTTCTCGTCATCGAAAGCAAAAGTGGCCTCTCGACATCGGAACACATTGTAGCGCGCATACAAATGTACGTCGCTCGCTAATTGTCCTCCATAAAAGCAGACTTTAGCAAGAAAAATAGACAGTAGTATGACTCTCCAAGCCCTCGGTAACGACGTGCATTTACCAGTTCAATTTACGTTACCGTGAGCGGAAACGGTGAATTAATCTTTATTGATAACAATATCTACGTTCCCAGTACCCCATGTTCTTCGCGAAAGCGCCCGCTGACAAACAGAAGTACGAAGCGATTGGAACCGCTTTAGCCTTCGCTGAAAAGTTCCTGGAGGGTAATGAATTCTTTGCTGGAAAGACTATGACTGTTGCCGACTTGTCTCTGCTTGCTACCATTTCCACGTTTGAGGTAAGCTCTTTCGAAATAATTCAAGTAGTAGATAGTTGAAAAAGTAAGAAATTAATGTA
>NC_135774.1:28410919-28418129 GCF_028453695.1 Augochlora pura | reverse complement strand
GTAATTTTTATGAATTTGAATATTTGCAATTTTTCGTTGCACTTTTTAATTTGTAATATTTGTAATATTAGAGCCATACTTAGGTGAGTAATGAAATTAGTTGAATTATGGGGTGATAAATATTTATATTATTAATTTCATAAGTTTGCGCAATGATAATTTTAGAAATTTGTATAATGTTAATTTGAGAAATATGTATACTAATATTTTTAAATATTTGTACATTATCAATTTTAAAAAAACCTATACGTATACCTAATCTATATCAATCAAAATTAAACTATACAAACTACCTATACCTTAAACAATTATTCAGAACTTTACACTTATGCAGCAACAATTTTGGTATAAAAAAAGTGCTTGAAATAAACGATTTTAATATACTAGTAAATTATAATATATTGCCAAAATAATGCACTAATAATGCACTATGTATATAATATACCATCCATGGAATTATTAACGTGTCCACACAATCAGAAACGCGATAAACGCCAATCTCCCCCTCCCCTCCCCCCAAGCATTTGATTCGCCATTCCCATCGCACAATGCGCGCGAAGGAACTACACTTTTTTACAAGATAAGAGTATTATTTGAGGCTGACAATATTGAATTGCTTTCAGAATATCGTAGGTATGCTACCGTACAATATTCTCCCACGGTATAGGGGGGAAAGAAAAATGACGTACGGTATAGTAGTAACCGGGGGGTGGACCCACCCCCTCCCCATGTTATCTCCACTACTACATTGAATAGTGTCGACAATATAGATCATGTTTATTGTATATATCAACGCGACGTTGAAGGTTTCCGTCCAGGTCATGTTAGGTCTGTCTGTAGTTCAACTCCGTAAGCGGAACACTGCGAACGTGTTACATTTCTTTGACGGAAAAATTTTATTTACAACATCAACACTTGTAATATAGTTAATATTGCACACTGTAAATAATTGTAAGTATTTTGTCAAATTTTAATTGTTTTATTTTGAAGCGCTTTTTCAGCACTTTTTCTTTATTAAATAGAATAAAAGCTTTAATTGAGGCACGTTTTTTAATAATGACGAAGTTATGATTATTTGATTGTTGCTAATCGCGCAGTTTCTTACGAGTGACTTGGTTGAATATTTTATTGTCGCGTATCGATTGATCGTTAAACTGCCGGCGAAGAAATGGGCGCACGTTGTGCCTTCAACTCGTATTTATAATCGCATGTTCTTGTAGTTTGTTCTTATTGTTGTTACAAGATGGCTTATTTTATTTGTATTAATTTTTGGTGTTCTAAAAATTCCAAAATGTATTATTCTATTTCTATATATAATACTTTATATTATTATTATTACTACTATTTCCATTATTATTATTATTTTAGATATATTGTTATATATTATTAAATTATATATAATATATGTCCCATATTACAGTATATTAAAATAGTATATTACAAATACCAAATTAGCTCAATTATCTTAATTCCATATTCTACTATTATTTTCGTATTATTTATTCGATCTAAATAACAACGATCCAATAGAATCCACTGCATTAAAAATCTAATACAAGATTAAAATTACTATAAAACAGAGTCCAGTAAAAAAGCAGCACCGAAATGTACTTTGTCGAATAAAATTCTCCGCGTACGTCATCGCCGAAAATTCAACTTGCCGACAATTGACCGCGTTAATATCTTCGATCTACCGTTTTGTATTTAACGCCGAACATTGTTCGCGTTTAGTTCGCGTGCATTTAGTTCAAGATAAATTCATTGTACGCGATGGATTTATGAGTTTCAATCAAAAGTAACGAGGACGAAAAGTATGGCGGAACGGAATGGTAAATGGAATATTTTACGAGCCGCCCTTTGAGCTACGTCGTTCCTCGTCTCGAACAATTTTCAATAAAATCGATGTTTATGGATTCCGCGAGTATCCGCTGTCTCAGGGCGGACTTCGCGCAATTTCTCACGTTTGCGGAAACCGAAAATTGTAGAACAATAATGTAGCAACAATACCACGAATTTACCGAATCGCGTTTTAAAGACTGCTAATGGAAAATCACGGGAAATGTAAATTACAGTTATATCGTAGTATAAATTATTTTTATGTTGTAATATAAGTTATTTTTATGTTGTAATATAAGTTATTATTGTATGAATATTTATGTATAAATGTATTAATTATTAATATGTTATTAGAATGATTGTGAATTCGTGTTAAAAGTTGTTCGAACGAGAAGAGTTCGAAGCAGGCCGCGTTTCGTAATGTTTTCGTGCACCGTTTTCGCAGGTGTATCGTGAATTGGGGTGCTCGTTCCGGATCACGGGGCATTTGGCGACTGTTTCGCGAAAAAAAAACCCGGCGCCACGGATCCCGGCTCCTAATAATGGCGGTGGATTTATATTACACACCGATAAGCTCGCCTTGCCGGGCGGTCCTTCTAACTGCGGAAGCGATTGGTTTCCCTTTAAACCTGAAGGAAATCGATTTGATGGCCGGCGACCATTTGAAGCCGGAATATGAACAGGTGCCCGGTATAAACAGAGATTCTTGTTGGTTTCGTTTCTATCGGGATTCCATCGTGAAAAGGGGCACGCGGCTGAATTGCGAGTTAAACGGGGAGAATCAACGGCGGGAACGTTTATGCGCGCGGTTTTTTTCGTAGCTGGTTCGAAGACGGTGAAAAGACTCGGCGAAATATATTGGCTTCGGCGAACAAATAATTGTTGGTTTCCGTGCGCTGTAACCTTTTTTCGAAAAGCGAACACGTTGTTCGGACACGCTCGTCTGTGAAACGCGCGCGATTCGGTTCTTCCGATGTTAGACGAAACGGTTTCCGCTCGCGGTGCAAGTTCGTCTTCCTTGAAACGGAAACGCGTCGATTAAACTCGATATCAACTCTTTTTGTTTTGCGAATAAAATACCACGTTGATCGATATCTGAACATTTAGAGGTTGGCGCGCGACGAATTTATTAATGGCGAATAAATGCGGTTACCTTGAAAGAAAAGCGTGGCGCAAGGGTTACTTGCATCACTATGGCGGTTTTCTATGAAAGTAATTGATCTAAAGATGACCTTAGTGGCGTTAACTCTTGACTTTTAAACAGTGATCATAGTTTTAATAAAAAAAAAAGCCAAATTTAAGCCAACGGACCAACTTATAACCTAGAAATTTATAACCTAGCAAACAACGTTAGAAATGTAAAAGATTGATCAAACTAAAAAAATTCGAAATAGGTGATATTTTATTTAAAAAGCTCCTCCCATAATCCATTTCGGATAACTCCGTAAGGAATGTCTTTAATAAGAGATTCGCGCACCAAGCATCTGTCTCTCATATTTTCCGGCTCGTTTCCCTGTTGTCGGTTGCACGGATTCCGACTGTTATCCGGTCCGCTGAGTAATTAACTAAAATTCGATATAATCTGTTACAGTTGAATCCACAGAGAACGGTTCCTTTCCTCGTCGACGGCGACTTTAAGCTCACCGAGAGGTTCGTAATAAATGATTTCGCGCTGTGCGCGCACGCTATTTAATCATTTGCCGGAAAACAATGTCAAACGGAATGAGAAATCGCGGACACTCAGCGTTTTCACGGTTTCGCCGTTTTCACGTTTCAGCCGCGCTATCATGTCGTACTTGGTCGACGAGTATGGCAAAAACCCTAGATTGAATCCGCAAACGCCGAGCGGAAGGGCTCTGGTCAATCACCGATTGCATTTCGATCTCGGCACCCTGTACCGGAGCGTTGCCAACTACTATGCAAGTATTTTGTTTAAATTACAGATTGTTGCAAGTGTTAAAAGATTCTGTGATTTTTCGAATTGTTGCATTCAGAAGCTACAAGAGATTTTGTTGCAGTACCCGGTCGCGTTCGGCAAAGCGGAAGACCACGATCCGGAATTGTACGAAAAAGTGCAAGAAGCGTTCGAGATCCTGAATATTTTCCTCGAAGGACAGGATTTCGTCGCAGGGCGGTATTTCACTATCGCCGATCTGGCGTTGGTCGCGACAACGTCCTCGGCGGAGGTAAATTATTTAACAATCCGGGGGATTGTCGATGGTGCACGGATAAATATTATTAAAAGCTTCTCCGGACTGTCTCGCGCAGGCTTTCGGATTCGATATGGAGGATTACCCAAACGTTGTTAAATGGATGGACAAGATGAAGGTGTCCGCGCCTGGATACCGCAAAGCGATTGGCGAAGGGTTGATGCTGTTGAAGAAATTCCTCGAGGACTCGAAGAACGCTGAGTCGAGCGAATAACTTCGTCGAATGAATAATTTTGTCGAATTAATGATAGAAATAGAAATAGAAATAGAAGTGATAGAAATTGTTAGAAATAAATTAGTAATTGAAGTATTAGATTAATCTCTATTTAAATATTACTTCTTCAAATATTAATGTCTATTTAAGTATCATTTATTTCAACATTAAATAAACATTGTTCTTAACTAAATTATTTAACGAAGTTTTTTTCTTGGTTAATTAAATTATTTAACAAATTTTAAGTGATGCACCAATAAAAAATACTTATCGCTGAAGAATCATTCGAATAGCAATGCTGCAAATCGACCAGGTAGCTCCATCCGTGGTAAGATGCCGAAGCAGGTAGATAAACCGCGTCGTTTTGTGAATGTAGCTGCAGATGATACTAGACGAACAATGATATAAAAACAGTTAGAAGAATGAGTATTTTATCACAAATAAGGTGTAGGAGTAGAATATTGTACCTTGTGCGCTCTTTTCGACTGCTTTACCGACTTTGCACCTGTCTGCAGAGTTCATAGTTTCTAGAAAACGATAACTTGCAAAACGATGCATTTTAATATTTAATACAATAAATTAAAAGACACTTGATAGCATAAATGAATCTTAAAAATAGAAAAATTTAATGAAATAAATCATAGAAAACGTTATCTCTCAATTGAGTCTTTGACAACAGAAATTATTGTAAATATATAGAAGCTAGAATTTTATAACAATTTTGCACTCAATTTATAACATAATAATGCAATAAAATGCAATACTTACTCAATATATTTTTAATCGGTTATTTATTTTTCATAACGCCTCAGAAGATAAAGCAATCAAATAACCAAGAAAAGAAACTATTAAAAATAAATACATATACCAAATAATGCAATAATAATTTAACAATAAAGAAAACGAATTCGAGTCAGTTAAACAAAATATAAACGTTTAAAATCGTAGCGAAACATTTTTCTCAACGTCAATATGCAATTAACTTCTTCCAGTATAAAATCAACAATTTCTCCGAGCCATAAATTACACGCTGCCAACAAAATTGAAGCAAAGTAAAAATTAACGCGCGAACAGCTCCGAGCGATTAAACGCTGTTCCATTCGAGCGCATTTAGCAACCGGTGTTTTCGCCAAGAGAAAATTGCGCCGAGATACTTGCGATTAATAATTTTCATGTAAATGCAAGTGCACGGTGATTTTCTCGATCTAATAATGGACCACCTGTTGCCTGGATAGCTTCGGATAACCGACGGGTAGCCCAGTGATTTTGGACATCAACATCGGTCCGCGCTCGTTCCCGGCGAAATGAAATATTTGATAACCCGTCACGGGGTCAAGTATGCTTATCACCACGAGGACTAACTATTAAAAACCTTGTGTTCGTTTATCAGGAGCTTCAACCCTTTGCACTCGATTGGTGACTCTGAGTCAAATTACTAAATTATTATTAGTCAAATACCTAAAATTATATCGTCATCTTCTAAAATAATATTTCCAGCAACAAACTGTAATTTTAGAAAAATTATTGAACATGAAACTGTTGAATCACGAGAGTTAATTTGGTATATGTAAAATACACTTGGTCGCTTAAAATGGAAATACCGTACAGCAGAAAAATTATTTCAGATTTTCATTTAAAATGGCTTCGAGTGCAAAGGGTTAAATCATTTTATAATTCGATGTTCGTTGCTGTCGGTAACGTTATCGTGGTTGCGCGGAAAATTAATGTTTATAGTGTGTTACACGTGACTGTATCCATCCGAGACAATAACCCAATATCTGCTTTCTTGAAATTACCGTCGGACGGCGGATTCTTATCTGAATGAAGTATTAGTACTGTCTCAGGAGCGTGATGTACGATGCGGCTGTAATCAGAACCTGCAACAGACACAGATAACAGATAGTTTTGTTTTTCTTTCCTAAATTGATTTTATCTAATATTGTATTGAATAGACTGTTAAATAGATGTATAGACTATTCTCTTATTAAATGGATTATTAAATGGTTGTATAAAATACTATTTTATCAAATAAATTACTAAATAGACCTACAAATTACTATTTCATCAAATAGATTTTATTTCCTATTATCTAATTACAGATTTCATTTCCCACTATTTTATTCGCTTCGCAAAAATTTCTTCGCATTCATTTAAATCGTATTATTTAACCTATTACCTTGCTACACGTTTCCAGGGTCGCGGTAAAACATCCACCGGCTGTCAGGCAGCAAGCCGCCCTCGCTTTCGCCATGGCCAGTTGCAAATCGGCCAGCAACATTTTCCCGGCGGCAGTCAACGGTGAAACGGTCCACTGTGTATCGTAGACGGATTCATCGCAGCTGTACGTGAACATGAACAGCTGTCAGAAACAGCCGATCATGCGAGACGTGAGAAGCATGCGTTGGAACACCGACGCACAGCCGTTCTACGTGAGAGGGTCGCCCGTGTATTAGGTTACACCGAAGAATTTGCTCGATGATGGACTCGGAAAACACGTGTAATGAACTGCGGATTTCGTGTATTTAGTAGATCAACGAGTGGCTTAAATGACAAACAAATGAAAATATTCAAAGAATTGGAAAACGGTATTGTTAACAGTAATATTTTTGGTTTTAAATATCAGTATCGAAACGAAAATAGTATTGTTAATTGTAAATATTGTTATAATACCGTTTTAAAATTTTTAATGTCGTTTTTAACATTTCTGTTGCGGTCGGTGAAAATCGTTTTTATTTTATATGAAAATCTACGATCTTGTTTAATTAAGGAATTTTAAACATTTATTCCATTTATATTATTTTTGAAGCGAAGGTCAAAGGGCTCCGCGTAACCCGACGCCTTTTGATCTGTTTCTTTGGTATGTGGTCAGTGATCGCGTGCTTGCGAGTAGCTTCCAGGCTAGTTATTAACGTCTTATCAGTTTTTCATGCGGAATCGCCGCCGCCGCCGC
>NC_135774.1:28397371-28410819 GCF_028453695.1 Augochlora pura | reverse complement strand
TTTATAATATATTATATTGTGCTATATAATACTATATTGTACTATATAATATATTATATTGTGCTATATAATATTATATTGTAGTATATAATATTGTATTGTATTTTACTGCATTTTATTCTGTTTCAGTGCATTGTATTTTATTTTATTGCACTCTATTATATTATGTACATCATATTTAAATAACGCCAACTATACTCAGCACTCGTAACGAAAGGGTTAATAACCTAGACCAAAGATTTTTTTTCAAATCTGGAGTAAAATTAAAATCTGGAATTTCGGACCACAACAGGTGGCAAACGCTTGAAAAATCCCCAAGAAATAATGTGACGTAATTTGTCAAAAGACAAAAGCCGATGGTGAGTAACAATAGCCTAGAGAATTGCTATATAGGATTGCATACTCACGCTGACGTTTCCCCAAGAGTAATATATATCCCTGAACGCGATGCAAGTGGCGATGGATATCGCGTTGATCGTGTAGACGAGCGCCGCGTTTCTTCGCCGTTGTTCGGCCTGATCGGCCGCCAGCCATATGCCGACAGACTTCATCAACAGGCATGTCCAGCCGATCGAAACGTCTCTACCCTGCATCAGCAGCATGGCCAGGCCTCGAATACCGGCCGGCAATCATTTGTTTTTCACTGCGAACAGGAACTGGCCAATTGATTTTCTCGGGTGTCAGCTGTGGGCCCCGGCCAGCAATCGCGCGCGCGTCATTTCTACCTGTCAACCGCGATCCACTTATCAATTCTGTTTAACTTCAAACACCTATCCTGCACGGCTCGCGGCACACCCTCTCTGCCACGCGTCGAAGTACCGGCTCGGTGAAGGCATTATTCGTGGTTGAACCGCTGCTTCAGTTGCTCTTGCTTGCTTCGACGAAGAACACGGCCAGGAACCATGCCGGTGCGACGTGGAACACGCTGTTTGAGGGAGGACCATTTTTGCTAAGTCTATATTCACTTGCTTTTTATAGATGTCGCACGATTTTTTGATGTTTCACGTTTATCTTCGTCGTATTGTCTTTGATGTACTTTGATATTTTGGGGCGTTGAATTTGGAGAGCTTATTCAAAAATTTGAAATTTGGAATGATTGGAGTTAAGGTTTTTATGTTCAGTTGAGGTTATTATGTCAAGTCTAGGTTATGTCAGGTTAAAATTATTACGTCAAGTCAAGAGAATTATGTTAACTGTTACAAAAACATATATTGTATCGTTATATTATGTCAAGATTACGTCAAAGACATATATTATGTCATTATAAGTATATTGCCGGAGAAAATATTATACTACAGATTTATATGAAAAATAATGATTTCTGTGGTTATGTGGGACATATGGGAGTAAATAGAAATTTCTAAACAGAGCCTAGAAATAATATACGTATCGATACTGTTAAAATTCATTTAATGTTATCACTGTTTCCAATTTAAGCTACACGTTACTATTTCAAATACATCAAATCCTTCGTCCACTTAAAAATTTTCAAGTCTTGAAAATTATCAAGTCTTAGAAATTATCAAATCTTATATATTATCAAATTTTAGAAATGATCAAATCTTAAAAATTATCAGATTTTCTTTCGTAAAAATGATAGAGACAAAAAAATGTTTTACTCCACCCGAGCACTTTATCTCGAAACTACAGTGACAATAAATATTATCATGTTGTTACCTGTATCGAAATTATCAAATTGATCGCTTAAAATCACACTGAAATAATGAGATTGCATCTCGCTTACTATATTTATTATTAATTTCATTACTATCGCGTTTTGCTTTAACCATTACTGCAAACATCGTCTTGTTGGTACATCGTTGTAACATCGTGTTAGTTACCAGTGCAGATATCAACGTTTTACATTCTGTAAAATCATTTCAAAAACAATTTAATACACTTTCGATATCATGTGATCGAAAATTATATGAACTTCTTATAATTATTACCTCTATGATAGTTCTATCGATATTGATGGATACTAGTTTTCATGGCAGCTCACTGCTTCATGAAACGAATTGCAGTTCACGAGCATAAGGTTAATTATGACTCGGACGTCTGCTTCAGCAGAGTGAAATAAGAGACTGCGGTACTGATGAGCTGAAAAACATTATTATTTTTTAATACAATTGTCTGTAAAATTAATGTCTCATTTACCAAACGTGACATAGCTCGATAGCGATTTCATTACGCTACCTTAGTGGAGGTCTCTAAGGACACGGGAAAGAATCCCCCAGCAGTTAACTGACACGGTTTCTGCGATCTCAGTATGACCATGTGCACGTCTCTTCTCAGCATTCTGCCGGATCTGTTGGTCGACAAAACCGGCCACAATGTTGCGTACGCAACCGGTCCAACGTTTGCACTTTCAGTTATCATGCAACCGCAGGAATGTGTAATCAATATTAGTTGTAATATAATGCCAGCTACGTAGAATACGAAACTTATCCGTCGCTCGATAGTTATATTGCCCTGTAAAAGATCATTCCATAAAGGGTCCATAGGCGAATCGTTAAATAGTCGATGTGAATTTTATCTGCTGCATCGAAAGTGTTATTTTTCATAATTTGAGATGTTAATTATGCAAAACGAATTTTTATTTAATTTAAGAAAGATTAAGTTCTTAGTAGCTAATTGAGAGACTGTTTTATTAGCTATACTTTCACTTAGCTAGGAGAATCGAGGTTCCAGTATACAGGGTGTCTCAACAAAGTCTATAAATCTGAAGATAGAGGTACTTGAGGTCATTTGAAGTAACTTTTTCCTCTACGAAAATGCAATGCGCTGCTTCGCTTACGAGTTATTAACAAAAATCACTGACCAATAAGAGGCGAGCTCGCCTGGCGCTAGAGATCCGAGCCAATCGGCGGAACTGGGCGCCGCCTACTCGTAGGCACGGCCTCTACGCGCCAGCAGAGCTCGCCCCTCATTGGTCAGCGTTTTTCTTTAATATCTCATAAACAAAGCCGCGGATTGCAATCGCTCAAAGGAAAAAGTTATTTAGAATCACCTCATGGATCCCTTATTTCTTCGTCGAGAGTAACTCTTGAGACACCTTATATATAATTTCAACTTACTAGGAGCGCCTGATACAAGCTCAAACAGGTTCCCACGCCGAACACCACCACGTACATTAATATATTAAATGAAAATACAGCCTCCGCTCTGATGCAGTACTCGATAAGCATCTGATGCTGTTGTATACACGCCTTGAGGTTTCTGTAACATCTATCCGCGTAATCAGGCATTCCGATCTGTTTGCTGCTGGCATTCGACAAATTCAACAGTCTGTGCTGCAGTATTTGGAACTGGCTGGCTGTGTGCGTGTTCACGAGAATGAGAAAATTGTCGAGAGACACGAAGGCGATGCCGATCTGCAGACAACATACCGCCTGCGAAATTAGAATGTCGTTTTAAGTGCATCGAGTCCTTTATAGTCGTCTAGGATATTGTACTAGGTTGGAAACTATGAAACGGGCGCTGCAGCTGTGCATGGGCCTAGGAAAAACGCCCGTTTCATAGTTTCCAAAGTTAGTAGTAGGATGGAAACTATGAAACGGGCGCTGCAGCTGTGCATAGACCTAGGACAAACGCCCGTTTCATAGTTTCCAAAGATAGTATTAGGTTGGAAACTATATACACTTATCTTTACTAACAATTGAGCTCTCTCTATAGGTAAATGCAATACCTGGACGACGAACAGAATTTCGAAATACGGCGTGTCGTAAACTGGCATCCCCAGAACCGGCCACATCCTTAAGGGAAACACCCTAACCGACCCATTCCCTGTGACAGTCTCTGAAATGCATGGGTAGAAAGTCAAGATCGATTAAGTGCAACAAGCAGGATGCAACATAGGTAACGATATGTAACTATATATTGTTATGTATAACTATACATCGTTGGTAGAAATACTATCGCCGAAAAGAAATTATTTCGATATCGCGATACTCTCGACTGGAAACAGACACTATACACAACATTCTTTAATTTTCTCGCACTCACCATAAAATGGTATACAGATGTAACTTAGCACGAGGTACGACACACACCCGTACGTGACGATGATGACGAACGTGAAAAATTTCCGAGCGGATTCTACGTATACTTGCTCGTCCTCGTTGTACTCGACGTCCCAGAAGTACGTTCTCGTGTAGATCACTAGCTTCAAAAATCTCAGCTTGTTCCGATACAACAGCGTGTACTTCAACAACGCGGTGACGGACATTAAAAAGTTAGCAGCTACGTAAAGAAAATTCTGCAATTCAGCAAACATATAATGCAATGTTGTCTAAATTTCCATTAAGAATCGCTTAACCCTTTGCACTCCGAATTTTATTTCAATATCGTTACCAGCAGCTCCCAACGCTTTTAAGAATTTTATTTGATGTTTATTCTAACTAAAAAATAAGGCAATTTAAATAAATAAAGGATGAAACAAATATAGAAATAAAGATTTCATTTACACAATTGTCATATTTTGAAATTTTCAAGAGTATATTGAAACAATTTCTAGGATGCAATCCTGATTTTCTTTCGCGAGTTTTATAAAAATATATTTATTTGGGCATGAAATTATGTCAAGAGGGACTCGACTCGAATTTCAGGAAGCGACCGATCGCGAAGATTTCCGAACGGACGCGTGACCGAACCGAGAACTGTTCGGAACGGGGTGTCCGAGAGAAACGGCGACGGGAACCGGGGAAACGGTCTGCACTCACGTCGATGTCGTCCAAACTGTGATACATGTCGGTCACGTCGATGTATATGCTGAAGATCAGCATGGCGAATGTGTTGACCACGGCGAACGCGCTCAATCTTCGTTCCCCGTCGGTTTCCGCGAGCCAACAACCTACCCATTTCAGAAGGAAAGACGACAGGGTGATGGAAATGTCTTCTTTTGTCATAGGGTCTTTTTAAACGAGAAACGGAGTGGCGAAGTATCAACCGACCGTCGTGCATCGACGGCCACCAGTGCTTATCTCGTTTGACATCGCTTTGATCACAACCCGTGCCAGCTGCGTAGCTGTGAAAGCTACGGTATATCTTCGCGCGTGATAAAAGAAACACTAGACGTAGACGCAAGCGTCCATTGATCTATTATTCATGGTATCGAGGGTGTGACTATTCTACAGCCCGTTACGATCCGTTCACCCTACCAGTGTCGATTGGAACAGAGTGCTAACGGATGTCGGTCGTACCAGTCAGCTCCCGATGCGATCCTAATCGAAGTTACTGTCCGAACGTTGCGATGGCTTCTAAAAGGTAAGAAGAGCGTGCGAACTATACCTTGACAAGTGCGCCAAGCACAATAGCAAATCATTACCGCGTACCGAATTGTTAATGTTTAATGAAATATAATTTCAATTTTGCGATACTTTAAAAATAAAAAAAAACTCTTCTTCTGTTTTCTAATTTCGATTCGCATATTCAGTCGCATATTGTACTGAATCAGAATGTTATTAATTATATAATATATTTCCAATTATATATTATAGATAATAGAGTTATTAATTATAATAATAGATACTCTTCTCGGAAAGTCAGACGTCCGCAGAGGGTTAAAGACATTAAACACTGTGCTTTTCATCCATGTATTATCACTAATGGAGGTTTACTAAACATTTGCCTTGCAGCATACTTTAACGCAATAGACAGGACGTTCCAATATTCGTTTTTATAGCCGTCGATTAGTTTTTCCATTTAATCACGCTTTATCGACAGTTTGCTGTCTTAGTAACGTAAAATATGACATAGCAGTGCTGAGAACCTAAAACAAATTTGCTGAGCGTTAAACATTTATCAAATCGCAGATTTTGTGCATTTATGATAAAAATGAATCGATGAACCGGAGAATTGCAAAAGCGTTGAAACAATTTGACATGTTACTGCGAATTTATTAAAATTGTTTAGAAATCAGATAAACGGAGATATTAGATAATATTGGAACCGCTATATAATGATTATGATTTTTCTATAATTAACACTTAGTCGACCGTGCCAGAAACCTAAAAAATATTATGCAAAATATTATTGCATATTATTCGATTAAATGAAAATTTCAAAGCAAAAACTTATACAACATCGATTATTTCTCCAATAATCGTACATCATGGAAAACGTAATAAAATTAAAAAAATATATTATTAATCAACGCAATAAATTTATTCTTTTAGTTATTAGACGATTCAATTTGAAACTGAGAGTTTAGCCTATTCGGTTGGCTAAGCGTTAATATCAAAAACGGTGGAATTTAGAGAAATCCTTACACTAGTGTACGTTTCTAACGATACTTGAAAGAAGCCGCTGGCCGTGAGGCAACAATGTTGGTTCGACCGTAAAATCATGAGCAATACGCTCTTCCGCAGTAATCTGCCGACTCTGTTCATCGGCAAGATTGGCCACGGTCCGGACAGCGCCGTTTTGCTGACATTCAGGCTCTGACGTATTATGCCGTCGCAAGTGTACGTGTACATTAAGAGCTGGGTCTGCGTGCCGCACAAATTTATGACCAGAGCGATGGTACGGGACGGAGGTGTGTCTAACTAACGACAAAATCACACGTGTAAGTTAACAATTCTTCGTCGGTCTGTTATTTAGTTTGTAAATGTTCAATGGAATACAAAAACCATTTTATTAGACATTTTCTTATCGACGCACGTGACAAGTTAATGTTATCAGAGGAATTCGTAAGCTTGTTGTCTAAAATTTAATAACATATTTTGCATAAAATATTATTTGAGGCTGTATATAATTTAATTTATTTTATTTTTATATATATATTTTTTGTTTCCATTTTATATATAATTTTATTGAACACTCAATGAATAGACATTCAGTGCTGTCTCGAGAAATGTTTAGAGCATAATAAATTGTAAAAAAAATTGCAGTGAAATTTCTGCAACTGTTTCTCGGCTTGTAAAAAAATTGGACAATTAGAGAAGAGGTGACACGATTATTCTAGCCTTGCAGCTTGTATTTATAATTATTAATAATCAGCGAATATAAAGTCGAATCGCGAGGCTCAAATAATCGCATCTCCACTTCTTAAATTAATCTCCTACTCTATTATTATTTAGAAGCCGAGTAACAATTAAAGTCAACTTACTGTATCATCAACTAAATTATTATACCCTTGCCAACATATGTTTACATTTAGTTGAAACAGGCAATTTTTAATATTCTAAAGCGTTTTTCACTCGAGCGTCTTTCGCAATTAATTCAGAAAATCAGCGGTCGACAAACAATCGATTGCTTACCAAAAACAGCTGGTAGCCGACGAGGCACAGCACCAGGCTCAGGAACAGCATCTGCCCGAGTATGATCTTTGTAAATATGTTCTCGAGGTGCTTACAGTATTCGATAAGCTCTTGATGCCGTCGAACGCACATCGCTAGCTTCTCGTGATAAACTCTCGCCAGACTTTCCTCGTTATCGGCAACCGCCTCGACGATGCTGGTCAAACTATGCAGCCTGTGTTGCAATATGCGAAATTGAGTGGCTATTTGCAAGTTCAGCAGGCACAGGAAATTATCGAAACAAATATAGCAGATACCGACGTGATACACGCACAGCATCTAAATAAAAGTAATCGGCTGTCATTGATGATGCTTTTGTTGAATGACAGTAATAGTACCTGCATGGTGAACAGTGTTTCGTAGCAGGGCGATCTTCCTACGGGATAATCGAGCCACATGTTGAAGGGTAATATTTTCTGGGTTTCGTTTTTTCCAATGTTTTCTGAAACAATGACTCATTTGTGGGTGCACGATTTTATTTCGAGGGGAATTTTTTGTAAGTTTTATTCGAATTTTTGTCATTTTTGGTGTTTCAAAATTACATTGAGAATATGCGAAATTTTAGAAATTTATTGTTTTATCATCTAACGATTATTTTTATAAGAAGTATGCAGAAATGGAAGAATATAATTTTCTAGATCGCATAACTGAATTTTTGTTGAATTTATTGCCTAATTAGTTTTGTGAGAAACGTAATGTTTGATGTAGTATGTTAGTAAATATTAGTGTTTAATATAGATATTAATAGATATTAGTGCTTAATATAGATACTAGTAGATGTTAATAAATATTAACAAATAGGAATAATTAAGCCTTCCCATCATATCGACAATCATAATAGCAATAATAATAATGATCAATCAAAAGAACGAAATATTATAACAAATAACGTAATTAAAAAAATCCTGAATAATAATTGTAGAAAAATTAGGGCTGTACGATGAACTTTTTTATCTTATTCGAGTTACCTATTAATGGCGTCACCATGTATCCATTGCAAACGCCCAAACAACAGAACGTAATTATAATGATGAAAAATCTACACATTTTCCTGCACTCGTTCTGAATCAATGTTTCGTCGGCGTCGTAATCCCAATGCCAGAAATGCTTCTGCGTGTATCGGACTAGCTCAAAGAATTCCGTTTTATTCGTGTACAAAACGGCGATCTTGAACAAAACGATCGCGAGATACAAAATGTTGCACGTGACGAAAATACAATCCTAAAAATACAGAATAATCACGATTAATTCCACGTGTGAATTACAATTTTTTCAAATCTAAGAACAATTGAAATTTACGTTTATTATTACATTTATAATATTTTCTAAATTTATGTATATTTCTCTCAAAATTATACAAGAAATTTTTTTATTATTTCACTTCAACATTTTATTTTTTATTTCACTTCTACAAGTGAAAGTATTATGATCGAAGACATAATCATCACCAGATAACAAAGACTAGTAATAATTTAACCCTTTATTCTGCAATAGCAATCGTAGCGAACTTATTAATAATATAATTTAATAAATGCGAGTGTCATTCGTTTCATTCAAATCGAAGCAAAATTTCCATCTCTTGCCATTAATTAAAATTTGAGAACACTGACGTTCACAGTGAGCATACTCACGCTGACGTTTCCCCAGGAGAAATAGATATCTCTCATCGCGACGATCGTGATGACGATGATCGTGTTGGTCGTGTACATCAGCGCCAAATTTCTTCGTTTCTGTTCGGCCTGATTGGTCGCCAACCATATACCGACGGATTTCATCAACGCGCATGTCACGTCGATCGAAAGGTCTCTACTCTGTATCAGCCGCATGACTGAATCCGAATAAACCGGTGGAACATTCGTTCCCCTTGTTCGACAGGAACACAAGCCAATTGATTCCCTTTGGCACGTCGGTTGGACCTCGGCTAACGCTCGCACGCGTTATTTCTACTTGTCAGTTCCGTCCACTTATCGATCCTTTTTAATATCAAACACCTATTTGCTGGCCGTCGCGCCTTCCGTCACGCATGAAACGCGACGCGGATTAGAGGAACGTGAAAAGTACCCTGTCGAAATGGTATTCATCGCGGTTTGAACACCTGTTACGTTCCGAATAGCGTTTCATAATTTATGATACTTTTCAATCAGCCGATTCGATGATACGTGAGATCCTAGGAGCTGTAGAATCGCTCGTGGAAATGGACTCTGGTGAAATTAGTGTAGGTTCTTCTGTATTGTAGATTCTGGCTTCGTTGCGTGGAGGATTGTTGATGGATGATACGAGATAGTAAAATAGATATTGATAAATGAGGGCTCGAATATGCGGCTTGGAAGATACCGTGAGTTTCGATAAATTATTGCGCGATTTTTAATAATGATTCGTAATAGTATTTGTCGTAATATTATATTAACAATTTATGGTAACCAGTAATTTCCAAATCTATTTTTAGTATTTTATTCGCGATGAATAAAATAAATGAAATAGGTAAAATAAATATTGTTCAATACTAATGTCACGAAAATATAAAAATGTCAAATGACCAGTCAGCAAAGTGTTAATCTGTATTTAATAATCTAACGACCAAGTGAGTGAACTTTATCTTCTCTTTTTACAGAACTTCTTCCATTGTTGTTATAACATGAACAACTGTATCACCGAGATCATTGTAATCATTCTTGCAATTGGTGAGTAATCTCTATACTATTCTCTATACTAGTTTAATTAATTAATTGTGAGCTCTGCAAATTTGTGGTTAAACTACTTGCGATTATTGCAGCAAAATGCAATCGAAATGTTGGTTTTCTTTAGGGAGAATGATTGAGACGAAAAATATATTTTATTTCACCGAATTTTTATCTTGAAAATACAGTGATAATAAAAGTTATCTTCTTAATACTTATTCTTAAGACTCGCATCGAAAATAGCTATTTGACCACTTGGAACACTATCGAAAAATAGTGGTCACATATCTTCTACTATATTTATTATTTATTTCATCAATTTCATTAGTTCTCAGTCATCAGCATTACTGGTATATCGTTTTACATCCTGTAAGATTCTTTAAAAAATAATTCATTACATTACACACAATTCAATACAACTTCAATATTATTCGAACTTCTCATGATTATTACCTCTGTGATAGTTCTATCGATACTCATGGATACTAGTTTTCATGGCAGCTCGCTGCTTCATGAAACGAATTGCAATTCAGGTGTACACGGCCAATTACTACTCCGACGACTTCTTCAGCAGAGTGAAATAAGAGACTGCGGTACTGACGAGCTGAAAAACATTATTATTTTATAATACAATTGACTGGAAAATGAATGTCTCATTTACCAAACGTGGCATGGCTTGACAGCAATTTTATTACGCAATTGACTGCATCGTTAAAAAAAGCGAATATGATACAGTCTATTCTTCCTTCGCGACTATACTATGAGACAAAAATTAAAAATGAAGGAGAATCTGCTCAGTCAATGACAAGATCACTAGTTCTAAAAATAGAAAAATTCTATCAGGCCTTTTTAACCCTTCGCACTCGAAGCCATTTCGACTGTGAATCCAACACTTTCAACTGACCTACACTATTTCCATTTCAAACAACCCCTTAATGCAATTTACGCTTACAAAATTGAGTTTATATAACAATCATACTTTAAACAGTTCTGTAAAAATAGACAAATTCGAGGATGTAAAAATGTGTTCGAAACATCGTGCAACAATCTCGAGCGGTGCCTCGGAGTCGCCAATCGAGTGCAAAGGGTTGATTTATACTTCTTCTTGTATTTGATAAATCCATGCCACGAATGCGCGAATATTTGCGAGAACAGATGTCTCCGCGTCGAGTAACCATAATTAGCTACCTTAGTGGAGGTCTCTAAGGACACGGGAAAGAATCCACCAGCAGTTAACTGACAAGGTTTCTGCGATCTCAGTATGACCATGTGCACGTCTCTTCTCAGCATTCTGCCGGATCTGTTGGTCGACAAAGCGGGCCACAATGTTGCATAGACAACCAGGCCGACGTTCGTGCTTTCAGTTATCATAGAACCGCAGGAATAAGTGATTAGGACCAATTGGAATAGAATACCGCCCAAGTAGCTTATGAAACACATTCGTCGCTCGATAGTTATATCGCCCTGTAAAAGAGAATTGTCTTTATAAATTAACCCTTTCGGCACGATGTATATAAGTCGTATATGCGATGGTATGAACTTTTTTTATCAATAATAACTTTTTCATCAATGAAAATGCAATGCTTCATTATCGAGTTATTAACAAGAATCACTGACCAATAAGGGGCTAGCTCGCCTGGCGTTAGACGACCGAGCCAACCAGCGGAACTGGGCGTCGTCTACTCGCAGGCACGGCCTCTCCGCGCCAGCTGAAGTCGTCTCTCATTGGTCAGTGCTTTTTGTTAATAACTCGTAAACAAAGCCGCGGATTGCATTTGTTCTAAGGAAGAAGTTTCTTCAAATCGTCTCACGAATCTCTCATTTCCTCATTAAGAGTAACTTTTAGGAGTAATTATATATTTCAACTTACTAGAAGCGCCTGATACATGCTCAAGCATGTTCCCACGCTGAATACCAATACATATGATAAGATATTAAATGAAAAGACAGCCTCCGCTTTGCCACAGTACTCGATCAGCGCTTGATGCTGTCGAATACATTCCTTTAGGTTTTTGTAACACTTGTCCGCATAATCAGGCTGTTCTATCACTTTGCTGCCAGTGTCGCAGAGATTCGTAAATCTGTGTTGTAGTATTTGGAACTGACAGGCTATGTGTGTGTTGATGAGAACCAGAAAATTGTCGAGAGACACGAATGTCACCCCCACTTGCAGACAACACAAAGCCTGTAAGTGCAGAATCTTTTTAGGTCAAAGAGGATATTCGATCGAAGAATGTACTATACTGGTATTAGTATGTGCAAGCAACAATTATTATTAATTAATTTTAACTTTAGAATGACTCCGTGGGGCTAAAGACGACCCCGCGATATTTTAATTCGTCTGTGGCTGATATGTAAATAATCACTAAATTATTGAGGTTTCCCCCGTTTTCCTAACTCATGTTATAATTTTTATTTTATACTTTGGGAGTAATAAATAATGTTTTGATCACTTAGATTTGATTTTGAGATTTTTTACATTGGTAAATCGCGATGTCACTTGTGTCGAGAAATGCAAAATGATCGTTTTACAATTAACGCTAAATATACTCTAAAAGTGACAGACACGTGCTACCATGTAAAAATAATAAAACTGAATTTTTTAATTTTTGTTATGCAACATTTTGGGTATTTTGGGTGCAACAAGCACCCTTTAGACAACTGTCCCTTAGGACTTATTCCATTTTAAATGTTTCAATATTCTCCCCTCAAGTTTTGCTAAAAAATATTTAATCTTGTTTCTCCAATTTTTACTAACAACTGTTCCTTCCATTATAGATAAATGCAATACCTGGACGACGAATAGAATTTCGAAATACGGCGTGTCGTAAAGTGGTATGCCCAGAATCGGCCACATCCTAATCGGGAACACTCTTACTGACGCATTCCCTCTGACGGTCTCTGGAACGCACGTGAAAAGAATCAAGATTGCAAAAGTGCAGCAACCACGATGCAACGTTAGCAGTAACAATTAATTATTAACATCAACGAAATGGCGAAGAAATCTCGAATTTCTCTTGCGATAAGAAACGGTAAGATATTACCACGATTTTTCTGTCTTTGTTCAATTCCTCTCACTCACCATAAATTGGTATCCAGGTGTAACCCAACACCACGTACAACATGCAGCCGTACGTGATCACGATGACATAAGTGAAAAACTTTCGCGTCGATTCAACGTATACTTGCTCGTCCTCGTCGTACTCGATGTCCCAGTATTTCGTCTTCATGTGCTTCGCCAACTTTAGAAATCTCGTTTTGTTCAGATACAGCTGGGCCTGCTTCAAGAACCCGACAGAGGTGATCAGGAAGCTAGCAGATATATAAAGAACATACTGCAATCGGACAAATATATACAATGCAACGTTGCCTAAATTTCCATTAGGAACCGCTTAACCCTTTGCACGAATTTTATTTCAATTTCGTTAGCAGCAGCTCCCAACGCTTTTAAGTATTTTATTTGATATTTATT
>NC_135774.1:28381877-28396871 GCF_028453695.1 Augochlora pura | reverse complement strand
AAATAAATAAAGGATGAAAGAAATATAGAAATAAAGGTTTTATTTACACTATTGTCATATTTTGAAATTTTCAGGAGTATATTGAAACAATTTCTTGAATGCAATCCTGATTTTCTTTCGCGAGTTTTATAAAAATATATTTATTTGGACGTGAAATAATGTCAAGTGGGACTCGACAATGGAGCTTCTGAGATGAAAACTAATATCGCGTCACACTCGACACAGGAGTGCAAAGGGTTAATAGACTGTTAACGATTACCGATCGACCGCGGGATTTCAGAATAACCCTTCACAAAAACGCGCGACTCTGTTCCATTCCGTCGTCAGAATTTCGCACGATTTCGGCAGTTTTTCGTAATCGAATCGCGTGGCGCGTCTCTCGGAACCTTTCGAACCTCGACTGGTGTGCCGGGGTCGCGGCGTCGACAGTGCCGCAGCGAGAGTTCAATTTCTCGCGCCGGCTAAGAATAAAATACAATGGATCGTTTGCTCGAGATCGGATCGCCGCGTCTTGTTGCACTTTCGATTCGAGATCCGCCGCGACCACGGTGCACCGCTCGGTTTCCGGAAAGCGATCGCTGACACCGAACCCGCTTCGCTGGGACTCGGAGGCGAACCGGTCCGCGGACAGTTCGCTTCAGAATTTCAGGAAGCGAGCGATCGCGAAGATCTCCGGACGGACGCGTGACCGAACCGAGAGCTGTTCGGAACGGGGTGTCCGAGGGAAACGGCGAAACGGTGTGCACTCACGTCGATGTCGTCCAAACTGTGAAAGATGTCGGACAGGTCGATGTATATGCCGAAAAACAGCATGAGGAACGTGTACGCCTCGGCGAACGTTCTCAGTCTTCGTTCCGAATCGTTTCTCGCCATCCAACATCCCGAACACTTCATAAGGAAACACGACAGCGTGATGGATATGTCTTTTTTTCTCATACGGTTTTCGAAACGGGGAACAGTGTTGCGAAGCATCGGTCGAACGTCGAGAGCACACCGGCTGCCAGCGCTTATCTCGTGTCTGACATTGCTTTGATCAACCCTGGACAGCCGTGCGTCTACCGCGCGGTTTCATTATGTACGATTGCGTGTGCGCGCGGTAGCAGAAAAACGACAGCCGTAAAAGCAAATGTTCCATTGATCTATTATTCATGGCGTCGAGGGTGTGACTATTCTACAGTCCCGTCCGATTCGCTGACTCCGCGCCAGTGTCGATTGGAACAGAGCGCTAACGATGCCAGCCGTATACTAGTCAGTTCGCCCGACGCGATCCGGATCGACGGTATTTGCTGCGATTGCATCGCGAAGGGGAAGAGAGAGGTACGAACTTATTTCTTGGTAATCCGTGGTATTACTGTAAGTTGGTTTTTAATTGTTTTTTTTTTTTTCGTATCGAAAGGATAGTACGAGTTATACATTTGCAACCAAAAAATATTCGCGGATTAATTATGTAAAGTGAGTATTTGGTGAAAATAACTGTAAGTATAAATGTATATTAAATATTGTGAATTATTATTATGCTCATGTGGCTAGTATATGTATATTCTGTAGTATATAGCTAATCATATGATTAGTAAATTATGCTTGTGACTTGAATTTAGTATTAAAGAAGGTGTGAAGCATTCTTTTTTAAATGGGACAATTTTTATAAAAATAATTTATACAAATAGAACAGGCAATTCGATATAAAAATGGTATAATTATATAAGTATAATAAATACAATTTAATAAGTTATACTTACGTTTTGAAAGTAATAATAGAACAATCATTTCGCTACGAAGAGAGCATAATTTTACAAAACCATTTTACCTCCAAAAACATTCTTCTGCTTTCTCCTTTAGCATCGCATCCTCTTCAAAACAATAAACGGACAAAAAGAAAATAAAGAAGAACAGGACCAAGGAACACAGCATCTTACAGTGGAAGTATTTTATTATATATATATAATTAATATACATATATATAAATATATGTCTCACTTATATCCCTATATATATGTATATCGCATTTATCATTTTCTTTGAGAAAATACATATACTTATTCGCAACTCATTAATTCACGTGGGACACGATTTCGTGGGGCTTCGGTCGCCTCGATCGCAAAAGTCTCGAACGGACAGTGGTTGTACAGGGTAGGGGGGGGGGGGGGGGGGGGTGGGGGGGTGTAGGTAGGCGGGGGGGGAGGGGTGGTTCTCGGGGATGGCAGAGAAATGATCGGAAATGATAAATTTATTGCTACTTCCACAGAGACAGGCGAACGTGTTTCATTTGTTCTTTTATCCACCTGTTTTTCGTGCTGATTTTCTTCGGCTCTCGCTTTTATTTCGCTTCTTTTTTTCTCCTCGCTTTCTCGTCTTTTTCTGGATTTTTTTTTTCTCTCTTTATTTTTTCGTTCACTTCATCTTTGGTTTTGGACGAAAAACGTTTTGGGAGGCCGACCGACACTGAATCGCCGACACACAAAACAATCGTTCCGACGCTTCTACACGCGAAACGTACAACAAAACGAAGACTACCTCTCTCTCTCTCTCTCTCTCCCTCTCTTTCTCTCTCTCTCGCAGTGCTTACGTATTGGAGTCTTAACCGCGAATTGTGTACCATTATCGTTTACAGTGAATCAAATCGTTGGTAGTGGCGGTGGTGGTGGTGGTTTTTGTGATAATGGGGTTTGGGAGAGGCGGAGTGGGGAGTTGGGGGCGGGTTTTGTTTGTCGCGTGACATTATCAGACGCGTCGACGATTGGTCGAACCGCGTTGCTCTCGCATATTTCTCCGGCGCCTTCCTCCGTTTTTGGTACGCACACCGTTCGATACAATAGTAAAACACTTATCAATTTCATGTCGCATACATTGTCCTTACCTAATATGTTTCTATTATTTCATCGTTGCGCGGATAAATGCCGTTTATCCGTACAACACGTGTAATCGTCAAAGCAACGGATAACGGTAAACTGAAGAACGTGTGCTCGTCCGCGATGCGCGCCGGTGAAGTCGCGGGCACCACGGGGCTCCATCCATCCTTTTGGATCTCTCGGTCCGCTAAGTTCGCGAAGGTTCGTTTCACCGACGGGGGAAGGGGTAACTCTCTTACATTTTTACGTCTCGTTTACACGGGGCATCGATATTTCGGGATACAGTTTCCTCGCGCGACTAATTTGAAGCTGAAGCGTTTCCGCCGGCAGACTCGTGTTCCGTCGAACCTTGAACCGGCGCGCCGCCGCTCGCCGAGCGTATTCTCGTCGAGCGCGCACGACCGCGCGCGGCCGCGTGGCTCGCGTTTCTTTGATCGATTAATTCGTGACTTTGTTAACTTGTTAATTCGTGGCTTCGTTAACTTATTAATTCGTGACTTCGATAACTTATTAATTCGTAACTTTGACAACCGATTGATTGGTAGCCTCGACAACCGATTAACACGTTCGTCGCCGCGTCACCCATATCTGGGTGACAGGTATGTTTCTGTGGGTGCCCCGTCACCCAAATATGGGCGACGCTCTTCTTATTCATGATTTTATTTATTTAATTTATGAAAATCCTTGAAAAAATTAATTAATAACCTCGACAATTAATTCGTAATCGCGACAATTAATTCGTAACCCCGACAATTAATCTCGCCGAAAGCCAGCGCTAGCGCAAAGCAAATTACAATTTTCCTTCTTGCCTATCCGGCGATCGTTGCTCGATCGACGGCGGATCGTCGATCGTGTAAACTACGTTATCGGAAAAGGACTCGTCGCGACTATCCCCTAAAATTTCTGGGTCGCTATACTCCTCGTAATTCGCACTATACTCATTACAGTGCTCGAAGTAACGCGCTCGGAAAAGGAAGCGAAGAGAGCGGTTGAATTACGTGTGCGATGCGGTGTCTCTCTTTTGTCTTGTGCTATCCTTCTCGGTTCTCGCATTTTTGTGCCCATTAATTAGCCCAACTATTAGCCTAGTCGCGAGCAAAAATTATGTTTGCGCTGTTCTGGGAACTGTCGTTTGCTTTCTGAGAACTGTCGCTTTTCGCGGATTTTTAATTGTTAAGAGATCTAAGGTTGTTCGAATAAACTCGATAAAATTGCAGCAACGATCCTGACGACTTTTGTGCAACGATTTCTCGGTTTTTTAGGCGACGCGTCTACCGTTGCACGTGAAACGATTGCAAATAATGATCGATCATGATTGCGTCGCGTTCGAGCGTATTCCAGCGCATGGTAAATTATAACAATTATTGCGGACGCAGTCGCATTGGTTAAACAAAAATCAGCCGTCGTTTCGTGCCTCTGAACCTTCGATTTTCGTCGCAGTATGTAAATAATCGGGATAACAAGCGCCGGCATTCTTTCTGTTAACAGATAACTATGTTAACGAGGATAACGTCGTTAACAATTAATACATTCTCTTTGTAATAATCCTACGCGCTATGTTTTCAACGCACGGCGTGTATAAACAATAGACTCGGCTCAAACGTAACTCAACAATCGCTACGACTAGTGTGGTGTATTCGGAGAACAGGTTGCACAGGTAACAGAGACGCAACTTTCTATTCTAATGTTACACATTCTTCCTTGCAATTTACAACGAAACGAGAGCGTTCACTGAGAACCAGTGCGACAATTAGATGTCTACGCCTATGTCAAATGAAACCGTATCGCAGGTGCTATATAGTTCTAATCAATTCTTCGAACGACGTTTCGCTAACGTGCTCTTAACCCTTACTGTCGCGATTTCTTTGACAACTGATGATGATCGCTTCTGTTATCATAGAACGAGATCATTTTTACGCACGTTTACTTTCGTTCGTGGATTGTTAACCCTTTGCTCTCGAGTGGCGACTGAGATCGTTCTGTCATAAAATAATTTTTATAAGAACAAAGTTTCAATTTGAAAAGATTGTTAAACAGTGAAGCTATTGGTGCGAGTCACAAGCTCAATTTCGTATGCATAAAAGTGCACTTTGTTACATGGAATAAAAGCAGTTTCAATTTTAACCCTTTGCACTCGGAGCCATTTTATCTGTAAATTCGAGATAATCTTTCTGGTTCGTGGCATTTCCATTCTATTTAACAAAATAAATTTTTATGCATACAAAATTTATCCTTGTGACTCCTATCAACAGTTTTACTACTTGACAATTTTTTAAATCCGAACCTCATTGTTGCAAAAATTATTTTGTAATGAAATCGAATAATTGTTGTGGTGCCTTAGGGTCACCACTCGAGTGTAAAGGGTTAATGATAATACATCAAAGTGTCAATGGTAATACGTCAATATGTTAATGGTAATAGATCATGCATTATAGATCACTTGGAGCTAATCCAACAGACGAATTGATCCATCAATGGCGTTCGATTTCAGTAACTTATTAACTATTAACCCTTGATGACATAACAATAGACGAACATTGTTTCAGAATCGATCAGTTGCCCAAAGAAATCGTCGGCCATGTTGGTAGACCGAAAGACATCGAATCATCATATCATCCGGTACAGTCGATCGGGTACAGTCGGTATCGCCGCGGTACAGTCGCAACGTTCGTCGTTCGTCGGCGCATCACGTTACAATATTTAATAAAGCTTCGACCCAGCTTGACTCCACAAGAAAGTAAGAGATTATGCGAACGGATCTTGCGGTGGAATCGGAACATAGTGATCTTTTACAGAGTTTATAATAAATATATAGATATATATGTATGTATATGTATATGTATATTACGATATTCGAAATGATTCGTCGTGCGTCGGTTGGCGCTTCACAGTTCGCGCAACACTTCCCTAAATCTATCTCGACACGTGGACACCGTTGGATTCAACGTTCGGGAGTGTATCACGGCCGTCGCGGCGATCCTCTCGCGTACCCCCATGAGATCGTCGATGCTTTATGGGGTACCGGTGGATTTACCGTGACCCGTAAATCAACGCGCCGAGCTTTTCAACGTTTGCTCGCGAGCTTCGTATTAACGACGCGCGGATCGTTTGTCGTGATCAAGGATGGTTTAGCGACACCATAACGCGTGCGCACCCACCCCCGTAAGTACCGGCGATCCGATAATGCCGAAACCTACGAACGTTGAGTGCATTCGTGTGTAATCAGATTTAATCTAACGCCGGAGGTTTGTTGCGCATACGCGAGATAATAACCGGTGCTTTCGGGAGCCTGTTCAGCTATTACGGACTCGTTAACGGGCGAACAAGATCCAACGAGCGAAGAACAATGAAAATGAATTACTTTGCGATGGTATACGATGTTTAATCGCGTTGAGAACCGTCTCGTGTTCATTTTACAGACCGTGGAATTATTTTCGATGCGAATTACGCGATCGTAGGAGGGTTTCTTAACGCACTACCCGTTACATTTAATAAATTAATAAATTATAAAAATGTGTATACAGAGCTTTTATTTCAATCTTGTTTCAACTGAATTTACTATGATTTTCATTGTTACTATTTCTATTTATTTTCAGATTTTTTAAGTATCAGCCGTCTCAGTTTTTGAGACATTGGGCGCACGAATTATTGCAGATATAAAGAAAATGTGATATTATAAATTATAATGTATCTGTGTCCTGAGAAGTGAAAAATGGCGCTTATAAAGAAAATGTAACATTATTAATTTTAATATATATATTTGTGTCCTGAGAGAAGAACAATGACGGATAATGCGTCAAGTAGTCAAGGTGTATCAATCAACCGGTCATTGATAGAAGACGGTCGCGACACACTCCCGAGGTTGAATAGTCTACTTTAGAATCACTCTGTACACCTGTATGAAAATAATTTGTCAAAAGTATCCCATCGTACAATCGTTAGTTATATGCGTATTGCTGTAAAAAAAGTGGCTTGGCGAACTAAGCGTCACACGCGCGCGGACAACAGTCGAACCTACGACGAGAGTTATAATCACCTGTGCGCTCGTCATGTAGTACACACGTGTATCTGCGAGAGCGGTTAGAAAGGTCCTAACAGTGTCTTCGTCGTCGTCGTCGTCGTCTCGTTTTTTATCTTTGTAAAGAGTACTTTTAAATGGTAACACGCGAAATACAAAAATATTTCAGACGCCAACGATATATTGTTCGCATTGCCGCGCGGGTTGTTGATCGAGAGGGGGGGGACACGTGAATAACATCGTTGCCAGTGATATTCACAATACTTGAGATATCAAAATAGCTCGAAGATATTCCACTACCGATAATAATATTTTTTTTCTTGTTTGCCAAAGTTCGAAGTATCAAGAATGACCGACAAATCTTACCTAAGTTATTCACAAATCTTATCGATTACGCTTTTTTTAAAACACTGGGCCGGGGTTTGGTTGGGGGGTGGTTGGGTTGGTTGTTTATGGGGGGTGTGTGGTTCGTTCGACGTCGACGTTTGTACAGAGCGTGCCCGGAACACCGTGCCGCAAAGAATTCAAGAGCTATATGATAATTAGAAACACGTACAAAAAGTCTTTCAGTTAATTCGAAGTCAATGAACCGACTGGTGTGTCTGGACAGACGAACCACGATTCTCCGTTCTGAATGTACAAGAATAAAGATTATACTTATAATATAAATGTATCTCAATACGTAAGTTCCGTTTTATAAACATACAAATTATGCTTAAGATTACACACACATATATATATATTTATATATCTTTATATTTATATATTTATACATACATACATTCACTCGCGTGTATATATATAATTATAATTATATATTTATATATTTATATATCTATATATTTATATATTTTATATATTTATATATCTATATATTTATATAATTATATATACATTCGCGTGCGTGTACACATGTATCTATATACATATATGCATTTATAGATAGTATTTACAATGTAATATTTCCATATAATCTTTATCCGGTAAAGAGACTTTATGTAAAAAACAATTACAAATTCAACTGATCGATTGGAACAGAGCCACCTCTGCCGTACGGCTCGCTACGTGGTAACAGTGATGATTACACGAGTTTACGGTATCAATAAACAACAGTCGGTTAATACAAGAATCAGTATAATAATCGTAACAAAATTGTTTAAACTCTAGAAACTTTGATCATCGAACAGACGCATTCAACGATTTCGTAATTCTAACCCTTAGAGTTTCACCTTAGTAGACTATGACCCTTATCCAAATCTCGAGATTAATCGAATCCCCGAACGTATCGATCCGATCGATAATACGCGTTAGTGTTTAATAAAAAAATCATGAAAATCTCAACTGAACGGACGAAGCGGTAGTTAATTGGTAAAATGGTTGTTGATATAATATAGCAGAAATCAATTTTATAGAAGCAAAATCGCTGATCGAGCGCCCGTTTAATAAAAATAAATTCATGATACGAATAAATATTATATTTATAGATATAAATATGAATCTATAACATAAATATGAATATAAACTGCTAATAAAAATAAATACTATATTTGTAAATATCACTATAAATCTATAACATAAATATAAATAGTATTTATAAATGTAAATCTCAATCTATAACATAAATATTATATTTATAAATATAAACATCAATCTATAACATAAATATTATATTTATAAATATAAATCTACGACATAAATATAAAACACATATTTACGATATAACTGTAAACGACATAAAATATCAAATCTGTGTCGTGCCTAATCGAGCTTCGCCCTTCCACTCGTTTACCCCATAAGTGCGTAAAACTACTTGTTTGCGTCCCACCCGCTTCATGCACCGTTACAAAAAATACCGTTCCCGCTCGTTCGTCGAGCCAGTAATAGGCGTATTAACCGAATCGTTTTCGTGGATCTTCCTGAGCATCATAGACCTCCAAAGATTTCCGGGGGCCGATTTCCGTTTCCGTTCTGCGCCGCTCTGTACAAACCGACCGCGCGCCGTGATGAATCGCCGGACAATGCGAGGGCCTTTCCAACAGTGATCCCCTGATCGCGGATTCCCCTCTTATCGTTCTCATTCGGCTGTGCGTAGGAAAAAGTAGTATCGGTGAACGTGAGTGACAGCGGCGAACAACGGAGCCGCGCGCGGCTCTCCGCGTTTGTTCGCCACCGATGAAAAATCAATGAGACGCGAGGTTCCCCCGCGTAGTAGACAACGAATAAAGACCTGGAGGTAACGGCGGTGTATATATATATGTATATATATATATAATTACAACATCGCAACGATATTACATACTTATTACATACAATAAGTTACATGTTTACATAGAGACAGCGGATAGACGTATAGTTTTTTTTTCTGTGTAATATCTATATCGACATATGTATATATATCTTTTAAATATAATTTATAAATAAATAAATATATATATATATATATACATAATAGATATATATAAACATTGCAATCGTGTAACCTTAAATGCTTAGTCACGTTTAGTGCGTATACAGTCGCTTCTCCGAGATTTTTATAATATTCCTCGACTTGTGTGTGTGTGTGTGCCCTCCGTTTCGACGAACCATACACATATAGTTGTCGTCGTGTGCCATCAATAATATTTCGTGTACGTATGTGTTGCTCGTAACCCTAAACGGCGCGACCTCGTTCACACCTAGAAAAACGTCGCGCGAACACTCGCCGGGCGTCGTCGTCTCGTCGTTTGAGCCACAATAGATATGAATAAAGAGTGTATCTCCGCGACCGGTGTGTCTCTGTGCACAAGTTTACGCCTCGCATGTTTCGTTACATCTACATCCTTGTCTCTCTCTCTCTTTCTTTCTCTCTTTTTCTCTCGCCACGTATAAAAACCTTACGAAAATAGTTGCTCTATCATAAAATCCCGCGGCTCTCCACGCAACGTGCCATCATCATTGTTACACGGTGTCTCGGTTCTATCGCGAGACCCCGGTTCCGTTCGTCGTCGTCATCGTCTCGCGACCGGCCCGCCCGAAACGGTCGCCGTCGATCCACATCGCGACGAGATCGCCGGAAATCGAGCGAAGAAGGGATCTTGGTCCGTCGTCGTCGACGGTGAGATCCTTTCGGCGCTCGATTTTGGACGATCCGTTGCCGATATCGACGGACCATACCCTCTGGCAATCGAGGGTGACGCGCTACGTAAAATCCCCGATAAAAGTCTCGTAGAAGGTCGCCGGAACTCTCGCCGATCCCGTCAGCGCGGAACGGGGCGAGCAACGATCACCGATCGCCTCCGATCGATCGTCGAATCGTCGGTTCGGTGGAAGCTGCGGTTTGGCCGGCCGAGTCTGCGATTGCTCCCAGCAATTCTAATCGGAGGGCAATCCAGCTAGGATGGATCTAAGTCGGAGTGTGGTCGATGGATCTAGGTCGTGTGGACGTTGGACGGTCGTCAAGTGCTTGGCACCTCGACAACCGATCGGTAGGAGGATCCGGTCGGGTAGGAACCGCCCCGTCGGCCGCCGCGGCCAATGACGGGGCGCCGCGTGGCGGGGCGTGGCGGGGCGGGGCTGGTCGGGTCACGCGCGTCCCGCGCGACGACTGTTTCCCGCTGGCTTCTCGTCGTCTAACCCTGCGTCTAAGGCAGAGTCTGCTCGATAGCCTCTTTCCCGAGACCACCGGCAGGCCCAGGACGAAACGCTACCTTCTGCCGGCTGATGTCCATCATCAGCTCGCTTCGGACATTTCGCGACTCGACGGAACAAACCGAGCTCGCCGCGTTGCTCTTTCGAAGCAAACGCGTCCACCGTTCCGACAGGCCTCTGACTGGCCAATTATGGAGGACCGATCGGCGCGCTCGGAGTCGCGCTCAATTGTCATGCAAGGCGAGGTTGTTCCATGCCGAGGGGTCGATCGCGAAGGCAACTATCCTGGACTATTATCCCTTTAGTTTCCTCCACGACCCGATCGGAGAGCTCCGGCTCTAAAAAAGTCCGCGCGCTGAGGCACGCGTCGTGGCAAACGGTCGCGCGGTGGTCGAGGACCGAGGCTGCTCTCGCCGGGTCTCGTCGTCGGCCACGCGGCCACCGAGTACGTAATCATGGTCTCTGAACTTAGCTCGTGACAGGAGAGTCTGCCCTCCCGGAGCGAAAAAGGTCGTTATTGTCGCCAGTGACCGCGTTAATTCGTCGCACATGCAATCGATCGAGTATAATCCGAGACAAAACGGTAAGCCGGTCACTTCCGCCTTTCTCCGGGGAACGTTGGGCAAGCGGGGATCGGGAACAGGGCAAGGGAGAAGGGGGAGGATGGAGCTGGAGCAGGGCGATGGGAACGGGAAGGACGAGGGAGGCAACGTTGATAACGCGGCAAAGACGAGAGCGCGAGAATCGTTTAAATCTGCTTGGTGGATCGGCTTCGATAGGACCGTCCATTGTTCTCTGATGTGTTTAGTATATATATTTATATAATAATCTCGATAAGAATTGTTATATAGGCGTACGTAATATGTATGGCACCTTAAGAAATCCCAAAAAGGCTAGATCGTCTAACGTTCCGATAAGAAAATATATATTGTGTATATATATATGTTATATATATATACCTGTTGGAGTCGACCGTGCTAAGATAAGTACAAGTAGAATTTTACCTATTTAATCTGTTTTTCGTTCGTGTGCGGAGGTAACGTTTAATCGAACGTTTCCGATCTCTCTGTCTCTTGCGCTCGCTCTGTCTCTCCCTCTCCAATCGTGCTCTCTCTCTCTCTCTCTCTATTTATTTTCCTCTCGCTCTCTCTAGCTCTCCGACACGCTGGCAACACGCTACGCCGATAGTGTGTGAAGGTAACGGTTAGGTGTTATGCAATTACTGTCACTGAACTCGCAGCATGCAACGCACGGATTTAACCGGCGTGTTAGGTAATCCTAAGGACCGAAAATCGCGATCGGCTCGAGATCGTTTCGCCGGTGACCTGTTCCTCTTCTCGAGCGAACTCCGCTTCGAATTCGCTTCGAATTCGCTTCGAACCCTCTTCGGAATCGGCGCGGGCGTCTCGCAATTCCAGCCGCGCTCCAGAATCAATCGCGGCGCGTCGCAGCTTAATTGTGTCTCGTGGCAGTGTGCGCGCGTGTACCGTCGAGAGACAACAAGACGCTCCTTGACCACGCCCCGCCCCTCCCGGCCGTTCCAAAAGCGCCGCGCCCCTCCCAGCCTCCCTCTCCCCACTGCCATAAAATCGCAGCCTCGAACTCGCCGCTGTCACGCATCGCGCTGATCGCAAGCTGGCGAACTCGGTCCCTTCGATTCGTGGCATTCCTTAGAAATCTAAAAAGACGGTCGTGGAAAAAAAGGAGGAAGCCTCCGAACTATCCGGCAGCCTTGCGGAGCAGATTCCCGGTTCCGGTTAGCGGCGGCAGACGTCCGGATATGTCGGAGCGTGGGATCCATGACAACGGCGAGACAAGAGCCTGGAAGCTTGCTTGCTCTCCCCCCTCCCCTACATATGTACCATTTTTTTCCGCCTCGGTTTTCCGTTCTGCTTAACAAAATACATTATCACGCGGTGAAAATACAAAATGACGGATCCAAATCGTGAAACTCGTGTGTCTGTCACTTCGTTAATCTGTCGTCGTCTTCTGCTGTCTAAACTGCGTGTACGTGTTCCTGTAATAGTGGTAGTAGTGGTGGTGGGTGTTTGTTTTCCGTCGCGTCGTCGTCGTCGGACAAACAAGGGGCGGCCGACCGATCGCCGGCCGACCGTTCGAACAAATATAGCCGGTCGTTTTTGTTTTGGAAAAACGGTCACCAAGCCGTTTCTCGGTTGTTCCGTGTCTGAATTCGGCGACATCCGGTCCGAGCGACAATCGGTATCCGCGACGCCGTTGCATCGAGCAACCATGGTTCGCGGCCATGGGCTCACCACGTCGGACCGGCTCGGGTTTTGAAAGCCGCCGTTGGGGCAGCCAGCCTCGGAAATAGCCGAACATCAAAATCTCTCTCCAGTCGGGGGGACTAACGGATTTAGACGCCGGTGTGGTTGAATATGTAGGAGACGTTGCTGTCCTGGTGGACAGGCGGTCCGTGGCATGCCCGCCTCGTCGACGAGTTGTTGTTGTTCACGTAGTAGGACGACTTCCTCATGCTGGTCGAGGAGGACATGATCGCCACCGTCTCGTAATACCGGATCTTGCCGCAGCAGCGGCCGCTCTTCATGATCGCGACGAAGCCGCGACGGTACTTCTTGTTGAAGAACGCGTAGAGGATCGGGTTGATGCAGGAGTTGCTGGCGCCGAGCCATTGGGCGATCGGCGTGGCGATCGGCAGGATCTCGTCCTCGCGGTCCGCCGTGTCGCCGCCCAGCTTGATCACCGCGAAGATCACGTAGAGCGGCAGCCAGGACAGCACGAACAGGATCACGACCACCACCAGCATCTTCACCACCTTCACCTTAGACTTCTGCTGTATCCTCTCCATCTGCGCGTCCTTCGTGTCCGTGGGAATGTTCCGTCGCCACACCTTGATCCAGATCAGTATGTAGCAGACGGAGATCAGGATCGTGGGCAGCACGTAGCACAGGGTCAGGTTGCCGATCAGGAAGAACAAGGTGCCGTCCGCGGGACGGGGCCACACCTCCAGGCACAGTCTCAGGTCTGGATCGTCGTCGTAGATCGCAACCAGGTCAAAGAACAGAAGCCACGGCGAGGTCGTCGTCAACGCGATGAACCAGATCACCACGATCATCATCCGGGCCCGCTTCTTCGTGATCTGACACTTCAGCGGCCACCAGATTGCTAGGAACCTGAAATCGTCAAACGGGTGTTAGCAACTGACTATAGAAGTTTTGAGGTTATTTTAGGGCGCTGTGATTGGTATAGTAGGTCTAATAGGTTGGAAATAATGTAATAGTGTTCTTGAAATTTTATTGTATTTTTATATGTTCGTCTTAATTAATTAACTATGTTCGACGTGTATACTCGTCAAGAATAAATGCCAATAATTTCTATCACGACGAGTATACTGGTCAAAAACAACTAATTGATTCATTATTCTATATAAATAGTATAGCAAGGTAAAAATAATTTTTCATTGACATTTCCACTGTCAAGAAACTTCACAAACATCATGATAACAAAGCATTTCATTGAGTCAAATTAGAAAAAAAATTTCAGGTCAGAACTCAATTTTATTTTTAATCTAATCACGTCATAAATTTAAAAAGTCTAATGCATTAGCATAAAATTTAGTTTTCTAATCTGAGGAAATAATTAATGGGCGACATAACAGGCACTCTGTTAAACAATAGGACAAGAATGTGGAATTAATCGGCGAGAGAACAGAGCGTGAAGATCAACGCGAAATAAGTAGAACCGGTTTGTTATGATCAGACGCGACCGCCGAGTAGTATTGGTTATATAAGCGATGGCTCGTCGAACGAAGAAAGCGTGTTTCGTCGATTCGTATGAATTTATTGTACAATTGTTTCGTTCAATTATACGTTCATTGCGTAGAATTATGGACGGATTTCGTTCGCAACACTTTTCGCTGTTTTATTTCGCCTTCCATTGTTGTCGTGTACAGAGCTGTTGGATTACAAGGGAATGACGAGACCGTGGAGTCCACATTCGTGGAGTAGTTTCAGTTTATACACTTTATCTAGCTGGATCTACCGTGATTTATATTACGACGTTTACCCTCTATGATGCCATAACGACTGCGGAAGAAAGCGTGTACAGGGTGAACCATATACACTGTCTCATACTTCTTTAACAATTGTTTTACACTATTATATATTTCCTTTATATTTACAGAAAAGGTAAAACTAAATCAGAAATGATTTTGAATCTATTATATCTTTGTAAAAAGAAAAAAGTATTAATAATAAAAGTATGATACAAGTAAATACGATTGCTATTCCAGAGAGAAGTTATTAATACGTTATGCCATTGAGACGTGTTATGACACTTTTTTTTATTTTGCTAGCTGTCCTAGATATGTCGCCGGTAAAAAGAATATCAACGGATTCGTAGAAAAAACTTACGACATTTTATATAATTACAGGCATTGAAGCGTGATTATGGCGGAGACGTAATTATAGTAGATGCATCACGGCCTGGTTTCCACGGACATTTAAACAGAATATTTTCCTG
>NC_135774.1:28346534-28381777 GCF_028453695.1 Augochlora pura | reverse complement strand
TTAACCTCACTTTTCCCTAGAACGATTTTCGTCGCTGAACGCGCCGACGAAGTTATTATCGCCGTCGCGAAATTCGCTGGAATTTTAGAAACAGCTGCGTCCGAAGGACAGAGAGCCCGGCTATCAATAATTTATTTGGAAGCTACGTGTCGCGAGTTGCGGGGCCAATTTACGGACGATTGAATCGCGCGAGTCTCTCTCTCTCTCTCTCTCTCTTTCACTGCGAAGTCTTCAACCGCCGAGGGCCTGCCCGCTTCGTCGCTATTATTCCAATTAATTACCGTATCGGATTCTCCCCTCTCAGCTCCCCCCCACTTCTGCTCCTCTCTCTAAAGAGCCGAACGTGATAATAGCCCGCCCCGACCGACCTGGCAACCAGCTGCGAGCAAAGGAACGGGCTCGCGAAATTATTATCGATGGACCGTGAAAGAGATTAACGGTGAAAAGTGTCGGCCTTGGTGCGCTCAATGATACGTATATATGTATACATACACATAGCGTGCACATTTTGATGCCTGTGTATATACGTTTATGTATGTGCATATACACGGAGACAGTTCGCGAAAAAACTCGTCGAGAACGACAATGCGGTGCTGCGAGAATGGCGGAATTCGTCGGCACCCCGCGTCATTTTGTCGCGGTCGCGAGACTAACAGCGTCCCGAAAATATCTGCCATTGTGCGGCGAACTGGCATAAAGTCTATCTCCGAGATAGTATTTCGGTATTATAAATTTTATTTCAATACTTTAATATTTTAGTCAATATTTGATTGTAAACGAATTTGTTAGATTAAATATTTAATTTAAATGTCAATATCTTATGTAAGTAAATAGCTTAACAATAGCAAGAAACTGCAAACGCTATTATTTTACATGTTTTATCGTCTTATACAGTTTATTATTTTACATATTTTATTACTTTAAATATTCTATGATCTTACATATTTTATTATTTCACGTATTTTATAATCTTACCGTCCAACATATTTTATTACACTATAGTAAAATATTTTCATTAATCCTAGTTTCTCAAGTTAATACATTCGATAAAGACGACCGAAGATCAAAGACATTCCAATTACTCTCGTATAATTGCATTCCATTGTATCGCACGGTCAATTTTCGTAACCGAACGCTAAAATTCCAGAGCGTTAACCGTATCCGTCCATGAATTTCCCCTTGGTGTTCCAAAATCTCAGGGAAACGCGAGACCCGGGATTCTTTGATTGTGTTACCATGAAATTACTTTACGCGCTCTCCGAAGTAGAAAGTTTCGTGTTACTCACCGGATGGTATAGTATATATATATAATCCCGCAGAAATTGTGTTAGCGAACTTGTTTAATGAAATGAAAATTAAACTTGAACCCGATGCAGATTCCATTTACACGTTCGACGGTTTTACCGCGGTTATAAAGTTAGTCGTTTCGTCGTCGAGGTCACTCTTTAGACGACGTTTAACTAAACGGTATAGTGAGACTGACGGTTTATTACAGATTTTCGAACTATATAATTCTATCTCGAGTATGGTATAATAACAGATTTTAATTCGATAAGCGAGAAATTATTTTGGAGGAGCTGAAAGGGAAATATATCGATGGATTTTATAAATAATAATTAATTATTGGGAGTGATGGAATAGTAATATCGAGTAGGTGGAATATTTCTAAATTATTATTTTGTTATTATTAATATTATTGTTATCGTTATTATTATTATAATACATAATAATATTATACATATTATAGTCCACCCTTTTTTGGTGGAAATTAATTCTGTCACTCTAACTTGTTAACAAATATTTTTTTTAACGCAATACACAGATATTTAAACGTGCATCACATTATTTAATTAAAAAATAATAAAAAATACCGAGCCCATCTCGCGCGCCACGTAGAAACAATTTTTTCAGAAAACGTCTCGTCCGCCATAAAGGTTCAGCATCGAAGGGGAAGCCAGCAACGGGTTAAATAATATAGCACCCTCCGACCTTGCCGCGAAAACCGAATAAAAAACCTAGCGCGTTCTCTTTGCGCTGCGCGAGCGCGCCGGCGTCGGCGCGATAAGCGTTGGTCGTCTTTAATAAAGATTTATAGAAAAAAACGGCCGTCGGTGGTGGTTGTAAACGCGGCGAGAAAAAGCTCTCGGGGGAATTGAACCGGTCTCGCGCGGGTCTCGGCTTTTCTGTTCTAGATTCGTCGTCGGGGCGCGCGAAACGCCGCGCGCCGTGTTTAGCGGCGGAGCACAGAGCCCCGATCTAGGGCAACCTGGCTTTACCTCGCTGTATAGGCACCACGGTCGACGATCTGCGACTGCGTGGATCTCTCTTCGGGACACTGCCCCGGTTTCGAGTGCACCTTCAAGGTCTACCCGCGGGGCTCCGCCATGCGAACCCCGCTACGCCCCGGCGCGGCGTGCATCCAGGTGCGTCGATGCACCGGAAGCGTCCTGCGAAAACTCCGGCCACCACCCCGCCGCCGTCCCCGGTTCCCGAACGAACTTACACCGCGGCCCGGTGTGTACACTGCGGATCTTTATGCAAAATGAAAACGCTCCGCGTCTCTCGCGAACGCGATGGGATATTGTTTTTTAGTAATTGAATGCGATTTAAGGTGTTTCGTTGAAATTGTGGGTGGAGTTTGTTTAGATTTAGTTGAATAGATTTTGATCTATTGTTTTATGTTAGATTTATGCTTGAATTAATTAATTTGTTCTGTTATTTGTTTTGAAATTGTTTATATAGTGGAAACAATTTTGGAAGGATTGGTCGTTGGTTTGTAGGGATAGTTAGGGTGTTTTTTGGAAAATGTGAGGGGTCGAATTTGGAGTTGGATGAATTAGTTTGAAATTTTTTGATTGACGAGTTTTATTATTTTGGAATTGACGAATGTATATTGGAATATATATTGGAATATTTTATATGATGGAATATATATTGGAATATTGTATATAGTGGAATATATATTATTAGTGTTTTAAACGCCATTTTTCTTTATTCATGAATATTGTTAAGATAGTTTATAATCTGCTAGCACAATTAAAGGGGTTGATTCTGCATGGAAATATAAGTCGAAAATATAAAACAAAGGTTTTTCGTTCGACGCTTCGTCTGAGAGAAATATTAGATTGGAAATTGGCTGGCGCGTCTGACTATGGACGGCTGATTCTACTTATTGCGTCTCGGCCTCATTGTCCCCGAAAACGAAGCCTCTTGTTCTTCGAAAGTGTGGTAATATTATCGTTTTCTATTTAAAGTGTTTGAGGTATTATTCTGCAATTAAAATTTGTAAGATATCATTTCGTATTAAAAATGTATAAGCTACCAATTTCAACTTAAAATAAGTAGAATACTAATCTCAATTTCAACTGTATAAAGTACTATTTTTTTATTTGAAATATCTAAGCTACCAATTTGTATTTAAACTATACAAGGCACCAACTTGTATTTAAACTACACAAGGCACCAATTTATATTTCAACAACACAAGGTACCAGCTTGTATCAAAAATACCTAAAATATACTTTCCCCCTTAAAATCTACAAAATACCAATTCTTCCTCAAAACACCCAAAACACTAATCCTCCATCTCCACAATCTCCCACCCCGCATTTAAACCCCATAAACCATCCCCACCCCCATCTCCCACTCAACATACCCGTTAAAAGCCCGATAAACGCGCAAATCCATCCCCCATTTCCCAAAACCACCACAACCCCCCAACGACACCGTCCATAAACAATTTTCCCGGCGACAATCCGCAGTATCATCGAACGCTATCAAATCAGCCCCCTTTAGCAGAGCCACCACCTACCCGGTGTACACATATTCCGCCCCTCGCCTCTCGTTCCCCCGCAATCACTCAGCCTGCGGCCTCCGCAAGTGCAGAGACCCAGCTTAAGACAGGAGTGAAGGGGAGAAGGAAGGGGGGAGGACCGTAGAATCAATGACAATCGCGTGTCTCCACGATCGTTCCTTTCTTCGCGTATTGGCAGCGGCACAAAGAAAAGAAGAAAGGGGCTACGCTAGCCGAGGAAGGAGGCGTCGGGTCGGCAGGAGGAGGAGGAAGAGGGTGAGGCGAAAAGGGTGAGGAGGGTGAGGAAGGAATATAATATTTTCCTAGGGGCGCAAGAGCGCGGAGCTCCGAGGGTGGGGAGGACAAGAGCAGGAGAAAGCGCGCGCAAGAGCGAGACCGAGCGACTAAGAGAGAGAAAGAGGTAGAGAGAGAGAAGTTCAGAGAGAGATAGAGAGAGAAGTAGCGAGAGGGAGAAAGAGAGATAGAGAAAGACGTAGAGAGAGAAGTAGCAAGAGGGAGGAAGAGGTAGAGAAAGAGGTAGAGAAAGAAGTAGCGAAAGGGTCAGAAAGTTGGAGAGAATAGTAGCGACAGGAACAGAGAGGTAGAGAAAGAGGTAGAGATCTAGAGAAAGGGGTAGCGAGCTAGAAAGAGAGAAAGGGAGAGGCAAAGAAGGAGAGCTAGAAAGCTGAAGAGAAAGAAAGAACTGCAGAGAAAGAGAGAGGCGAAGAGCTACGGAGGTAGAAAGGGGTAGAAAGGTGGAGAAAGGGGCGGAGAGGTAAAGAAAGGGGCGGCGAGGCGGGGAGGTGGCGAAACACGGCGCGCGAGAAAGAGAGAGCGGGTGAGGGATGAGTCGGGACGAACGAGGGAGGTAGTGACCTAGTCTAAGTGGCCGAGATGCATGACCCGAATACCGGCGCTGTACAGGTGTGGTGTGTGTCCCACTGGCCTCTACCCTCTTCGGAGGCAGTCCGTGGCTTCGAATACGATGCCGTTCGGCGGCGGCGGTCGAGAAAGAGCTATGTGGTCCCGAGGGATGCACAAAACGGAAATGCCATCGATCTTTCGATATCGGCGGGGTGGTGGCCTCTCCTGCGCGCTGCCGCTCGATACCAGGGGACAGAGAGTGGGAACCGCACGCGACTGATAACACACAGAGGGGCTACCCTCTTTCGAACGGGGATTCCACCAGCAGCGTGCCGGGGGTGGCGCCGGGTCGTCGGCCGGCTGTAACCTGATCCGCGCGCTCCCAGTTATGCAACGATAACTCCACGTAATGGCGCAACCGGTTCGAAGTAGACCGGTCGAAGGTGTGCTCTAGGCCTTTAGCAGATTACTTGGAAGCGCGCGATTATAGGGGGAGGAGACGATCATGGTCTGAGTTGACCGAGACGGCACCTTTAACCCATTGCAGTACCGTGTCTTTTAGAACTACCTTGATTGATAGGTTAATCTTTAATAATTTTTTATTCTTAATAATTTATCTTGATGATCTTTAGCAATTTTTATCCTTGATAATTTATCTTAATAATCTTTAATAATTTTTTATCGTTGATAATTCATCTTAATAATCGTTAGCAATTTTTATTCTCAGTAATTTATCTTAATAATCTTTAGTCATCTTAAACAATTCGCGATATCGAAAGAAAAACCGAGACTCGTCGCGGACTCTACCTGTTGCGTCCACTCCGAAGTGTTAAGAACGCAGAGAGCCCCCGCGTTCCCCCCGAACGCGTTATCGAAAATTAATGAACGCCTCCTCCCCCGAAACCAGGCTACCAAGGAAGTTTCGCCGAAACGAACTCTTTGCCGTATCCGCGCGATACCTTTCGCGCCTTGCGAGTCCTCTAACAAGGGAAGTTCGAGCGGAATCGCTCTCGCGCAACACAAGAATCGCTAAGTGGCTGTAATTCGCTCGAACAACCGCCCGCGAACTTGGTCGGAAGAATGTCAGAAGTAAATGCTGGAAACTGGCCGGCAGGCAACTTGTGTCAACTTATTCGGTATGCGAGTTAGGCGCTCGCCAATCAATGAACTTTGCCAGGGAACGCGCGCTGCTTGGGACGACGACATGTGCCGTCGCGCTATAATGTTTCCACGGCTTTAGCTGTTCTGAATAAGCAATGCTTGGATGGAGGTGTTGAGGCAAGGATAATTTGATTAATTTGTGGGCGGAAATATTGATCTGTATTTGTTGGTTTATAATTATTCTGCGACGAGTGAAACATCCTAGTTTAGCATAAACGTTCAGCTTTTTAATAATTAGAAGCCTTTAATTATTTTTAGAGACGTTTCTCGACAGTATTTCTTTTAATCGATGCTTCGATAGAGATGATAATAACAGTGTAATTTGATTAATTCGTTGGAGGAAATATTGATCCATATTTCTTCTGCGACGAGTGAAATATGTTAGTTCAATGCGGAGGTTTTTAATAGTTTCAAGCTTTTAATCATTTTTAGAGACATTTGTTGGCAGTGTATTTTACAAGCAATGCTTGGATAGCGTTATTGATACAAGTATTATTTACTTAATTTGTGGGAGGAAATATTGATCAAACAATTCCAATCGTAGTAATTGTAAAGAAAATGGCACGGCAAGGGTTTAAATTACAACAGAAACAATAAAATCGAGAAGACGTGCTAAGAACAGCGTGGGCGTCGGACGATCGTCCAAAATAATCGCGGCGATGTTCTCGACGACCAGGGACGGTCCTCTAAATCGATGTACCCATTGTCGTCCAGCCAGTAGGCGGCGAAGCAACGCGGAACCGATACATCTGTCTTCAATGAGTCCGAAAATTTGGTTTATTGGCGCAGTCCGGTGTGCCGGCCTGAACGGATTTATACGCGTCCTTGACCAACAGCGAGCGCGGACGAACGGGACGGGACGGGACGGTCGGCGACGGGGAGCGTCGGAGGGGTTGAATTCCGGAACAATGGAGTTGGCCCGGTGTGTGTCGGGTCTCGGCCGGCGCGCGGATCCGTAGACCAATCGGACACTTGACCCGGCTGCGAAAATCGCCGATGGTTTGTCCACTTAAATCGCCGATGGGAACCGGCGCGATGGGTTGACGACGGGGCGGGGGGGGGGGGGGGGCGGAGGGGACGCGACACGGTTTCCGTGAATTTTCCCGGGGTGGCGCGCGGCGGCGGCCCAGCGACCTCCGGGGTTCCCAGCCCGAGCAACGAAACTACAACGCCGGCCGACCTTGAACGCAACCACGAAGACGAACGGGGGCAGAGAGGCTTCGACGGGAAATTACATTGCGGTTTCGAGGCCCGGGAGCCGATTCTACTACGGCCGGAAACTGTCGCAACCTGCCGCTGCTCCCCGACGACGATGATGATACTTTTCTCACACCACGGTGTGTCTAGCACCGCCGGCGAGAATTAGGCTCGTTAATCCGCGTCCCGATTCCCCCCCTTGTGTTCACGGTGATGCTGGATTAACCGGACGACGACGGACCTGGGTTAATTAATGTTGTTATTCCTCGGGGTGGATCGCTTTGGATCCAGGCGAATCCAATTGTTGGATTTGCTAGGGGAATTAACGTTGAAACGAGTCGAATAATGTATTTAAATAAGAGAATAGTTCGATGGTTTAGTGGGTTAGGGTTATAGCGATGTGATTGTAATTTGGGGTAGTTTTGTTTATAGCTGAAAATTTGACGAAATGTATAAGCGAAGGGAATTAGTAATGAAATTAGTGTAAAGTGATTTAATTCTGAATTAAGTTGTATGGAGGGTAATTTAAGTCTAGATTCATTTAATTCTAGATTAATTTATTTATAAATTTATCTATATATTAAGTCACCTATAAGTTAATTTATCTGTAAGTTAATTCATCTCAAAGATTAATTCGCCATTAAATTAACTCACCTCTAAAATTTAATTAACCTCTAAATTAACTAACCTCTAAAAATGAATCCATTTCAAAATTAATTCACCACGAAAAATAAATCCGTCACTAAATAAATTCACCTCGAAAAATAAATCCATCTCGGAATTAACTAACCTCTAAATTGTCTGAACAAGAAATTCGGTCAGCAATCAATGTTGTCGAAAATAACGCAAATTCGTACGACCTCCGCTGTCGCACTGGGTCAAACTCTGGCACATATCTTTTTTATTATTTTTTTAAAGTGGCACTGTCATCAATTGAATGAAATTAACAATTAATTAAATATATTTGGAGCTTATAAAAAAACTGCGTTCCCAAATTCCTTAATGCATGACGACTAGGCAAAAAAAAAACAATTTTGGTAAGGGTTGTTCGTGTTATATGATTTATGAATTGTTCTAGGACAAACGTTACTTCGAATCTCGAGAAATATTCGCTGTTTTCCCGAACAAAGTGATGGACGACCAATTGGCCCAAGTAAAAAGCATGAACTTCGAAGGAGAGATTTATGGATCGAAAGAAAATCGAAGGAAGAATTAGGCAATTTGTACAATTGGTAAAATCTATAGTAAATAATCTAATTAAGAAGCTTTCTCTTTGAATTTATCATTGTTGCAGCTGAATTGCAAACTTTATGGCAAATATAAGCGCTTGATATTTTTAACAATACTGTCGTATTAAAATAATTAACAGAATAAATATTGCATATTAAATATTGAATAGTAAATATTAAATATTAAATATTAGATAGTAAATATTAAATATTGAATATTAAATATTAGATAGTGAATATTAAATATTAAATATTGAATAGTAAATAGTAAATATTGAATATTGAATATTGAATATTAAATATTAAATAAATATTAGTTACTATTTCTCACTACCAATACAGAAAATTGTTATCTCGCCTAAGGCTCATTAGCCTGATTATAACCAAAACCATTGAATCGCCGCATCAAATAAATCAACCCCCATAACCAACGCTAATCGGATCCGTAAATCCGGGGGAGCAATATTTCGAGCACTCGCGAGTATTAACCTTCGACGAGCATAAATTCCGAACGAACGATGAAGAGTCAATGAATGCGACAGAGCGAGCGCACAGGGAACAACCCTCGGTGATAATGACCCACTGAAAATCATCGAGTCTCGCGCAGAAACCTAACAGGTGTCGGGGCTCGTAATTTCCACGTTTCTGTACGGGCGATGCCATACGGCGCAGCTAATTTGCATGCCGTTAGATCCGCGTCGAAGTAACATTATCCTTGACATTTTCTAGACAATTCGGGTACACCTGATTATCAACTTTCCTTATCGCGGACGAATTGCAAACGGCACAGAATTTTTCAAATAAAGGTCATGGGAAGCTGAAAAGTTAAACGGCCCTCTTACTCCACCTCAAGGTGCCTCCTACACCCACGAAATTTATGGTCACGATCGCCTAATAAAAACTCCACAGAAATAGGTACAATATTCTACCCTAATATTTTTTAATTTAGCTTTAACGTGTGATATTGTAAATTGACTTATTAGTAGTTTGTTTCAAGCTAGACTTTTTTCTAAATTTAGATTTTATGAAAATGACCAAAAACGTGGAGTGTCAAATCATTATTTTTTAAATTATACATTTGTGAAGTATACAAATATCGAAGTTTATGTTTATGTAAAATCTAGTATATATAAACTAATCTAAAATTTATTATACATAACCTAACCTAAAATCTATTATGTATAACCTCATCGGGCGGCGACTTCAAGGCTTCGCTGAAAATGATCACACCACATATGAAAATCATTTTCATCAAGCTCACTTCCATCGAAAAAATTCTGAAGAGCCTGTTAGCCGTCGCACGAGTCGCAAAATTCAATTCCGCAACGTATAAAATCCTCCAGGTCGCGTAAAAACGCTGCGAGTCCGTAAAAATATTTCGTCTCTCTATTTGAAACGGCGCGCGGGCCGCAAAGGGCGGTCGAAATAGAATCGCGCGTATAAACGTGTCGGAAGCTCGAAGCGAGAACAGGCGGGAACCATGAAATTATTTGCGGAGGTCGCGGGACAATTAATGGGGCAGTTTCGGTTACAATAGAATCCGCTAACCATCCAGCGATATCGCTGGCGATTCCGCAGGTCTCATAACTCATGCCCGGTTGGAGGGGAAGGGAGGGGAGGAGAGGAGAGGGTAGGGTAGGGTGCTGGTATCCTTTCAGGTCGTGTTCCATCGAGCTAACGACTCGCGTGATTTCGCTAATAAATCGCGGCTTCAATCGCGGGCGAGGCGCGCGAGCGCGCCCGCGAGCGACCTGGAAGGAAACCGTCGGAAAATATTCAGTATCAGAATTAATAGGCGAATGGTACATGCACGCGGTGTGGTTGGGCCGCCTCTCTCTCTCTCTCTCTCTCTCTCTCTCATTCTGCCTACCACTATCTGTATCATGGCCGAACCGTGCAGATATCCGTCTGTCTGACCTAAATACGTAATTATCTTTTCGCGAGGCACGACCTTGGACGGGCCAAGTCCGAACTGGGCCATGTCTCTGTCTGCCAGTTTTACTTCGTACATAAAGTTACCTGCCCGTCCACCGCCAACGCCACCCTCTCCCCCTCCTCCCCTTCCTCCTCCTCTGCCTCGCTCGCTCGCGAACCCCTTTTCCGCCAGCTCCACCGTGTTCCCGTCGTTCACCCTCTCTCGGGCAGCCGTTTTAAGACTCTCTCCGAAGAATCTTTTAAGTCCCGGCCGCGAAGGAAGAAGGGAGAGAGAGAGAGAGAGAGGGATCGGTGACAGTCGGAAGCGTCATCTGTCCGGGAATAATATGTCATAATTTTCAAGGATCGCCGAGGGATAATTTAATTAATCCGCTTTAATGGAGATTCGAAATACCCGGCCGTCGTTTTTTTAATTACACGCCGAGTGCCGTCTCTCCCTCCCTATGTCCATCTGTCTCTCTGTCTCTCTTTACTTCTCTTTCTATTTCTCACTGTCTCTCTGTTTTTCTCTATTTCTCTCCATTTCTCTCTCTCTCTCTCTCTCTCTTTCTCTCTCTATTTCTCTCCGTTTCTCTGTCTCTCCATTTCTCTCCATTTCTCTCTCTCTCTCTTTCTCTCTCTATTTCTCTCCGTTTCTCTGTCTCTCTATTTCTCTCCATTTCTCTCTCTCTCTCTCTCTATTTCTCTCCGTCTCTCTATTTCTCTCTGCCTCTCTATCTCTATCTCTGTCTTTCTGTCTCTTCTTCTCCCTTTCTCGCTTCTTCCGTCTCTCCCGAGATTTTAATGCAGTTGCCGAAGTCCCGGCGAGCCCCGCGAGATAGCTACCGCCTAGCCTAGCCACCCACCCCCCTTTCATCGTCGATGAATTAATCGAGACGACGAAAATCGAAGAAGTTCGCCGTCGAGGAAATTCTGACTGACTTGCGAAAGTGCCGTTTTAAATTAAATAGTCTGCGGATTCCGTGGATTTTCTCCTTTTTCTTCTTCTTTTTGGAAAAATAACTGGGTCGAATGAGGAATTTTGTGAAGACTGAGGGATTGAAGATTGCCAAGATTATGGTACTATCGGAAATAATATATGTATTTTACGTCTAATAAATTGTATCAAATAGATACAAAAATATTCTCAAATGCAACTAGAGTCCCAAATACATCAAACACCCAAGCCTAATCATCTAACGCACACAAATATTTTTACGCTATAAATATCAATCTATGCCAAATAATTATTCTAAATAAAATTAATGTGCTAAATAAAATTAATGTCAAATAACCGCAACCCCAAACTTTCTGTCCACCCTATACAATGAATGCACAGAAATGCAAAGAACCACAGTAGCGAGCACCACTGCGTAACGTAACCGCGTCGAATAAAACCTAGAGTCAGGAAAAGTGAAGCCTAATAACGATCGCATTTCTCCTGGAAATTCATGTAAGGATTTCGTGGTGCACGGTTTTGTAGGTTGTCGGATATCGGCGACGTTTAAAACGGACATCTTTCAGGAAGATGTTCGCTCGATCGAAAAACGTTATATGCGCTCTCCGGCCGACACACGCACACATAGATAGACATATACATGGTCCGTGCTCAGGTGAACTCGCCCCGGTGACCACCGTCCCTGCGACCCCACGCCACCCCCGACAACTGGAACGCTGACCCAGTTAATACACCTGTAGAAACAGTGCCAACACTCCCGTGTCCACGGCGTGCCGCGCCGCCGAGCCGCGCCGACGAACGACGCTCTCTCTCTCTCTCTTTCTCTCTTTCTCTCTCTACCTATCCAATCCCACGGAACGGGCCTGCAATTCCATCGTACACGCAACGTAATCCCTTTGTAAATGACGCCTTTCGAATAATTCCTTATCGGACCCCGCGGAACCTAAGGACACCGTCACGCACACACGCCGCGTTGCTACACCTTGCCTCGCCTTGCCTCGCCTCGCCTCGCCTCGCCTCGCCGCGTAGTTTGGTTACCTTGATTGCTGATCCTCTTGCTCCAGTTCAGCGGATCAATTGTGGTCCGATCGGAAGCTCGCCTCGGCCAGATGTTTACGTACCGGCAAACGATCCACTGTTCTACCACCCTACGTTCGTTATTTTTCTCTAGGCTAGCGTTAGCCCTTTCACTGACTTCTTAACACTTGGCGCACGACTCGCGGAAATTTGACACTTGGAGTTGGCAGTACTTATTTGGATTACTTTGTTTGTTGCTTTTATCAGGAGGCTTAGAGGCTATAGCTTTCAAGTTAAAATGTCTTAGAATCGAAAGGGTTAATCTCTGCTCCCTCCGGCAAAGCTCGCGATAAATACACACAGAGAATCCTTTAAATAAATTTTTAGTATTCTCTATGAAATAATTTAGACTCCGATATCGTCAAATAACGAAACCATAAATTTCTGCGCAACATAAAAATTCTCTGCATCGATTATAAACTATATAACCACAGCTGAAGTTTCCCAAGTTATCAAAAAAAAATTATATTTAGAATAAAGCCTCTGCTGTCTGCTTATTACAAAAATAATCTTCATTCTTTATCTAAAAGACACTGTTAAAAATAAAATAAAAATAAAAATAAAAACACATATAATAATAAAAAGTAAATTTTATATGAAAGTTCAGGCTATTTGGAAATGTCTCCGATAAACATTTAGCAGGCAGAGCGAAGCTGCAGGGATTACGTTGGTAGAGCGTTGACAACCGCGGTATCGAAAATGGATAGAATCATCGATAACCGATAGAAATACTTAATGCCTGTGCTGCTGTAAGCCCGGGTAATTAAGTATTTCAGGAAAGAAGATTTACACGTATAAGAAGATTAAAATATATCGAGTTTTTCTTGAAAGCAGGCATTAATCTTGTTCGGTAAAGCTAGCCGAGCGAGAGTCGGAGGCTCGGCGAAGCCTCTTAACCTCTTGCACTATGACTTCTTCCATGGTTCGTTGATTAGCTCATCCTTATTTATTTCTGTTTTTAGAATTTGTTAATAGAAGAATTTATTTTTATTTCGATGTGAGAGAAATTAATAATATTTATATTTAGTAGATTTTACGTGAAATTTTTATCAGGAGTTTGACTCGTTATTGTAGTGCAAGAGGTTATGTCAAGAAATTAATAATATTCATATTTAATAAATTTTACATGGAATCTTTGTCACAAATTTGACTCTTTTATTATAGTGCATGGAGTCATGTCAAGAAATTAATCTTTCATGGAATCTTATCACGAGTCTACCCCTTTATTACACTGCAAGAGGTTATGTCAACGTTACATCGACAAATTAATAACATCCATATTTAGTCGATCTTACGAGAGGTTAAAGGTCGACAAAATCATGGCAAAACGCCGACAGAAATTGAAAGCCCGTTTCGCGAGGCTTCCTCCGTTTATGCAGATTCCCTCGACCGACATCCCCCGACCATAATGGACGCAAAGAGAGATGATTCTTAGGATCCCGCGAAGAAACGGCGATCCAACGACGAGTCGGTAGATCTGACGGTGAAAGATCGCAGCCGACAAAAGAAGCTCGACAAACTGTGGCTGGAGAGAAGTTTTACATGCCACCGCGCCCCTTCTTCGCGTTCTTAGGCTTCGCTCTCGGGACTATAAGAAGACGCGCGGCGGTGGCTTTATGCGACCGCCTATGCAAAGACCGTCGTCTGCGACATAATTCACCGCGAAGTGTACACTGGCTGGGCCGTGTAATACTTCGGGGGGTTATTTTTGCAGGCGTCCCCCCCTCCCCTCTCCCTTCACCGCGGGGACTCGAACATTGTTCGTATTTATACGTCGCCGTCTTCGATCTCTCGACAAAGCACCGTGTACGCTTTGTCTGTATAGTCTTCTTTGAAGATTTTTAGATAAAATATACCGTGATGGTCGGTGACTATAATATACTGTATATATCAGTGACTGCAGGAAAAAGTGGAGTTAAAGAAAAGATTTAAGAAAGAAATGTTTGTGATTTATTGGAGAAGTTTCAAAGCATTTTTTTAGTGAAGATATTTTTCTTGAGGATTAATGGTTGTTGTTATGATGTCGAGGTAATTTTTTTTTCTATAGGATGAAGGGACGATTCTATCTATGAGAAGAGAAGGAGAATGAAATGATAAGGGAGTGCTATTTTTAAATAATTAAAGCTGTGAAGAGAGGGGGTGAATTTTTAAATTTATAATTCTTGGGATTGATAGAGATAATGTTTATTTTTTATTAATATCTGCTGTTTTAGAGAAATCAGTCTACTATACCAGAATTAGAATGCTATTACTTTGAATAGCAAAAAGAAATAAAAAAATTGATTTTAGCAGAGCTATACAACGCAAATGAATAACTTCTAAACAATTACAGATGTTAAAAATTGCAGTGCAGTTCCGTCCCGATTTTTGACACTTTGAACCAATAAACCAAGCTAATATATTATTCAATTAATCTAAGTAACTACGAGAAAAACCACCCTTCTAAAAATCTCAAAAATCAGCCCAAATCCTAATCAGTCGATCTCGCAATCCCGCCAAAGTGTCCAAGTATCGTGCAACAAACGAGAGAGAAGCTCCGTTAAAAAAGGAGTCGTTCGCAAGCGTCGGGGATGGCACGCGTGCGCACAGGGTGGCGATTCTGGTGTCTCGCGCGCCGCAGGGTGGATTAACAAAACGCGCTCGTTCCGCCGACAATTACTCGGATCAAAGCCTAAGCATCGAGGGATCAAGCAACAGGCGGGCGCGGCAGATTTTCTGATCTTCGTCCGGACGCAAGGGAAGAAAATCCCGGTCGCAGCGGAACGGAGCGGAGCGGAGGGTCTCGGCGGAGAGGAGCGCGCAGGTGGGACGACGCGCCGGGGTCGCAAACGGGGTCGGCACAGCCTGGGGGCAGGAGTGTGATCGGCCGATGTAGGTCAGTCGAGAGTGTTGGCCCCTTTCGCCTTGACACAAACACACACACACACGCATACATACATACATACACACCGAGAGGTTATATGGATCTCTCGCGGGGGGAGGGTATGGGTCAGGTTACCGATGCGCGCGGAACTCTTGAAATTCTACGAGAGAGGCGGTCATCCATACGTGCAGCCGCACCTAACCCAGACCTCGGCGATTTTCTATCCGCGAGCCGACAACCGATTAATATTGACCTCCCGCGGCGGCCTACCACCCCTTCCCTTCTCCCTCATCTCCCTCCTCTCGCGCCCCTATCTTCGCGTTCGATATCGAAAAAGCCGCGGCGAACGTGTCGGAGGGGAGCTCCGTTGCGTGGCCGCTCGGCCGGAATTAAATAAAGCCGATTAATTAATCGACGTGCCGCCGCGGCCTATCGATTGCGCAACGCGCGCCGCGCACCTGTTTCACGCGCGCGAGGAGCAAAAAAAAGAAACAGAAGAAAACTTTGATCGCGCCGCTGAATTTCATTTCGAGTCCGACCGCCACCCCCGGTTCAACCCCCCCGTTCGCCACCCCTGCCCCGCGTTTTAACGATCCGCGGCGCGCTTGATTTTTGGCGCGACCCCCGTTTAAGGTTATTTCAAAAGGGATCCCATCCCATCCACACCCCCCCCCCCCCCTCCTCTCCTCTCCTAGTTTTTACCGGCGCGCTCTGCCTCCAAGGATGATATTGCGCCGACGTTCCGCCGCGAGACGAATAATGCATCGATGATAATCGAATGGTTCGCGCGCTGCCTGAACGGTTCGCGCCCCGCGGCCCGCGCACTGCGCCCGCGTGCATCGCGCGCGCGATTGGGTGCTCGACGCCGAGACGCGCGGCACGAGAGACGATTTTAACTAAGGGGGTGAAGAAATGTAGGGGATGGTGAACTGATTTGGAATTTTTGTTAGGTAATTGTTAGGGAAATTATATTATATTATATTAAATTATATTAATTAATTCAGATTAACACTGAAAATGGCATCGAGTGCAAAGGGTGAATAATTTAACACTATTATAGCAACAATTAACACTGTCCAATGCAACAATAGTTTCGAATAGAACTGTACTCTCATATCCCAAAATTGAACGAAATATAATCTAATTTTTGCCAAATTAAATTTTGCAGAATTGCAGTCGATTTAATTATCGTACCGCAAACGATGCACAGCTTTAATCCGCCGAATTTCATTAAACGTCTTTCGGGAGAATATTATCCATAGGGTTATATATCAAGGCATCCCCCTTTCATGAATCGCAAATTTCGGCGGAGAGTTCGATCACGTTTTCTATTACAGGAGCCGCGTGTGGGCGGGCTCCCGTCGAACGGAGCCACGCGTTTTCATCCGAGGATTTTCGTTCGCATCTACTCGGCTGATTGCGAATTGGATTCTAGTAAACAGAAACGAGGGGAATTACTGATTAGTGCACGCGCGTCGGATTCGGTGTTTTCGTTGTAGTGCGCTGCGCCAAGTGATTGGTAAATTTTAATGGCCGCCGGACGTGACCTCTCGCTTCTTTTAGGTTAGCCATTATTCGGGTGTTGTATTTTTAGGAGAAGAAAATGGGACGACAAGGCGAACATTCCGATTTCTTTTTGTAATTTCATGCCAGCTAACATTCGATTTTATCCTCGAAAATATTCGTGATCTATAAAATTTCGATAAGATTTTTTTTTTTAAATATTGAAAGAAGCGATGAGACTTTCGGACAGGTCGAAAGGTCGAATACGCTATTTTTCTTCGGGATACAGAAAACACTGGTTCAATTAACCTTTTTACGACAATATTAATAATTCTAATTTATTTAATAATTTTTAATAATTCTTAATTGGCCGCAGCAGTCAACTAATTATCGCAACTTCCTAAAACATGGCATTAAAAATCGGAGAAAAGATCGCGACGTAGCAGTTTCCAATTACCTCACGCGGGAAGGGGAGGAGAGGGGGGGAAGGGAAATAAGATGCGACTTGGCGCAGAACGACTGATAACGAAATACAGCAGCACAGCAGCAACTACGAGCCGCTTAGAGAATAATGGAAGTTATTACGGAAAGGGAAGCGAGTTTATCGTTGTCATCATTCCCGAATTAATCGAGCAGCAAGTTTTCTCGTTTACCGGCCGGCCCCCCCCTGCCGGGTAAGAGAACGCGGCGGGGTGTACTTTCGCGGAAAGAGAGAGAGAGAGTGTATGGTCAAGAACGACATCATTACGCTCCCCCGTGCTTCCGGTGAATATGCTCTACGAAACTTCGGGCTTTACTTTCGATTCGGATCGGTTTAAATTCGTTTTCTAGCGACCAAGTTTTCTCATTAGACGACGACGCCGCTCCGCGAGCGCTCTCTTTCTCTCTTTCGCTCTGTCTTTCTTTTTCTATTTCTCTCGCGACGGCGATGGGGCTCTGCGCTTTCTCTTTCTCTTTATTTCTTTCTTTTTCTCGCGACAGTCTCTCTCTATCGCTATATCTCTCTATCTGCTCTATTTCTCTATTTCTCTCTCTCTCTCTCTCTCTGTCGCTATATCTCTCTATCTGCTCTATTTCTCTATTTCTCTCTCTCTCTCTCTCTCTCTCTCTGTCGCTATATCTCTCTATCTGCTCTATTTCTCTATTTCTCTCTCTCTGTCGCTATATCTCTCTATCTGCTCTATTTCTCTCTCTCTCTCTATCGCTATATCTCTCTATCTGCTCTATTTCTGTCTCTGTCTCTATCACTCTCTTCCTCTCTCTCTTTCTCTCTCTCAACCTTCGTTTTTCTTCGCCATCGTCGATTGGCTTCCCTATCGCGACCAGACGGCCGCGTCTCCGACTGGAATTTTCGGCGACGTGTTCCGTCAGGTGGGAGCCAGGTGTGTGCACAATTGTACCCGCGAATCCGCGTCGACAAATAGCCGAAATCGCGTTATTAACGCGACGATGGTTTCCCGGGGAATATTGACGTAAAAAAACGTCTTGACGACTTGCGTTTCGATTCGCGAAAATATTTGAACACTTGCTCCTTGTTGAGGCAAGTCTCTTCTGTTGAATAGCATGCCGGTGGATTGCTGATTATACTTGGTCTTGCTCATTTGGTTGATTTGCGAGCGATATGCATTTGCGATTTATCAATTATTGGAATAATATCTCATTTTATACGATAAATTTTTTTTTTTAGTATTACTGAGGGATTCACCTCATTTCCTTTCCACTTACAATAATCATAATTTTAAGAAAATTAGACGTACACATAGGTGACAATAACCCTGAAGAGGTTCGAAACAAGAAATTTTATATTTTATTCTGTCGTTCGGAGCAAGGGTAAAATACTAACAAAAATCAGTCGTTAGACATAGCGCAGTATATGTGCTTATGTGTAGCACAGTATTCTATCATCTAAAAAGCATTCGAACCATTTAACTCAGTTTGCGAAAAGTAACTTTATTTAATGAATGAATTCAAGCCGCTGTAAATAAACCACCCGCCTAAAAATCGTAAAAATCATCCTAGATCCTGATCAACCGATCCATAGCGATCGTGACCGGTCACCGAAGATCGTTCGATCGTTCAATCGACAAAAACCGTGGCGGCATCCGTCGTCGTTGCGGTTCCAAGAGGGCAAACTTAGCGCGGCGTCCTCCGCGTAGCGCAATAACGTGTAATTAAGTGTGCACAAAGCGTGCGACGGTTAGCGACGCCGTGACAAAGGCAGACTGAATAGACATATTCAACCGGTACAGGCGATCGGCGGGGTGGCGAGCGGGGGGGTTGCGGGTGCGCGTTGCGTGCGCCGCGCGCGGCGCCTGTATTGCGAGCCTATTCGAATGTGCATCCATGACCGTGCCCGTTCATGTGCGCTGACACATATTCCCGTATGTCGCCGCGATATGTGTCAGGGTCGATGATTTATCACGGGATTCTAGCTGGCGGGCCGACCCGCCCGCGCGAGCGCGAACGCCGCCCGGAACCTTTCCCTTTAATTGCGGGGCTGATTGAAAAATAATGTCCCGGGCACGCACCGTGGATATGCCATCGACGCGATTCCCGCGAGTAGGACATAGTTCCCGGAATATCCCGTATAGCGATCTTCGATTTTGCATATGTAGCGATCGCGGGGTATGCATAGCGATATTGGGGATCGGTATTAAAACTGTGAGTATTTTGGTATAGTGATTGGCAGAGTTGGATTTATTTTGTTGGTATATTAATATAATTTTATTCGTGGAATGTGTTTTAGTTATTGTTCGATTTATATACGATTTTGTTCGAAGAATTTGTTTTTTGTAATTTCAGAATTATTAATTGAATGAAATTTACTGAAATTATTACTAAATTTCAATATTTCATAATTTCTTAAAAATAACAATGCCCAACCCTGCATCACAAATTCTTCAAATCGCAATTTTTATCAATAATTACTTCGACTCCTATATATAATAATTAACACTGATCTTCATCACACTATACATAGCGAAAACGAAGGATGCCTGCGCTGGAAAGATTTAACAAGTGAAATACCCATATCGAGCGACACGCTCAAAATGATATAGAGACTGTATCAAGGACTCAAGATCGTATCGTTGAAATTGGAAAATTGTTCAGCCACGTATACAGTATTTATATACTATCCTCACTCTTCTAAACTCCAAAAAATCAATCGATAAAGTGACGAACTAAAATTACAATTCATTTGCGATTACTAAAAAGCTGGATTTCTCGAATCTTGCGGCGTGGAAATGACAATGCGGATTTTCGAATGACTGATCTGCCGCGGTTTGCTTTGAAAGGAAACTCATCGCGCGTAAATAAGATTGAAAAATAACAGCGGGGCGTCTTGCACCGTCGAACCTCCCGAAACGAAATCTTTTAATCGAAGAAACGTCTCTCTGAAATTCGCGAATCAAAATCACTGAAATTCGCGAATTAAAATCTCTGAAATTCGCGAATCAAAATCTCTGAAATTCGCAAATCGAAATCTCTGAAATTCGCGAATCAAAATCTCTCAAATTTGCAAATTCGCGAATTAAAATTCTCTGAAATTCGCAAATTCGCAAATCGTATACCAGCACGGTGTACGATTTTTCAGAAAATTATGTTAGTAGTCGATATTAAATACAGAGGTTGCGCCGTGGCGGATTCGATCTTGGAAAAAACATTCGCCAGTGTGCAAAACGACACGCGCCCTAGATTCTGTCCCATTTTCCCATTCAAGGTGAGGCTTCCGTTCGATTAAGTATAAAGGCTGCTGTGTAACTCCTTCGCGCGGCGTTAGGTTCTGATAATCTTTCCGCGATGGAATTCACTGTCCAAGATGAAGGAATATTACTATAGCATTTACGAATTTAATAAATTTTTGCTTTTAATTTTACATTTCAACCCTTTCAAGTCGGAGCTATTTATAAATGATAAACACGATTACCAAATAACGTATTCGCGTCCTTTCTTTAATCTACAAAGTATTAAACAATAAAATAAGGTATTATAAAATGTTACAATTACCACCGTTAATAACTAGGATAAATGTCAAACAGCTAATTTCATAAGCCAAGGGTAGAACAGCTGCTTTCAGCGCACCGTAAATCCGAAAAGTTTACGAAATTTGGCGAAATGTTGCGCTCCCGCGGAGCGACAGGATTTCGTGTTTATACAAGCGAGAATATTTTAGGCCTGTGTGTGGATCCGCCACACACACACGTATATCGATCCTTTCATTCGGGTACATCCACTTTCGGCTGCGACTGCAAGGGAATTTCGACTGCGTCCCAAAAAATTACTGTACCCGACGCAAAAAGTTGGTAACTCCGGGCAGATTTAATCCTCGAAAAAACCTATTTTAACGCGTTTTGAAAAATTTGGATTTTATAGAATGATAGAATGAGATACAAGATGATTGGTGATATTTAATTGCATTTTACCTTTTTCACAATGTTAAGTCTGTATATCTGCATGGAGATCCGCAGTCTACTCGTTATCAGATTGCGGATTTCTGTGCAAAAATGTTTGCCGAGGATTGCAAGAAAAATGCTATGCAAACATTTATTTCTTCCTTTAATAATATACTTTAATTCTTCCTTTAACGATATGCCTTTAAATAATATAGTGTTTTTTCTATACCTTGAGGTTATGTCAAGATTAGATTGTATTAAGGTCATTAAGGTTATGTTATATGCTATGCGAACATTTATTTCTCTCGTTAACAATATACTTTAATTCCCCCTTTTACAATATACATTTAACTAATATAGTGTATTTTTTATACCTTGAGGTTATGTCAAGATTAGATTGTATTAAGGTTATTAAGGTTATGTTATATTAAGATTAGTTTGTATTGAGGATCCGTGATAGGGTTGAGGGTTTGTGATAGGGTCCGTGGTTGTATTGTTGATAAACAGCGAGCGTTAACGGTCCGTCGGCGGGTGTCAGGAACCGTCTAGGTGAGGTCATCCCCGCCGGCGGAAGGGAAGGATCGAAGAGCGGCCCTGGCTGGCATAGTGGAACCGAGCCCCAGTTTCCGAAGGAGACTCTCAGAAGCGATGCAGGTTGGAGGGTGCGGGATGCGGTCACCTCCGGCCGTTCACCCTGCGCCAGCCAGCGCGCTTGATACACTCCCTCGCCCTCCCTCTCTCTCTCTCTCTCTCTCTCTCTGTTGCGTGTGCGGGGGCGTACGTATACGTTGAACTCGGAACGGCGAAGCCCGCGCGGCGCTCCCTGCAAAACCGACGACCCGCAGTCTGCCGTGCGCGGCCGCACCTATAGAGGCTGCTGACCGGAGGGCTGATTTCACGTTCTTTTTTTTTCTCTCTCTCTCTCTCTATTCCACCGCAGTCCCGTTTAACGAATCCACCCTTTTTAGCCGAGCAACGATTTTTTAACGGCCCGAAACGCCGCTAACGAAATATTTCAGCGTCAAATAAAATACACGGCCGGAAAAACTACCCTTATTTATGAATAAGGTCCCTAAAATAAATTTGTCCTGATTTATGAATTCTAACTGGTTTTTTTTTATTTTACTTCTATATAGAATTTTTATTGTTGCAAGATTGAGTTAATTGACGAATATTAAAATGGTAATTTTTGATGGTGCTGTTGATGGGTTAATAATTGCTGGTAATGCTAGTCGTGTTTAGGTTTAATTATTAAAATATTAATATTTATTCAGAAATATTAAAAGAATATTTATGTGAGATTTGTAGAAGATTTATTTAAAGAACGAACAGTTTTAATAGTATTTTTCTATTGCGAGTCTGTTAAAAATTTGCAACAGCGCCACGTCATTTATAAAACAACATTTATCCATCTTCCAATGAGATTATGCGGCTGGGATGAAAATTCAATCGCGAAAGAGAGCTCTTTGTTCGAATGATTTATAAATTCTCGTCTCGCATTATTTCGTGCCGCATGATTTCAGAATTTATGTGTCTCGGATTCATTATCTTGTGGCGTTTAGGAGCGGGGCCGTTCCGAACGCGAATTCTAAAAGGTATCGGACACTTGCGCAGCGTTCCGCGCGCGATTGTTCTGTTCGGCGCGTCGTTAATTGTCCCTTCAACGAGCAGAAAAAGTACCGCTCGATGCAAATGTGTCGCGGCGTTAATTACTAGACTGCGGAACTTCCTGCGCTCCGGCATGAGAAGACGAGAAATGATCGACTTAAGACTTAATCAACTTCAGCGCTGTTTTATTACGTTTTAAGGTTTTACTAACCGGTATAATAGTATTATATAAATAAATTAACGTGACGACCAATAACTTGTTATCTGCTATTGAGGTATTGTTATACGATTTTTAGATAGAATAATATTATATAAATAAATTATCGTGGCGACCAATAACATGCTATCTGCTATTGAGGTATTGTTATATGATTTTTAGATCCTTCTCGCGGTCAATAAAATTAATAAAGCAGATAAAATAAATATTGTTTAATGCCAACATAAGCGAGCTTAAAAGATATCCGCCCCGGATAGAAATTGTCGTACGAAAAATCCGTTCCAAGAAGTCGCCCCGTCGCGCACCCCTCGAAACACGCGGGCCGCGTCTGCGGGTGACTGGCAGGAATTAATGAAATATTCACCGTTTAATCCTCGAACGGCGACGGACGTGCAAAAAGCTCTGATTGGGTCGCGCGACTTGGACCTCTGAACTTCCTCCTTAAATATATTTACCGTGTCCTGAATTTCTCTGGCCGAAGGGAAAGAGGGGGGGGGGGGGGGCATTAATTTGTAACAGCGGCTGCTGGCTACGGGGTGAAATCTTTCAAATGCAGTGGCAATTAAACACGAATTTGCTGGTTTGCAAATTGGATTTCTCAAGACTTTAACCGCGTTTTGCTATTATTTATTATATATTAATTTGGAACGTGAGAATGATTTGATCGTTCTTACAGAGGAAAATCGTGGAAACTGGAATCAATGAAATCAAATTATAGGCGATTTAATGGCTAATTATTAACTCTGTTCATTTAATTTAATATTACTAAAACAGTAAATTTAATATCATCATTTAATCTAACATTACTAAAATAATAAAATAATTATCACTAAAATAATTCCAGCAACATAAGACCGATATATAAGAATGCTAAAAAATTAGTAATAATTGTTTCACAAATATTAATCCTTATTTATTCACAAAATTCCTAATTCGCAAAATATATCATCATTTCTATAAAAAAACAGTTTATACATTCATTACACGGCAGACATAGTACTAAGGAACGTTGCAGACCGGATGCAACGCATTTCGCCTCGTTTACGTAATAACGCGAATTATTATTTAATTGCGCAGACACAAGACCGCCATACGTCTGAGCGACACGCTTGGAATTTCACGCTCCGTTAGGCCGCGCGAAATTTCCGCCGGGCGTGTTTCCAACCCCCACTCCCGTGATTCGCGCGCCGGCGAACCCCTTGAATCCGCGCGAAAACGCCGAGCAACCCTTGGAAGACTATTTGTTGGTCGGCGAGGATGCTGCAAAAACGGCGCTGATTAATGAAAGCAACCGTTCCCGGGGATCTGTTTGCTGCACTTTATCGAGACGATTTGTAATCCGAAAGTGGCCGCGACTCGAGAACGTTTCGAGGATCGCCGGCGAATCCTCGAAGTGATACCATAATGGAGAGAAATATAAGATTGTACGTTTCTTCGCGCGAAAAACGTTAAACGCGGCGAGGAATAAAAAGCAAGCAATAACTGACATTTTGTAGAAATTATGAGTCGGAATCTTGAGCTCCAAATTCTTCAATTCCTTTTATTTTTGTAACATAGTTTGCCGGAGTAAATAAATGTATTTAACAATTTTTTGGTGAAACAGATCTATGATTTTAATAATTAGGGGGTAACAAATGTGAGGTCAAATTAGGGAGTAAAAAATGTAAGGTCAAATTAGAAGTAACAGATTGAAATATTAAAATAATATTTAGACTAATATAAAATAAAATAATATTTAGACTAATATAAAATAATTGAAAAATTCATATTTAAAAATATATATTTATAATTGGACTTAAAACTGACAAATTAACAATTTCGAATGCTTTTCTATTATCGAAATAATTCCGGAGTTTATCGAGTTGCCGATCGGGATTGAACGGGGGATCCGGTAAAATCCTGTTGCGCGGTTATTTATGTCGGCAATCGGCCGGGGGGTACGGCTCTTATTTAAATGCAATTCGGGATTTTCGAATAATCTCGCGGATCTCCGGCGGGGCGTTCCTATTCGAACAAGGTATCCCCGGGTAAATCCGCAAGATAAGCGACAACCGACCGTGAAGGTGACTTTGATTAATAAGGATGTCCCCCCTCTTCTTCTTCTTCTTCTTCTTCTTCTTCTTCTTCCTCTTCCTGAACAATTACTGAAACGTGCTTCTTGAATAAGCCGCGACAAATTGCACCCGTGCTCAGTGAAAAGCGACTCCATCGAATATATATATACATACATACCTTCGTGTTACACTGACACAATTAAAACTCGATCGACCGCGCCGATAAAAAAACTTATCGACGCGAAAACGCGACCCCCGCGACCTCCTCGAGGATACTAATGACACACGTTGCTTCTTCTGGCGCGGTCAATTATTACTGATAATGGTCGTTCCATTGTTTCGACGCTGTTTTTGTCCCATTCATCAGATTATTCAATGTCGAAATATTAAAAATGTCAATATTAAAAATATCAATATTAAAAATATTTTTTGAGATATGATATGCACTTTTGGACTGACAATTTTTTGGCAATTTGATAGTGATTATAGCAACAAATATTTGTATCGGAATTTGCGATTATAGTTAATAATTTTTATAGGTTAGAAATGATACGTGGATGTCTTGTAGATGCTACGTTCTTTTAATATTTTTATAGTTCACAATTTTTACTTTCAAACATAGTTAAATTCTTGCGATTTCTTTATAATATTATTTCTTTATTAAGATCGTATAATAAATCATTATTACGTCTCCTTCGTTACATATTATATAGTAAATATTTCATACATTATTTTCATATATTAACATTTTATGTTTCTTTATTTAAAATACTATGTTAACTCAAAATTAGATGAAAAATCCAAGTAATTTCCCCCCTTTTTCCTCCATTTATTACGTAATAAATATCGCTCATATTAATTTAATTATTCCTCCCGAGTAAATGACAAACAATAATCAATTAAATGATAACTAATATTAACCAATTAAATTTATAACCTCGAAACAAATATTACTACCCTAAATAACTCAATTGCAATTCCTTATCCATGTCTGTTATTTAGACTTCCAGCAGCAATTCGGCTTAAACAATCCAGAACATTTGCTTAAACGGGGTATCGGTCTCCGCATGTCAAAGGATTAATTCGAACGTCACGATTTAGGCCAGCGACACGCGTTTGGCATCCTCGCCCACGCGATTTCCGATCGGCGGACCGAAATCCGCGCGGAACGCCGCTTCGAGAACAAAATCGAGAAAGTGGAATAAACTGGAATGGAGGAAAAACCGGACCAATAGGAAGGGAAACGATCCTTCGGGACTATTTATCCTTGAACACCGTCGACCCGACGAATGATCCTTGTTTTCCAGGACGCGGATCGGCCGCGCGCGGCTCCGTCCCTCGTTTGCTTTGAAATGGAAATTGGCAGCGATCCCCGGATTCTAGACTAACGACACGGCAAATCAAATTACTCGCGTTCAAAGTCGATCATCGGACCGCGGCGCGCCGCGGCGCGGGCTCTCGATTCTCCGTCGTTCCGCGTCCGTTTAGCCGCCGCGCCTCGGTGGCCTACCCTCTCGTTACCAGCGACGCGTTAATGGCCGAGGCTTTTCAAATATTTACCCGCATGAACAGCTGCGTACCGCCGTGGGCCAGCGACGGCCAGCCGCTCCGGATAGCTCGCTCGCGGATGGATTCCAAATCGCGCCGCGATTTTCGGAGGAACGCCACACGCGCGCGACGACGAGTCTCGCTGTGACCTATCGACCACGAATTTCGACGTATCGACGAGATTTCAATGTCGAGGCATTTCGATGTTCAATGTTCAATGTCGTGACATTTCAATGTCCAATGTTCAATGCCGAGACATTTCGATGTTCAATGTCGAGGCATTTCGATGTTCAATGTCGAGACATTTCAATGTTCAATGTCGAGGCATTTCGATGTTCAATGTCGAGACATTTCAATGTTCAATGTTCAATGTCGAGGCATTTCGATGTTCAATGTTCAATGTCGAGGCATTTCAATGTTCAATGTCGAGACATTTCAATGTTCAATGTCGAGGCATTTCGATGTTCAATGTTCAATGTCGAGACATTTCAATGTTCATTTACAAGGCTTGAATTTAACTGTGATTTAGTTCAAAAATCCGAGTTCTAAAATAATTCTGCTTTTTACTAGAATTTATGGAAGGATGATTTTCATTTTCGACGATGAGTAATACAGAGTTTTCTAGAATAGACGGTGCTTAATAGCACTGGATGTCATAATCAATCGACATCACGGAACACGATAACAGATAACGAAAGAAGAATCGCAAGTTACCCGAAGGAATAAGATCGCCGTAAGAGAGAATTTCGAAGGATGAGAAATCTCGTTCGATGGAGGAAGATCGACAGGTAATTCCGGCGGATATTACGTGCAGAATTTTGTTTCATCGCGGCGGACGCGCTGCCGTTGATCTAAAATCGCTGTCAAAGTGGTACATCAGCCGAGCCAAAGAGAGAATTTCCGTCGCGGTGGTTTCCTCCGCTCGGAGGAGCGTCTGGTTATCGTCCGCCGTTTCGCGAGCGCGGAGACGCGATGGTTTGATAGAGAGCGCGATGATGAGAGAGAGACAGAGAGAAAGACTAGGAGAGAGAAAGAGAGAGAGAGGGAGAGACTAAGAGAGAGAGAGAGTGAGGGAGAGAGAGCGAGGCTAAGAGAGAGAGAGACTTAGAGAGAGACAGAGAGAGGCAGATATAAAGAGGAAGAGAGGGGGGGGGGGGGGGATCGCTTTAATAAGGAAGAAGCGTAATGCGAACGTAAACAAGCCTGTCTAGACGTTTAATGTCGTCTTGGCGCGTACAGCGAAGGAGCCGTGTACCGCGCTCTCGTAGCCCCAGAACGTTTCTAATTCAATATTTGTTCATCCCCGGACTATTATTCCGCGTCACGCCGAATCAAAGAGCCGTCGTCGACGAGTAGACAGCGATATTTCGAAAAACACATAGATTAATAACGAAATGATTTAGTTAACGCGGTCTTCATAGAAGACTCACTTTTTAATTAGAACGACAGAGAGAGAGAGAGAGGGGGAGAAAGTTCCTCGCCGTATTAAGTTCCAAATTAAATAGAAACTTCCCGGAGCTTCGTTAAACTTCTTATCTGTCGGATTAATAACGATAGGGAAATGTCTATGGCGTCTTTTGTATCGCCGCTGCTTTTGTTCAGGAAGCGTCGTGTAAAGGGATATGGAATCGAAATTTCGAAAATGCTACCTTGACACGGATTGCGAACAGTATTAAACGATTGCGGATTTTTTGGTCGAGTTCTGGGCTTTGTCATTTGTTCAGGGTATTTGTATAGATTTTTTAATTGTTGAAATTGAGACTGAAAAGTGTAAATTTATTATAGGGAATGTTTTCTTGAATATATAAAAATTAATTGTAAAAATTGCTAATAAAAGTATTTAAAAATTATTGCCAAAATTGTATAATAATACAGTGCAATAATTTCTTATTTTTAATTATAACTTATCAATTGTAGAAACATTTTTAAAATTGAATGAAATGAGTCGAACCTTTTCGAGATGTTAGAAAGAGATAAGAAAATTGAAGAACGCGATTTAAAATCATTTTTTATTGTTTAATTAAATCGCGATTCAGATAAATTTTTATATACACATTCTCTAAAAGATTGTCAGTCTAACGTCTATAAACAATTTAAGACTTATATTAATAATTAAATATTATATAGAAATTTCTAAGTAAAAGCTTAAATTATATAAAAATTGTTTAGTAAAGGTTTACATTATATAGATCTCTTTAAGCAAAGGCCTACAAACAACGGCCAATCAACACATCCGTAAAGCAAATCGCTCAGCAAAGGGTTTCCTATTCGCCAGTCAAGAGCCGCCGTGAAAAGGCAGTGAAACAAGCGAAAGACCGTCAACAAATCCGCGATTGTTCCCCTCCTCCCCTCGTTGATTTCCCCCAAAAGAAGAGCAGCCAGACATAAACGACTCCGCGGAGAGGATCCGTTCGGACCATTTACCGAAACAAGGGGTGCCCGGAGTCGGATCGGAGACAGTGCCGTGAGACAGCCTCTCGCACTCTCCTCGACTCTTTGGGAAGCTTTTCGGCCGCTTCATAAAAGCTTCCCGACCGCGACGACGTCTGATCTCTCTCGCCGAGGGGAAGACGCTTCCCAAAACATTTCTCGAACGCTACGAACAAAGTGTTAAAGTGGGGGTTGACTTCCAGCGGTTGCTCCTCGAACCGGTGAGTGACCGGTCGCCGGAAGTGAGGCCTAAGAGTGATTTTAACCCTTTCGAGCGATTTGTTCGATGTGAAGCTCTTGCTGTACGAGGCGCAACAAAATTCGGATATGGTTAATTATACTACTTAAGATTTACTAGGTAGTATACTAAGCGTTAAATAAGGATTGTGCTTGATGAGACGATGTATTTTTAACCCTTTCGCTCCGATGGGCTTATACATATATGTCCTCGAAGAGTGACGATTTATATACGAAGAGCGTATACATATATTATATATGTATATAATATATACTTTTATTTCATACTTTACATAAGATATATTTTGTTAATCAACAAACAGTTGACCATAATATTTAAAAAAAATAAATTATGATTATGAACTTTTATATCTTAGAAAGCAAAATGATATTACTACATACAATTAATATCATTATAAAACGATTTCTACTCAACGTCCACTACTCAGTAATGCGTTCCGTAGCGAAAGGGTTAAGAGACCTTGTTGCTCGTAGCATTAATATTAAAAAATACTTATGTATTTAAAATTCTGTTATTTATACCGGTCATCACGTGGTCGCCGGATCTATCCGGCGCTCAAAAGGGTTAAACCTCGGCCAAACTTCCCCTCTCCCCTCCCCTTGACCCGCCGATTTCAGAAAATCACGCAAACTCTCGGGAACTCGCGTAATTACGTTAGAACGGCGTTCCGACGCGGCACGATGTTATGCCGAAACGCGGAACGAGAGTAAACCGCGTGCTCGAGCGCGCGCGCGATTACGTTGCAGACACCGCCGACCATCTCCGTTCCTTTGACTAGCGATCGGTGCATAATTACAGGATGAAACGTGCTCGGCGCAAGGGGGCCGGGGGAGCCTGTTCGGAGAGAAATGCCTCGCGTTCCCCGGCCGATCAAATTTTGCAGTTTAATCTGTTCGTCCCTTGCGGCGAAACCGACCGAACAATTTCTGTTTACGATGCAAAAATTTGCTTGGCCGGTTCATCGTTCGCCGCGATAAGGAAGATTTGGGAAGGGTTGTTATCGGTGGTCGGAGATTGTTGCGGAAATTAATAAGCTGCGGTTGGGTAGGGTTTTTGTTTTATTAAATTAAAGGGGTGGAATGAATTTGGTTGGAAAATTGTGGGCGATTTTAATTATAGGGATTTTGAAGATTTTTGAGTGGTATTGTTGTGGCGAGATAAACATAAATAATATAATATGAATAGCATGATATAAATAAAATTCACATTTTATTACCTATACTGTATTATTCAGATTTTATTTTCCACAGCATATTATCCACATTTTATCCTCCATATTATATTATTATACTGTGAACAATGAAATATAAATAATATAATATGAATAGCATAATATAAACAAATTAATATAATAATATAATGTCAAGAATAAAACTTGAATAATATACTATGAACAGCGCGATATAAATACAATAATATAATAACTGAATATGAACGATATAAAATGAATAATATAACACGAATAACAAACGAATAATTAAAAAATAGTAAAATAGAAAGAAACTACAACATCAGCATCGCACAGAAACAGACTTCCATAAAAGCTCTCGCAGCGGCACTCTGTCCCCGTATCAGCCGAATCGAGTGCAAGTTCGACGGGCGGTTTTAATTAAAAAGAAAAGAAGAAAAAGAAAGAAAAGGAGCGCGACGAAAGGTAAGAGGAATTAATTAAACACCACTCGGGATTCCCCGGGGAAAAGTCAATCTAGGAGGGTAGGGAGGAGGGGGAGGGGAACCTCTTTCCGGCTGCTAGTAATCACTCAGCGCGGCCAAGACTTCTCTTCTGTGTTTCACGGAAAAATGGTAGCAGAAAAATTGACGGCACCTCGAACTACTTCAATCTTCGCGGAAGATTATTACAATTGTTACTAAATATAATAAATATCATCGTAAAATTTAGAGAACGATACATTCCGCATCTCAGTGTGCAACTACTCGGTAATGCGTTCCGTAGCGAAAGGGTTAACAGATATTTATATGAAATTCTGTTATTTATACCGGTCAACACGTGGACATGTATCCGGCAGTCGTACCGAAAGGGTTAAACCACGGCTAAACTTCCCAGCCCCGTTCTCTTGATTACAAACTTTTATATTTTCGAAAGCAAAATGATATTACTAAATATAATAAATATTGTAAAAGAGAACAATACATTCCGTATCTCAGTGTGCAACTACTCGGTAATGCGCTTCGTAGCGAAAGGGTTAACTCTTCCGTTCGTCGTCGCGAGTCGGATAAACGGCGAACGGTGCGCCGTCGTCGATCAAACGACGACGATAATCCATCCTCCGGAAAAACAATAGCGGAACGTTGCGGCGTCGTCGTCGGCGTGGGACCTATAGTAGGCGGGCGGTATAGTGTCAGACAATGCCGCGGCGATCTAGAATCCTGTTTCGGTAATTAGGGGAACAAAGGGGCAGAGGGTGGATCGGCCGACGTAAAACCTGCCGGGTCCTGTCGCTCGCAACCAGTTTCAAAGCAATTAACCGACGTGCTTCTTCGGGCTTTAATTATGCTTGGATTCGCTTCTCAAGGGAACTAACGCCGCCAACGCCGCCCTTCCGACCACCCCTTTTTCGGTGCTATACAGGTGACAGTTCTCAACTATACTTAACCGACGCCACTCGCAAATAGTTGCATAATTGATTCTATCCAGTAAGAGAATTCATTCTGCATTTATACTTTGAATTGATACGATTCGTATGATTTGACATAACTTCGTCGAGATTTGTAGTGATTTGTAACTTTTTATATTACAATTTTTTTATTGCAATTTTATATTGGAATTTTATATTGGAAATTTTGTGTTGGAATTTAATATTGGGATTTTATAATTTAACTTTATATTGGAATTCTATATTGATGAATTATGCTTGACTTATATCACAGTCTAAACAAATATATTTTCTATTGATGAATTATGCTTGACTTATAACGTCGCTTTCTAAAGAAATAAATTTTATATGAATAAATTATTCTTGACTTATAACGCGTCGCATTCTAAAGAAATATATACTATATTAATAAAATAATATTTGACTTATAATGTCACATTTTCAAAAGTGTTTATTTCATATTAATAAATTATGCTCCATTCATAACGTCAAACTTTAACGAACTACATTTTATATTAATAAATTACGTCTCATCCATAACGTCGAATTTTAAAAAACATTTTACATTGATAAATGATGATTTATAATGTCGCATTTTGAAAAAATACATTTTAATAAACTTGAAGGGAAAATGTCATCGCGAACGAATAATTCTATTTTTTAATAAGCTAGGAATGCAAATTAAATGCGAGTGATATTTCGTCATTTTATTTGGCAATAACGTGGCCGCACTTTGGCGAAAGAGACACGTGTCATTCAATTAACCCTTTGCCATGTAATACCGTGTTAGATTTATATGACGAAAATGCCAAACGGAATCTGCTAAACATTCATTTTACTCGTCGCTGTTTAATCGTACGTTTTTAATTGGAAATAAAATTCTGCTCTTCTGGTATTCGTATTTTTAAGTAATAATGTGCATGCAAGTATAAATTTTCATAGATCTTGATAGTTGTAATACTAAAAAGAGATTACACAGCTAGTTAACTATTATAGAATTATTATAATATTTAATTTTGGAAAAATTAAATATATAGAGAAACAAGTATATAAAAGTGAATCATTAAATTAACATTAAATCTGTAATTTTTAGGACAATATTTATTAAGCCAGATTCAAGGTTAACCCTTTGACCTACTTTCTATAAACTACCATATTTTCTAAGTACCATGTATAAAATCAAATCCCTTCATAAAATAAAAATGATGTTACAAAATTACATTAAAAATAATTAACAAAGTTACACTCAAAATTATTAACAAAATTTCGATTACCTAAATATTAAAAATATTATTAGAATAACCAAGACCTTTTCGTAAATATCTTATTAATTAATAAATCAAATTACTGCTTTCGTAAAAAAGGAATCCATTTAACCCAAAAATTAAGATTTCCATTTTGCCCATAATTTATTCCACGGTCGTTCCCGCCGCAGATATTAATTATCCGAATTTTCCAAACGAGGGTATTCATGAGGACAGCTAAGACCGAGAGAGAAATTCTAACGTTTCGCAAGATGGAAATGCGGCAACGGCGGCGACGGCGGCGTCGGCGGCGTCGGCGACGATATTTTGCATGCGGAATGAGAGCTCGTGGGCTCTAGACGGGTCTGGGGCCACTTGAGTTCTTTACGGAAAACATAAACGAGTGCGAGTGCGTGTTAATGACGTCGTTAGTCATGCGACTACGTTGACAATTGGCGGGCACGGAAGGAGAGTCTGGAGTCTCGCGGTCGCGGTTCTCTCTCTGTGTGTGTTTTTTCTCTTCATTTGTTCCGCGCGCCGCCGCGGAATTTTTTCCGAATTCCACGGACCGGTTGAATAAATCGTTTATTAAACGGCCCTTCGATCGAATGGATCCGTTCATTAGACAGAACGACGTTCGCGGAGCGTTGAATCTCATGCATATAGAGCGTGATTCACGGCCACCTAGGCGGAATATGAAAATGACCCAGATGTCAATCTGACCCAAAAGTGAGATCTCCGGTTTTTTTTTCTTTTTTAATTGTATTGCTTCCTTTAATTCGACGACGACTTTGACCCGGTTCACAGAAACGTGCCGCACTTGTAACACGTCGTCGAACACCAAATCAGTTTCTATCGCCGTTCAAATTGTTTAATTTTTATTTGAAAGCGACTGCTGGTTACACATTTTTAATTTCGCTTCTGTGTATTTTTAAAATATTATTTAATGCTTAAAATCTGTTTTATCAGCTTTTGAATTGTTTAATTTCGATTATAAAATGACAGCTGTTTTTACCTATTTTTAGTTACTTGCACGCACATATTAAAAAATATATTTAATATTTAAAATCAGTCCTATTAACACTTAACTTATTTATTTTCAATTTAAAAATATCATACTATTTTTAATTACGTTTATACACATATAACTTCGATTTATATTTAATGCCACATAATTTTCTATTTTAAATTTTGTTAACTCTATTTTAAAATATAAATTTCGAAACGATATTTTTAGTTAACCTATAAACTCGAAGTCTCATTTCACATAAATTAAATAAAAATCACTCTGTTTAATTACTGCGATAATTAAAAAGCGAATATTTTCTTCAAAAACATCGAAGAAAATAGAACTAAATAAAAAGGAAGTTTTAATTAATCACCGAAAGAAAAATCACTGTTTTAAAAATTGCGGCATCACTTATACATCACAATTAGTTCTCGACGAACACACTCGCGTTATTTTTTCACGGCAGTCGATCTAAATTTAATTCCTAGACGCGGCATCGCCGTTGTAATGCGCGGACGGCGAAGATAGAGAAATATTTAGAAATACAGCCGGCCGGCCTTGACATCTCCGGAGACATGACCTTGGGGCAGAAGAGATCCCTGTTCAACACCATTGTCCTTGACCCACACATTTTCCAATGATTTCGAATTCAAGAGAGATATTTCACTCTACATAAATAATGACATTCGGCTTGTGTAAAAATTTCAGCACGAGAGCTTCCACCTGAAGAAGGAGAATTAATTTGCCGCCAGTTCGAGCATATTATTTGCGAGAAATTCATAGTTTTCTTTCGCCTCTTGCGCGCGCAGGAAAAAGAAAGAGATCGCGGAAAATTAACAATTGCTTCTCTCTTGCGATTCAGGCGAAACGTTCAGCGGTCCGTGCGATTTTAATGCCGACACGCGCTCGTTGCTTATCAAGAAACTCGCCGCTGAAATAAACATAAAAATTGACCACGTGCCTCGATGAACCCTTTCTTAACCGCGAATTCAACGCGCCGCCTTCTTTCCGTGCCTCGACGAAAATTAAATCCGCGTTTTCGACGGAACCGTGAAAAAACCGAATTTCCGCTTATGTCGAAGCGCGAGTTCGCGCTCGCGCGCATTGAAAATCGTTAAAAAGATGACGGGTGCGGGCGTCGTTTATTCCGGCGAAATGCCTAGTATTAAAGCGAAAACAACCGAGACGAATGGGAGCAGTCGCCCGGAAGAGGGAAAAGACGGGAAACGCGGGCGATCCGTATCGGAGTTGCTTTTATTTAGATTCCGGCGAGCCGCAATTTGCGTCGCTCGTTCGACGGAAGGAA
>NC_135774.1:28324146-28346434 GCF_028453695.1 Augochlora pura | reverse complement strand
CTCTCTCTCTCTCTCTGGCTGGGACACTTGCCTGAAACATGGCACCGGAGTTTCGGGCTTCCAAAGGGATGATGGGCGACCTTGTTGCCGTTCGAGGGACACGGGCCGTCATAGTTTGCGAACAGCGCAAGGATTTGCGAGCGATGCCAAGTTATCCGGGGAACCGAGGAGGGTTCGGTTGAAAAAAGGATCGAGTTCCGGGGACACTTGTTTGCTCAATTTAATTTTTGTTTTTTTGAAAATTATTTAAAAAATTCAAAGCATCCTAATCTTTACACAATTTAATACATAAATGCAATCTAAATGCGAACAGAATATAAAATCATTTTATTAACCTGTCGGTGTCAGTGAACGTTTCGAAACGATCATCATAAATTCCACTGAATCACGAATGAAGCCCATAAAAATCGTTTACGATGTTCCCGTTCGCTCTTCGATCACCGGCGATTAACATAAACGAACCCGACCGTGGGTTAGCGCTCATAAATTAGAAAGTTCGAACACTATCGTCAACCCTGACGGCGCGCGCGCCGCGCTTTTCGAAATCGTGGAAGAGACTCGAGAAAACGTCGTGCGCGAAAACGAAACTAAAACTATATATGTATAATGAAACTTATATAGTTATAGTCGACTGTATAGTTAACGCGTGGAAAACGCGGAACGAGCAAGACGATGACTCACTATTATAAATTTGCATCGGGGCCATCGAAATTTCATGCCTCGATTGTCGACGCTTTCGCGGCCGCGCTTCTCGATCGCCATCGCCGATTTTAACCCTTTACGGTCGAGTGGGGGCTCTAAGGTCTTTCCACGTTTCGAGATAATTATTATCAAATTTACTTTGATAAAATAACTCAAAAATAATGAAATAACTAAAATAACTCAAATATAAAATAAAATAGTTAAAATATAATGAAATAACTAAAATAACTCAAATATAAAATAAAATAACTCAAATATATTGAAATAATTAAAATAACTCATGGTCGGTGCTTAACCGATGGTTAACCCTTTGCAGTCGGAGCCATTTTAACTGAAAATCCAAAATATTTGTTCAGGCTTATGGTGTTTCCACTTTTTACAATCTAGAGCATTTTATACATTATGAAATTGAATTTTGTGACTTGTGCAACTGTTAACAGCTATTAACAATTTTGCTATATATATTTTGGATTTTCAGTTAAAATGGAAATAACTATCATTTAATCATTAACCACCTTTTAACCATTAACCATCGATGTTTAAATCTGCTCGAGCCAGCTCAACTTAATCATTCCGCCCCAAAGCGGAATATCAAATGAAGGGAGCCGAACGTCGTCTCCCGTCGCTGCGACGGCCCTCTCGTTCCCTTCGAATAATTCATGAAAATAAATGGAATTATATAGCAACTTATTGCTTCGACGAGTCTCTTTACTGGGTCAAGACGAAAGTAAAACCTCTGCGAGCCATTATCAAGCTCTTTATCGGGTCGTTGCAACGGCAACGCCGCTTCTCGACGTTCCCTGCAACGTTCCGCCTATAAAATTCATCTGAGAATCATTTCTTCTCTCTCCGCTCTCTTGTTAACCCTTTGCAATCGACGCCATTTTAACTGGAAATTTGAAATAATTTTTTTGACATAGTATCTCTGTTCTATAAATCAAAGGGTATTTTTATGCATACGAAATTGATTTTTGTGACTCGGATAAACAATTTTACTATTTAACAATTATTCAAATAGAGACTTTGTTGGTTTAAAAATTATCTAAGTACCATACTATAGCTGGTCAAAATAGCAATTTTGGATCTAAGCTTAAAATTCGTTCCGAGTGCAAAGGGTTAATAAACGTTTTAATAACAAAGCTGCGCGTAAGCTTGACAATTTTCCTTTAAATGAAAATAATAGAGAAAAATTGTAGAATATAGCAAAACAAATTTAATTGAATAAAAGTGATCAGGCTATGGTATTTTCGCGTGGCTTATAGCATTCCCCCAATTCCCATGAAAACAGCCGTCGCGTGCGACGTCTCCGCCATTCACGCAGAACTTTGTCGCCGATTCGACGATGCGGCGCTCACCTTGCTCCTATTATCTTTAAACGCAGGCGTCCGTTGGAAGCATCTGGAACGCCATAAGCAACGGAGAAAAACGCGGAGACGGTGGTAAACGCGCGCGAGAGTGCCTCGTGTAATTGTTAACGGCGCGGAGCCAGATCGGTATGCAGATGAGAGAAACGTACGCTCGCGCGCCGATGAAGAATATACGTGTCGATCGTGTGTCGCAAGGCGGCGTGTCGTGATTTCGCAACGATGTAATTGCAGAATTGTCCATTTTCTTCATTTTCATACGCATTCCAGGGTCCCCGCGCGCGCGCGACCCGTTAGTCATAACGTGTATCGGCGTCGACGAGTTTCTCACGTTCCATTGATTCATGAGACTCGCGAAAGCGTTGCGCAACCGACGGGCTATTTTGATAATTGAGTTGTTGCCGTGATTGAGCCATTGTTAGACAAATTGTTGGTCAAATTGAAACGAGGCGCGCGCCGATGACCGTCCATGCGATCTCGCGTACGATTTGTCCCGATTTCGGATTTCTAACGTTGCTTGCGCGATTTAAATTGTCCCATACAATATCCCAGTAAACAATTTTTATAAAATTATAAACAAACGCTAATTTCCTATAAACTATGTAAAAATTTTCTAAAGGGAATATCAACGTTAATATAAATAATATCATCGTAAAGGAATATCAACGTTAATATAAATAGTACCATCCTAAAAGAATATCAACGTCACTATAAACAATACCATCGTAAAACAATGTATACGTTACTATAAACAATTTCATCGTAAAAAAATATCAACGTTAATATAAACAATATCGTCGTCGCAAGACGTCTTTTACTCGAAGAGTTTCCCCGGCGAACTTCAACGGGCGATTAATAGATTAATTGATAGGGGACGTAGCGAACATTGAGATCAGTCTTCTCGCGTCGGATGGATTTTAATTCGATCAGCGTGCTAATTTATTCAGGATGGACTGCGACAAGTGAAATTGTCGAGGCGAGAGATATACCGGTTGGTGATCGTTTCTCGCCCAGTGTATCTCGATAATGAGCACGAATTCGTGTCTCGGGTGATTGCCGCCCAACATAGGCCAGCGCGGTAATGGTTCTTTGAAAAGTTCAATGCGCACACTGACACACACACACGTACCTGTCCAAGGAAACCGCAACGAGACTGTACACAGAGGCCGCCACGGAAACGCCCTGTATATAAGCGACGGCTTTGCACATGAACCATCCCAGGAACCATGCTGAAACAGAAGCAAACGGTTCAGTATTTCGGGCCGGTCGACGCGGAGACTTTGCTATAGGCAAGCCTCGTTTTTGTTTGAATAAATTCAGTATTATTTTAGTAGTATACTCTTAGTATTCTAAAAGAACTATCGGCAGGCATTATTTTCCATTTTGGAATATTGTATCTTTCTCATAGTTGCAGAATTTAATCATTTTTTCTGGATAGCTGTATGGAATTATTAATTAATTACCATAAATTATAGGTTATAATATTTAAAGGTTTGAACTGGATTAAGATTCGTTCACGGTTTGTTCGATTCGTGCAAAAATTAGGGGTATAAATTGGTATCAAATATGACATTAGTGTAGAAATATACTAGTCGAATATTTAAGGTTATAGTCAATTTTTTAAATTCAGAAAAATATGAGAAACCACTTCTTAATCGTTAAAGTTAAAAATAATTAATTTAATGATTATGGAAGCAAAAAAATATTATTAACTATTTTTCGCAACAATATTTCACCGTACGCAACGCCTTCTTCGAACCATAGTTGCTGGCACCCGATGAAAAAATCATGTTTCGATATACATATTTATCCGTGTCCCAGTCGGTATATCGATTATCCGAGAAGTTCGATTGGAGCATATAAATGGGAAAAGTAGCTGGAAGCACTTACTCTGTCTTATGAATAACAAATACCCCCGTGTATTATACAATGTTCCGTACAGCGTATGAATTCAAACTTCTTGTTTAGCCGATGCTAGTTTTATTATTGTTTCGAAACACGAGATCGCCTCTCTCTCTCACTCTTTCTCTCGCGGAGCTTTTATATAGAAATTCCGGCCTCAAAGCAATCACACAATGAACGGGTTTAATTACAATACTGCAGACACTTGTCCTATTTGTGGATAAGACATGTATATGATGTGGATAATACATACAACATTTTACTGCTACTATAGTACAGTAATTGTTGTTGAGGTTATGTCAAGGTTATGATTTTTTTTGCAGCTGTATAATAGTTGCTGTTGTATGTATAACAATTACTACTATAGCAGCAATTACTATGTTATAATAGCAACTATTATGTTATATATGTAATGGCACCGACTATACAGTTGCAGAAAAATTCAGCATAAATTGCCATAGAAATACTATATTCCAATAACACTTCCCTGCATTAAAAATACACAAAATTCGTTGACATATTTAATGAAACTGTCATTGATTAAAAATATTAATTTTCATCACTCGTCAATATTTTTACAAGACATAAATTACAAACTTATGTGTTTCTTGCTTTCTACTCTAAACAAAGCCAAAACAAAGTAATTATAATTATAACACTTACAATATTTAATTTATAATATCTAAATTACTGCAATAATAATAACGATATTATTAAAATCTCATCTCGATGCATTATTTGATCTATACTTAATTGATAAAAATTATTGCAATAATAATATCAAAGTATTAAAATATAACCTTCATAAACTGCTTAAAATTCTTAAAATTATTAAAATTATTATATAAAAAATCTCATGCTTACTATGACTTATAATTAACAAAGAGAACGTTTATTTTGCAAAAAGATCCTCGGTGGAAGATATGAACAAATAATCATCCTCGCGTCTACTAATTTCGCGTATCCACGTGGCGCTGTACCCTTGACACAACAGATCAATAAAACAATAGTTCTCCGGCACGTGTCGGCCGTGTTGCATAACAGTAGTATTGCTTTTTATTGTCATTGCACTATGAACGCCAGCGTGCCGGCGCCGTTCTATGCAACGTCGTGTTCGTACACACACACGCACGCACGCACTCGAAGCCGATCGGAGCGTTTCGCTTTCAATTTACTATCCTTCGAGCGTGTTGCGTTAGAAAGTCACGCTTATTCATTAGTGAGTCATCAATGATAGACTGCAAATTTTCAAGATAATAATTGCTCATTACCACACCGCTTTATCGCCTTGCCTAGGCTCGCGTAATCTTTATTACGTGATTTCACAGTGCCCCAACCACCGCTGCGTTTAATTTAATACGTACACTTAATCCCTGTCATTGTTAATTATGTTTTTTGATAAGAACAAATACGTGCAAATTGTCCTATAATTAAGTATTTATAGCAAAAATGTATTCAAATTTATAGTAACAGAGGATATTGTATTATTCATATATAAATAATTTGTTTAACTTGTTAGAGTTTGTAAATCACTATTTTGTAAACAATATACCATTTTTTGATAAATAAGTACATTTTTGCTAGATTTTTAATTTATAATTTTAAAAATGGAAATGTATATAATATAAATCATAATTATCGAAAACAGAAAAGTTTTATCTGATTTTATATATAATTTATTTATGTCGCGATAAAAAGGAAATGGTACCGCGCGAAAAATACGTCAAAAACGTAGAACAACATTTTTCCGAGCCGAAGTTCATTTTCGAGGGGACGAAAAGGTGAGCCATGAACAGACGCGTCAGCCGTCAGCCATTCAGCGGCACGTGTGCCTTACGAACTAAATTGGTTCTTCAATATCTAATATCGTTACCGTACGCATCAAAAATATTTCGGATCAAATCAGCCGATATTAAATTTCAATGTTCTCCCATCGCTACGGAAGCTCGGAGCACCGGCTTCAAAAAAATCGCGCAACGTTCCACATTCTTAAGTAATAGACAAAACAGTTGATGAAATTATGTTTTATATTTCATCATGCATATTTATCGAACCATGCCCAATCAGGTTAACACCAGTTCCCGTCGTTTCGACATCCATCAACCGGCGGATACATTCGGAAAAGTACAAAAACATTTTATCGAAAATTCGGTGGAACATAACCTACTAAATGGAACAATAGAACTTGGAACAATGACAATCATTAGTGGATTAACATTGGAATCCACTGGCAAATATTTTTGGAAATATCAAAATAATTATTACAGTTGATTCGATATTCAAAGACAGAATTTATTTCGCCTATTAGCAATTTTTTGAATTTTCTAAAATCGAAAAAGCTGTTCACTAAATCGTCGATTAATATAAAGAAAAATTGTAGAAAAAATCGACGGTACTGTATCATATAATAAATGGTGAAAAAGAGAAAATATAAAATATCGAATACCGTATTAATTTGGTATTTTTCGACGGTAATAAAAATTTTTATTCCGAATGTACCAAAGCGAAGATTCATTCATTTATGTGAGTAAATAATTACGTGGACGTTTAGAAAGTTGCAGAATTATTTTTTCGTCCGATATAAAAGTCAAGGGTTAGGTGCCGTTTGTAATTGGCCGGCCGCGCGCCACCCTGTATAGGTGCCGTTCGCATCGGCTCGCAAGGATTACAGAAAGAGCTTTGTTTGCGAAGTGAAGGGTTCCCGGCGACGGAGACCCGACTAGAAAGGAAACTTCCCGTAGGCCGTAGATCAAGTGTTGCGCGAATAATTATTTATTGGATCGAATACGTATCGCGCAGGCCCCGGCATCGATAAGCTGCGCAGCCTGTGTCAAAATCGGTATCCACGGAATAATAATTCGCTCTCGAAGGCGTGCTGCGGCGCGCGGGGGCTGTGCCGGTTTCCCCTCGGCATCGCGCGGAAAGTTCAGGCATCGTTTCACGACCGTTTTTCGATCGGGTTCGGCCGGATAATTGGGCGCGTTTCCAGTGATCGTAGATTTTCGTGCCGCGCGGGGACTGGTTTCCCGAACGTGTCTCTGATCGCCGTGACGAATGCCGACGTGGTCTCGCGATTTCTGGAAAATCAATCGGCCCGGACGATGCACGCCGATCTACGAGCTCGCAACCCCGAGCGGCCGCCATCTTTACACGTCCATTTTGTCAGAATCGAGTGTGTCGAACGGCAGTGCAACGAGACAGCTCGGTAGTCTGATTTTCGATACTCTTCTTGTGGCTATGGGCAACTCCATAAATTAGGAGAAATTGTTGGATTTTATAGAAGTGAATTTGAGTGAAAATTAAAAGAACAGGGATGCAATTTTTCAACCCTTCACGATTTATTTAGCGATAATAAATTTATATAGAAATTTGAAATTTGCAAGTAGAATTATCGAAACGAATTCTAATTAAATAGACAAGTCTAGTTTTGCATAAAAATTTGTAACAATTGATATGAAATTAAATCAAGATATAATATCTGTAAGTAAATTTATAAGACAATTATATTCATTTCATTAGGTTTACAACAACTTTATATATAATACCAAGAATTAAAGATAAAAGAATGCAGTTATAAAATAAAGTTAAATAAATATAATGACAGTATTTATATTAATATAAAAATTGAAAATATATTTATAATAAACTTCCTACTCAAATACAGTAATTCAGCTACTTTTTAACTACATTTATACCATTCAAGGGCCTATCAAATAACAATATTAATAATATTAATAATATTAATATTAATAATAGTAAATCGTTGTTTCAGTATTTTCTAGGTAAATTTCGCGTCGCAGACAAAGGCCGCACGTATTTCTTTTATTCGCGAGAACGGCTGCCGACAGGATTTCCTGCGCGAATATTGGGTAGGCAAGATGGCGACACACAATTTTCATTCGCCGCCGCGCGATGATTTTCGACCGAGACGTGGGCTCCTCGAGCGGAATCGGAATCGAAACTGCCGCGAAAGCACTCGGAATTCCTAAAGTCACTCTCTATATCAGCCGGCGACGCGCGGATAGGAGATTTCGGGAGTTTTCCGCTGAATAAGTCTCTCGCAGGACGGAGACGCGGGAAGCGTGTGGATACTTCGGATGGAAAGTTTCGAAAGCCTCCCCCGAGACTTTAAAACGGCGCCGCGGTACGAAATCAATGAAACAGGAAGTTTGTTGAGAGAAGGGTTGCTTCTGCAAATGAATTTTAGATAGTGTGACTTATTCGATTTAATGTTGCTTTAATGGTAAATTGTTTTCATATGGTATTGCTTCAATCGTGAATTATTTTAATTTCATATTGTTTTAATCGTAAATTGTTTTAATTTAATATTGCTCTAATCGTAAATATTTTTAATTTAATATTATAGAATCATAAATTATATTAATTTAATATTATAGAATCATATAGAATCATAATCTATTAAAAATTTATCACAACTTAGACACCCCTTAAAAATTTATTCAAATCCAAATTCACTATAAAACTTCAAAACCATTAGATTTTACATAAAATTCCACCCCTATTAAAAATTTGCAATAAAATTTCGCAATACCTAAATCCTCCGCGACAATTATTAATTACTATGAATTCCACCCCTATCCAATACTAGAATTCCTCCAAAAAATGAACTAACCTTCAAACCTCCATAAAAATCCATAACAACAGCAACTTAGACTAAAAGTTAACCATAAAATACTCCAATAAAACAGACTATTATTCAACACAAAAATACTAAAGCTAGAAAGAGGGGTCCAGCAAGAGTGCCATCAGCAAGAATGATCGCAAGACATACGAGCCTAAGCGATTCTTCAGAGAGGACATCAGAAACAGGAAATGGCCGAAGAAAGAGGGTTGTGCTCTTGGGGAGTCGCGTAGGCGGAAAAATTGAAGACACGGAAGAGCCGTGAAGATGAAATCGTCTAGGGTCAGAAGAAAGAGGGAGGGGAGAGGAGTGGGGGGTGTTAGGCAGGGAGGAAATAGATTGGAAAGTTCGTGAAAAATACGTGAAAATCGTAGCGGCGAGAAGGCGGGTTATAAAGAGCAGCGAGGATTCGATTTAGCGATCGTTTCATTGGCCGGGGCTCGCTTTGTCGACGAGGCCGAGGGATAGCGATAAGCGAATCTTTCTAGGAGCGAGGGACCCATAAAACGATGGTGTGTCGGCGCCATTATAAGGGGATCGACCGCGCGCGATTGCGAGAAAAGAAAACTGCAGTTCCGAAGTTGGCGTAATAAAAAGGGGTAGGACTCGGGACACAGGAAATGTTTGCACTCGAGACGGGGTGGATTATGCTATGTTGTTAAAATTGATCGAACGGTGGAGAATCGATCTATGCGTCGCGTATAATTAAATTGACGATTTTATGGGATTTTTTGAAATTATGCATTTAATTAAAAAGAATCGATGCATTTCGAAGCAATTCTTGCTTTAACACAGTTCTTTCTATTTATTTATTTATTATTATCATTACCTGGAACCATAAAGCGGGCTATACTACTCTTTATATTATATGCAATAGTATTTATATTATATGCAAAATATTTTAGAAAAATATCATCAGTAAATATCGTAGATTTTATGCATAAGCGACAAATAAATGCTGCTAATTTTCGTTTTGGAGAAAAGTTCGCCGTCAATTAAATATTAAAGAAAGAACAAAATATTAAAAGAAGAATTAAATATCAAAGAAAGAACTAAATAATAAAGGAAGAAGTGAATATTAAAGAAAGAATTAAATATCAAGGGATGAATTGAATATTAAAGGATGAATTGAATATTAAAGGAAGAATTGAATATTAAAAAAAGAATGAACTATTGTATTCTATTTTAGAAGGACAGCGACAAAGACGCCGGTTAAAAAAGCAGGCGGGTGTACACGGGTTAACTATTCCGCTGAGCGTGCAGTCCTTTGACGAAGTTGAAGAGTATCGCGTGCACTCTATATCGGAGAACACTTCACTTATTACCGGGGATCCTCCAGCTATTTTCAAGAGAGTCAATGTTTTTGTTTACTAGACAATTTCGCCTGACGGAGCGCTGGCGACGTTGATCCTCGCGGATCCCGACCATTCCTGGCCGGAACGTTCTCCCATTAAGAGAACTAGCTACTTTTGAGGTTAGGTTATGTTAGGTTATGTGTCTCCCATTAAGAGAACTAGCTATTTTTGAGGTTAGGACTTTTGGTTAGGTATTAGAAATAGGTTAGTATTAGAAATGCGCGAGAGGGGTAGCGGTTTACCACGAGAGACAACATTTTTTCGAACGTCAGAGGTGGAATAGAATTCGAGGAGCTCGGACCTTCGAAAAAAAGGTGTGAATAGTACGAGGCTAAATATATCAGTTTTTTCGCCACTAAATATATCAGTTTAATACAATCCATACATATAACCTCACAATTCGTCGCTATTACTAACGACATCGTATGACGCCCCAACAGTCGTAAATTACAGAGCGTTTCTCCGCGAGGGGCGTAATTCACGGGGGCGGATAATTTGTTTAGTCTATTTCCGCGGGAACGGCGAAAAGAAAGGTGGCGCGCGGCTTTTTGCGCGCTGCGGCGGCGGCGGGTCGCCGCAACAGATTAACTAGAGAAATAACTATCCGGCCGTTGATGTTAAATGCCACGGTTAAAGGCGCGGATAGCCGAGTAATGGAGTAAACTTCTCTAGCCGCGGTCAGTTTACGAGAGATACGATCGGAGAGAGAGAAGGTTATTACAACACCCGCATTAATCCCTGCCCCGGTCCCCGACGCGAATGGTACTTGCCGGCTGGCTGCGAGCGGCGCGGTGCCTGTGCCTCTTGCGAAACGGATCGCGGGGACGTATTCTTGAAAATTTTAATGACAGCCGCGCCGATTCGCATTGACGGGCCAGCGGAGAGTTTCGCGTGTATGCCGAGCCGCCAGCCGGTGTGCTCGCGATCGAACCTAGCTACCGTTTGAAGCAGCAAGTTTCCGCGTTGGTTAGAGCCAGTTCGACTGGGTACCTCGCACTCGAGGAGATTGCTGAAACTGCTTTGTTCGATGCCGGAGCAAAGCTGGAATGCAAATCAGCCGGAAATGATTAAGATGTTGTTATCTCTTGGAAGATTGGATATAAGGGGTGTATAGATTCAGTTTATGCTTGATGTAAGTTAATGAATATTGATGGGTGATGTTAAGATGATAATTATATGAAAATGTTATGGAAGATTGTTCAATATAATTTTATGGTATTATGTGGTTAAGGTAATGTATTATTTTATTAATTAAAGAGTATTATTATATTGCGTTAAATAAATTGGTTATATAATATTATAGAATTGTAGTAAGTAATGTCATATGATATTTGAATATTATTTTAATACAATAATGTATATTGTTATAGCATTATTGACTCGGTAAAATTCCAAAAAAATAGATAAACATTCACGCAGTTCCAGCATCCGGAAATGAATTAAAACCATCTCCATTTCGCATAAAAGTCCACAGTTTATTAACAATGCACAATGTACAATGCATCGCTGCATAGTTTAATACACGTGTCACAGCATTAGTCATTTTGTCGACGATCTAAGTATCATTGAACCTAACACTGCAAAATGGATAATGCAAAGTAGGTATAATGCAAAGTGAACTCACAAAATTTACATATAAAGTCTACAAATTAAATGATAAATATATACTTTAATAGCAGATCGAATAACCTCGAATCTCACAATCGAACAACAAAAATAAAATAAACCATGCTTTTGCACACTAAATAGGAAAAATACTATAAATCAGTAAAAATTATATATCAAAATTAACTTATAAAAATAAGTAAAAATGCAGGATTAACAATTCCCACACCGTCAATAGTTCCGCGTTTGTTTGAGGAAAGATGGCCAACGTGGTGAACCGTGTTTCGCACGTGCTCCATCAAGTCGTGAATTTATTAAAACCATGTAACACTCGTTCCAGTGCTCGATCACAATTAGTTGGACTCATTCTACTGATCGACTCTTATGACGCTGCGCTTCAAGGCAACGTAATCAGACATACCGACGCGTAGATGTTAAAATGATCTTGTTTTTCGTTTCCAGTCGCTTTCATGCGCACGTGCTCCACCGCGATAACATCAGGCAATCTTGATCCAGATCGAACGCGCCTACCTAACTCGAAAAAACGAACGACTGCTATTTTTCCACCTTGCGAATTCCAAAACGCGCAGATTTAATACATCGACGTTACATGATCGATTTTTGTAGTGCTAGGTATGGTACAATATTGTAGTATATGTATTGTTATAGTACATATAGATATTGTAGTATATGTGTTGTTATAGTATAAGTAATGTAAAGAATGATGTGACAGAAATTTAATTTTTAGTTTCGCATGGAAAACTTGCCAAACTATTTCTCAATATTTCTTAATATTTTTTAATTTTTGTAATAATTTGTAAATTTAATGTAAAGAAATATTTTTATTATAAGATGTAAAATTGCTATTTCCTTGTGACGTGTATACACATGGTACGCAGCTAACAGGTTAATCACATTGCGAATTGTTGCTCGTGGGAGCACAGTAAACGATATTCCACGGAATATCGCAGACTTGGCGATTCCGTGCCGTGGGACAGACCGCCCTATCGACTCATCGAAAAACCCGGGAGAAGAAGGAAGGAAGAATGACGGCCGCGGCACCGGCGCAACGCTAACGAACGGATCGAGCGAAAGGGCATAGCCACGTTCGCCGGCTAAATGTCAAAAATTTTCCAATCACCGGTATCCACGGCCCCACCGTTTCGTATAACGCGCTGCTGCTCGCGTACACGATTCTCCGGCGTTTCGCGTATTACTTTCACTATCCGCGCGGGCGCTCCGGCGACGGCCGCGTAACGTACGCACCGGTGTTCCCCGGGCCCGCATGAATAAAGAGCCCAACCTCGAATAAAGGAAAATCCGCAGAGAATGGAGTGGAATTGGCGGCCACCGTTTTCTGCCACGGATCGACGATCCGGCCGCCAGTCGAAACTCGTTTTCACGACCGTCGCGGAACCGAGCGTACCTTACCAGCGTCGAACGACATGTGCCAGCGTCTAGAAATTGTTCTTGGCAATTTCAGTATTCTTATTGTAATAATTAACAAACTGTTCTAGGAACAATAGAGATATTTTACGATAATAATGGTATTTTTATATTAGTCAGAATTTTTGTAGAAAAGTTATAGAATTGTATAGAATTATAAGGTAATTATAATGTAATTATCATAAGAACTATACTGCTTGCGCAATGTTTATTTTCCTATTACTATTACATAGCGTAATGATTAGATCGGTATCTGCTCGAAGGTATTTACGCGTCGAAGAATTTCAATTATAAATCAATTAATTCTTGATGGAACCAGTCGGCGGTATCTCGATATTTTTCTATCGTTCTCCGAGTTGTCTGCTCGCTGTTGCTATAAATTTATCAATCCGCAGTTTAATTATAATGTAGTCTGTGTTTCGAAATTGATCGGTGAACTGCGGATACCGTGCAGTTATTCGAGACAGTGATTTATAGAGTGAGTCCAGTTATTGGTTGGGTATTCTCATATTTTATGTTTCAGGTATTGTTTCATAGCGTGTCGGCTATTATGTTCTTTCGTAGTATTTCATTATAGTCTATAATTTGACTATTATTTCTGGTAAAAATTTATATAGAATCTAAAATGTGTATATTGTACTTAAAATATATTTAACTATTAAGAATATAAATATTTTATCTGAAATATATATTTTAGGTTTTACAGATACTTTTAATAGAAATAATCGTTAAGTTTTGGACTATGATTAAAGTATATTATATCTGAGACTTGTATATATTATATTATAATATTTGTATACTGTCTTATAATATATACAAGACTTATCTATATTATATTACACTATTTACATGTTATCTTATAATATATATAATACTTCGTGTATAAGATAATACGAAATATATAACACTTAAAAAATAATAACCCCAATAATAATAAATAAATAAATACATATATTATATCATTTAAATATTTAAAATATTTGAAATATGTCGCTTCGATCCTCAAATGCGGACCGACATTAACAAAAACGTTGTACTTGGCGTCGGCCATGTCGTCGGAAACATTCTCGCACTCATAACCGTAAGTTTAATTGCGGGCCTGTTACCTGGTAATTGAGACAAATAGTCCGCCGGACATAATGACCGCGCGAAGCCTGTGCCCGCTTTAAGAGAAACTTAATGAACGGCCCCGTCCGGATAGTTGCGCGGACCGCTTCTCGACCCTGATTACAGAGGACCAGGAGAGGAGGCTTAAGGGCTTTGCGTGTCAATGATGGCCGCCGCCGCGTACGATCGCCGGTCTTTTAACGTTCGTTCGATGCCTGTTACGCATTATGCAACGGTCCGCTTAATTAGCTAATGCTGTCCACTTGAAAGAAATTCTACCGATTAATTGGGTACACGATACGCCGGTGAATTATGGTCGCGCCACGTTCGTACGCGCACGCGGACGGCTCGAATTAATCCAATTTGTTGCCAATAAAAGTTGGCATAATTCGCGCGCGTCGCCTAGGGCTATACTTACGGAATTTATTCGAATCTGAGCTTCGTGGTATAAAGAATTTTATTATGAATTTTGTAATGAATTTTTTAGTGGTTATGACAATTTTATTCTCTGCCGTAATATTTATCGAAATAGAAATCAATCGATTCAATTATGCAGCTTTAAGAATTTAAAGAAATTAAAATTGAATTATATAAAATTAAAATTAAATTGTATATAATTATAAATACGTCTATATAATAGAATAGTAAATATAAATTATATATAATCGTATATACATATTTTAATATAATAGAATAGTAAATAAAAGTCGGCGATCGCGTGCATTGTTCTCAAAGCTGAACAACTTTTGCCACGTTTCCGCCGCTGCGATTCGATATTAAAAATTATGCTCGTTACACAACCATCGCGTGAATTGTCGCCGGCGTACCTTCGCACCAAACGACGCGAAACTTTTCACCGTGCGCCGCCCTTAATTGGATAAAAATTTCGCGCTGTTTAACGTTGTATCACGCGCGCATACATTTTCGCGTTTCGTCAGAATTTTTATCGCGGCGATATATTGTGTACGTAGGTGCCGGCCGTGAATTAATTAAGTGAAATTTCCTACGTAACGCGTTTATCGGATACCGCGCGCGGCCTGTTAATTAAAATATTTCGGCGGTTGCAACGTTCTTCTTTCCCGGCCGATATCGACGGCGGGATCCGATAACGGCGAACGTAAGAAGCAATTAAAGATAATGCTGGCCCCGCGATTGCGTAAACTCTCGCGGTCCGAATAGCCGTTTGCAAATGAAATATGGCGGCCAGTTCGACAGCGAGAATTATTTAAGAAATTGTGAAAGACGGTGGAGATCTCGGGAATTATCACAGTACTATAATAATACAATAATATAATAATCCAATAGTAAAATAATATAATAATCCAATAGTAAAATAATATAACAACAGCACAACATTAACATATTGACGCACTAAAAAAACTGTAACACAAAATTCAATTACTTCCAAAAAAGGAGTTTAAAATCCCAAAAAATAGCGAAAAAGACCAGGGTAAAATTCGTCATTTCGATAGCGTTAATTGCGCGCACGTGTTGCCACGAAAAATCCCCGGAAAAAATCGGCTAATTGCGAATCGAAACGAACGCGACTGGCGCGGCCCGTTTAGCCGTAATAAGCTCCGGCCAGGTGAACCGTCCATTTCTTCCGCAGTCGAAAGATTAAACGCAATTTACGGGATACGGTTTTTTTCGACGCGGAAAACCGACGAATAACGAGGGGCCGGTAAAAACCGAAAATGGAAGGAGGGGGACCGCTTTGAAAGGAGGAGAAAAACCGACTGGTCTAAAAGTCGAGAAGAGAGAGAGAGAGAGAAAGTCCCTGACGAAGCCACTTTTTTCCCTCGGCGAGATCGAAGACCACTCCACGGAGGCTCCTTAAAGGTTCAAGCGCGGCTAGTTTGAATTTCAATTTAAAGGCGAGAATCGACGACTGCCCGTTCATTTTCCTGTCCCCTCTTGAGGGACACTTCAATTGCTGCGGATCAAGTCGCCCGGTCTCCGCCGAAAGTATTTTCAATCGTCGCCCGGGTCCGATCGACGGGCCATCGATGTTTTGTCCTCGACTGCGCTCTCCTCTCTCTCTCTCTCTCTCCCTCTCCCTCTCTCTCTCTTTCTCTGTCTTTCTTGCTCTCTCTCTCTCTTTCTTCTTACCAATCGCAGAGCTCGTTTCTCACCTGCAGCATGTCCGTTCCTCGTTCCTTTCTCAACGCTCTAACACTGCCGCGTCGACCATCTATTATGTTTTCTTAATTATTTCTTGCCTTTGTTCTTTACTTAGTTTCGCCGAGATCAGCGTGAATGTACTTGTTACGGAGGAGATCAAAATTGAGAGATACAAGTGAAGGTGATAATATAAATAAAAAGAGAAATGTCACAGATGAAAAAGAAATGAGTTAGGTGAATTAAATTATTGTATTAGGATCATTGCGTAACGTGAAAAATTAAATAATACTTGATGCGATATAACTTTGCTTTTTAATTCGACGGATCTTGACGTAACTTTGATACTCTATTAAAATAACAAGTATATATTTATTTAGATTTTGATCAATTTTTATTGCAATATAATATGTCGAATAAAGTAATCAAATTTCAGTAATTGCAATAATTATGAATTATAGAATTTCAAACATGTCGAAGAATTAATTTTGCTTGCAATAATTGAAATATCAAAAACGCGCATTTTATAGGCATAACCTTAACATAACCTTAAAATAGGACAACAATTTGAAGATTTAAAAACTGTCACTCGTGCCATTTTTTTCCTGACCCATCCACGCGATAATTTAATTTCGCGACTTTTATAAATGCCCGACTCGCATCGTTTCAATCAGTTGAACGATTCCGAGGAACAAAGAATTCGAACGAATCGAGTAGAGTCGCGCGCCTCGTAGTCCCTCGAGCATCGAATTCGGAGGAAATCCTGTTTGATTACCGGCCTGACTCAATTAGCAAGTGGACTTGGCTGGAGGTTTGATGTCATTAGCAACGAACTTGTAGGTCCGCGGGTCTTTCTACGGCACTGAACGGGCCGACCCGGATACTCGAAACGGCAGCAATAAGAGCAAGTCGACAAGAAAAACTCGATTTAACATGCTCCTCGAATGTGTTCGTTTCTCAAGTACACTGTCTGTATTCGCACGTGTGACGCGCACACTCGCCTGTCGCGGATTTTCGGTACGCGATCACCCTTTCGGAGTCGCCGACCGTGTGAAGTGATCGGCGAGGTGTAATTTCTAGTTGCTCCGCGCAAGGACAGTCGACTTTCCATGCCCTCCGCAGCCTGATTGCTGATACCCGATGTTTTGATCGTGTGTTTAGTGACATTTCTGCCACCATAATTTACCGATATTAATATTCATGTGGTAGCTCGATCTCGCATTAGTTTCTCTGTAATTATTGAGTTTAGCTCGATGGAATTGGTGGACTGGTCTTTGATTTTTTGAGGCATTCGAAGTGTCGTAATTTTTCTGGTTTATGAGATTGTTAGTAATTTTCCTGGTTTATGGGATTGTTCGTCATTTCTCTGGTTTACCATATTGTTAGTAATTTTATAGGTTATTAAACTGTTCGCAATTTTTCTAGTTTACAATTCTCAAATCCTAGGGTCCACGTTGACCACTTCAAATAATTCCTAAACAATAATTATACAATACAATTAAACAATAGTAACTAAAAAGTAAAGTATAATAATACTAAATAATAAAAATACAATTAAATACTAATAATAAATAATTCCTGGTATTATATGAATAATTCCTAAAGAGCCTGTATAAACCATCAATTCGTAGAAAAAAGAAAAACCAGCACTGTCCTCCAAAAATTGCATATCAAAGACTATTAAAAAGTTGTTTCCTTTAAAGCACGTACCGTTCAAAATTGCGCAAACATTTCCGATCAATTGGAGCACAATGAAACCGGTCGGGCGCTCGGTTTTTCAGCGATCGACGAAATCACGTTCGCGTGAACGCCGGTCGGCGGTCAAGGATGCTCGGCGCACACGTGACACCGCCGGGCCATTAAAAAGCGCTGAGAACGTCATTATAATTGGTGAAATCGGCGGCGCTGCTATAAACGGCGGCCGCGTTCGATCGGTCCCCGAAGGGTTGCGAAAGTCGCAGGGACATATAGGGTAAGGAAAATAGAGGCAAATCGGTGCGCAATGTCGCGTGACGCCCAGGAGTTTTCGCATTACGTGCGCAAGGGGAAGGTGCAGAGAGGAGAAGGGGAGAGAGGGAGAGGGGCTACGGTGCATGTTGGGCTGTTTCCATGCGCGCGATACGATCCGGTCGCTCGAAAGTGCACAGCGTGCACCGTCGTCGTGTAACCCGTTCGTTTCAAGCGATACACGTGGCCAGGTTTAGCCAGCCTAGGAGATAATCGACTCGTGTCCCCTTCCGCTCCCTCTTCCCCTGTCCTCCTTCTCTTCCACTACTTTCGACGTCGCGAAAATCGCGTACGAATTGCTGTTCCAAATGAATTGTCGATATCGGCCCGATACAATTTGCACGATCCGATCGCGAACGAACGCGTCAAAAACACCGGTCCGGCTCAACGACCGTTAATTCCCGATTGGTCTGATAAGAGCGCCACGAAAGCACGAGTTTCTCTGTTTCTCGGTGTACGAAGCCCGATTACTGTGCCCCCGTGTTCGAAATAGTTAGAAGCTTTTGCTGGTGAAAAGAACTTTGGCAATTTAATTGACGATTTTAAAGAAATTTAAAGTAAATTTAAAAGATTAAATTAATTTAAAAGAATTAATTACTGTGCGCCTGTGATTTGCAATGATTGCAAGGAGGCTACTGTCTTCAAATTACTGTGCACCCTATTTGAATCTAAGAGGTTAAAAATCTGACAGGTATGATTTGAGATTTGAGGTTATGTAGGCCTATTAAAACTACAAATCCTTGATAAGAGCTCAGCAACCAGTATTTAATTTTCTATAAAAATAAATTATTAAAGAAAACTGGACAATTTAAAAATCGAAGATATATACTCGAATCGCCAAATATCAATAACTATAAAAATAAACTGCAAAACTCGAAAGACAACAAAACTTTTACAGACGTCTTTGACACGTCTTTTTCCATCTCCTGGTACAATACTCATAACTCCCGCAACAAGATTTCCAGTCCGGATATCGTCGATACGTCGGCGTTCCTTGTCGAAGTCCCCGCACAAGCAACCCCTCACCGTTCGAAGCCGTTTCATACTGAACGGAAGCATTCGCGGAGCTATTCGCCGAGCTATCGTCTTCCATTATCAGAATCGTTTTACCAGAGAGAATGCCGAGAATACCATCGACGGATTCTACTGCAAGCTGGAACTTTTGAAAATAGCGTCGTTTAACGGCGAGAAGTCTGTCAATAGGGACTGTTCGATCCGCTTCTCGGTCATTTTCCCCCAACTACGCGTGTACACTAAGAGCGAAGAGTCGTCTCTCCTGTTGACAGTTTCTGTTTGCATCCCCGAGCGGGTTCTTCCAGCAGCAGTGTATTCACGGAGAGAGAGAGAGAAAAAGGGAGAGAGGAGGCAACGGGTATTCACAGAGAAAGAGAGAAAGAGAGAGAGAGAGAGAGGGAGGAGGCAACCGGTTCGCGAGTATTGAAGGAATTACCCCCTCGACATTGAAAATCCGAGCGGGGAGAGAGCAGTGTAAACAGACGACGCCGGTAATCGCTAGCAGCGACTGCGAGCGGAGGAGTATCATCGGCTAGACGCGGGGCTGTCCGGGCCGCCCCGGCCACGAGAGCCGACTTCCAATCGCATTCGACGGAAATCCCGTGAAGCATCGCGGGATCAAACTTGTAGAGATTAAGTTCTTCGCGCGGCGTAATAAATCACGGTGATCCCCGAATGTTCGCGTCGCGCTGGACCGTAGAGATTAAATCAATCCTTTTAACACGACGGCGGAGTGTTTGACGATTTCACCGTCGTGTCGACGACCTCGACGAATTTCCTCACATTTACATTATATTATATTATAATATGCTATAAGGATGATATGACGGATTTTGTCAAATTTATATTATATTTTATTATATTATACTATACTATAATTATATTATATATATCTTCATTGTACATATTTATTATATACTATGCATCTCTTCAAAGATATGCATTGATTAACACTTTTTCGCCCTTAATAATTTCTTTGTTAACGAGAGACAATTATTGTTCCATAATTGTCTTTATTTGTTTTCGCAAATTTTAATAACGAAAGATTGAATTTTTGTTTCATACTTATATTATATCATACTTATATTTTACATTATGCAGTCACATTTATTATTTATTACGCAATATTCGTCATAAATCTGTAAATCTCTCGTCATTATACTGCAAGGGGTTAAATATATAAAATCTTGTTAATTAAATTTTATCTGTCATTTTGACGACCGAATTAACCCATGATTGGTTCAAGTATGAATTCATATTGTTGTTATTACGTAGATGTTTATCAAGTGTCAATCATTTATTTGTTCATCGTGAGATCGTGAAAAATTCAGCAGAAACTCGTTGTTGTTTTATGACCGTTATTATTGGTTACGGCTTAGTTGAACGGCAATTGCCCCGATGATTGTTAGTTGCGCGATAAATAGACCTCGGCGGCCGTCATGCAAATTTGCGGTTTCGGTGATCGGGACTGGGAAAACTGGAATCTGATAAGAATTCAAGCCCAATTAGCGTGTTTGCAGACCTGCGCGAGCGCGCCTGTCTTTATACTTATCTCTCTAATGTTTCCTGAGGTATTTGACTTTTATGGTGGGCTCGCTGTAACAGCTACGAACCATATTTAGAATAAAGTAGAATTGAAAAAGTGAAATGAAATAGAGTGGAATGAAATAAAAAATAAATTAAAGCCATAAAATAGAATAAAATAAAAAATAGAATAAAATAGACTAAAGCCATAAAATAAAATAGAATAAAATAGACTGAAGCCATAAAGTAAAATAGAATAAAATAGACTAAAGCCATAAAATGAAATAGAATAAAATAGACTAAAGCCATAAAATAAAATAGAATAAAATAGACTAAAGCCATAAAATAAAATAGAGCCTCATCTAGTACCAAACAGAATGCAACCGAATCGAAACATCCGATCGCAGATCGGCGGCCATTTTCGCTCCGATTGAAAATAAATCTGCACAGTTGCCCCGTAGCGTCTCGTCGGCAAAATAATGCCGTAACGACCCGGCAATAAAAGTTATCTTCGAGCAGAAACAGGATTTCCGATTTTTATGGCTAATGGCGGTAAGGGAGCGCGCGGGCGAGCGTTGTTGAAAGCCATCGGTTCCGCTAGAATGCAGAATTTATGTAATGTCGAAAGCATCCCGATAAAACGATCCGCGGATATTGTTCCTATCGCGATCTATTACGGCTGCCGGAAAATTCGGTAGGAGGGGCGCACAGAGAGGCAAAAGGGAGAAAGAGAGAGAGATGGAGAGGAAAGAGAGGATGCGAACGGCTTTCGGAAGAATCGTCCCAGCCAGACGCCATCGCAGTCGTCTGCACACCGTGAATGCCATTATGACGACGCTCAGCGCAAACAGCTTTATCAGCGCGTTCGACGGTCGGGTGTGTTTCGGTGTCACTTTTGTACTTCCAACGTTCGAAGGCCACCTCGAGCCATCTACGCGCGTCTGCACCACTCATTGTCGGTGTGATAACGTTCATCTGTTAACCGTTTCGACAATAGCGCCGTGACTGCCCGGGAACATTTTACTCGGCCGACGTAAACGCTCGATACCATGGGAATTTATATTAATTTCTGTCGAATCAGAGTTCGGGTATTTTGTGTATTTTAGAATGGAATATCCCGTTAAAGGGTTAAACCATCTGTCACAATAAATTCGCAATAAATTCGCAATAAATCAGTGACGCAACTGCTTCTAAAAAGTCATCGCCTGCTGCCCGCGCTAGCGATCGCTTAACGGTGATTCCTTCGCTCGAGTTTGCCGCGAGAACTTCCCCGAACAGTGGCGGTTGCAACGAAACTTGTTGTTCCCTGATTAACTTGAGGCCGCGTGGAAAGTTTCGATAACTTTATTGCGGGTAACTCGCCGGATAAACTGCTATAGGACCGCTGTTTGCGCGCTTCTTGAATCAGACGTTCCGGGTCTCGGACTTTTGTCAGCACGATCATAAACGGGTGCGCGCCGCCGCTTCCACTTCCGAGTTTTCAATCTCTCTCTCTCTCTCTC
>NC_135774.1:28257718-28324046 GCF_028453695.1 Augochlora pura | reverse complement strand
CGGCTCGCTGCTCCGATGGGAAACAAAAATGTCCGTGAAATTTCCAAACTAAATCATGCTAGCAAAATTGCCGCGAAATTTCCAAACTCGAATTAGCCGGCCGCTCTCTCTCTCTATATAGTCGCGTGTCTATCGTAATTAGATGGACGTTACATCGCGTACACGCTGCACACGTAACGATCTCTGCTTAATTGCGCGTCGTCCCGCCGACAAATTCATATTTGTCCACCATACACCTCGTTATCCTTTGGCATTATCGGAATTAGCTGACCCATTTAATTAATCGTCATTGAATTGGTCATTTACATCTCCGTACTTATTATAGCCTCTTCCATGTCGCTGACTGATACCGTTGTTGCCGATATCGGGCACCACCGTCGAACCTTTTCCCAGACCTAGTTACAATTTATAACCAGCGAGGTATCAATTAAACAAGTCTGGGTCGTTCTATAAACCTTTCCGAAGCGACGGAAATACATTTTTATGCGCTTTATGGTTTATGGAAAGGATGTAAGCGTTGAGAGTTTATGGGGGAGATGGGTTGTAAAAGTATGATAAAAGATGCATTTATTATTGTTTTCGTTACAACATTAGCTTGCATTTTTTAAGGAATTTTGGAATGGTTTTTTTTATAGTTGCTATGATAAATCGTAAATATCTTTGAAAATTATCTTATATAATTTGAATATTATATTATCATAGTAATGATAAATGAAGCTAATAAATATCTTCGTTGTAATACTGATAAATTAAAATGACAAATATTATCATAATAATGGAAAATGAGGGTAATAAATACTATTATTATAATAGTGACAAATTGAGATGATAAATATTGTTATCATAATACTAATAAATTAAAATAATTTAATTTATCGTTATTATGACAATAATATTTAAGTAACAAATAACCATAACAACGATAAATTAAGATCATAAATATTACTATCACAACAACAATATATATATTCATATAAGTATCAGCGTCCCTAAAATTTCACCATTCCAAACAGCGCCGCCCAAAGACAACCCTATCCCGCACCGAAAAACACAAAATATATCCCCAGCAAACGCAACACCAATCCCGCCGAAAAAACCGATTAAAACCGCGGATTTCACGGATCCCTGATCAGAACAGTCCACTCGAACGCGAAACGGTAAACAACTGTTCAAACACATTCCCTCGGACTCGTTAAAAAACAAAAAAAAGGAAAAAAAACGAACGAAACGAACACGGCCGCTGCGTCTGACAATTAACGCAGACAACGCCCCCCACCCCGCCCACCGTTTCATTTTGCCATAAAAATCGTCGGCGCGTGGGCCAAACGAGCCGAACCTGTTAAAACCTCGCGCGCACCGTAAAGAGCCTAAAGTAATTTCATTTTCGAGCGTTCCGATGCAGAAAAGGGAGAGAGAGAGAGAGAGAGAGAGAGAGAGAGAGAGAGAGGGTGAAAGAAGGGGTGGGGGGATCGATGTAGAAATCCTCGGGTTCCCCCCCGGCGGCAATCGTATTCAGAAATTGAAAAGAACTCTTCCGCGCTTCCCGGCCGGCCTAGGAGGGGTATCACGCGATTCCATTATCGAATAATTTATCCGCAGTTAGCCGAGATGAAGCTGTCGGCCCCTGAAAACGGGGATCGCGATACGCTCGGTGCATCGAGCGTGGAACAGCGAGCGCGGCGCGGCGGAGAGCGAGCGCTGGTTATAGAGAGATAGAGAGAGAGGGAGAGGGTCGCGAAAGGATCGATTCCGTAGTACCAAGGGAACCCCTCCATCCATCCAGCCCTGCCTCCGACCTCCCTTCGAGGTCGCCGGAGGACTGGAGGACTGGAGGCCCTGTGCAACGGGAAAATCGACGCGGGGAACGGGATCGCTTCGCGCCCTAGCCGCCCGTTTAATCGTCCGCGATCCAATTTTCCTGTTTTCAAGTCGGCCCCGGCCGCCCACGCATGATCAATACGGCCGATCGATTCCGCCGTCTGCGCCGCCTTTTTTTTCGGCCCCTCGCGAAAACTTTCGCCGTTCGTCTCATCCCCCTCCCCGGAAAATTAATACGTTCGCGTGAAAAAAGACGCTTTTTACACTTCCGCCTCGATCTTTGGATTCTACATCTTTCAATTTTACACCTCCAAATTTTTTTACACCTCCGAATTTTTTTACACCTCCGAATTTTTTTACACCTTCGAATTTTTTTACATCGAAAAAGTGTAGATGCTTCTATTCGCCTCTTTTGAGTCGTCTGACCACCGGTGCCATAGCTATCGAACGTTTTACCACCGTAAAACGTTCCCAGTGTCGAGACACTGCCGGTCAGTAGACGAGATTACGGGCGAAACAGAATTCGAGCGTAAAATCGATGGGAACCGTGTGTGCGGCGTTGCACGAGGAAGAAGATATCGCGTGTCACTGTTACTGTATACGAGGTGTTGGTCCCGCAAATCCCCTGATCGGGAACACAGGACGCCCGCGCAGCGCGCAGCAGTGGTTTTGCAGAGAGACATCGGTCTCCTCCACTTCCAAGGACGCGCTCGTAGGACCGATGCGCCCCGACAGACTAATTAACATTAGCCGACTGGAAAGATTGCTCTCTTTCGAGCAAGAACCGTCTTCGACGTCGTCTTTGTTCCGGTTGAACCCGACGGAAACGATCTTAGCTCTAGGTAGAAGAGGACAGTGGTCCAGGTACTCACGGACAAAGATGTTGCTCATCAGCGTCGCCGGCAGACAGAACACGATGACGAGGACGTCGGCGACCGCGAGGTTGACGATGAAGAAGTTCGTGACAGTCCTCATTCGCGGCGACCGGTACACCACAGCGATGACGAAACTGTTGCCGATCAGCCCGACGACGAATACGAGGACATAGGCGACACAGTAGACAGCGGACATCGCCATGCTGTGCCTGTACAATCGATCGGGAATCTGTTCGGCGGTCGAGAGGTTCACGGTTTTGCTGGCGTTCAACAGTCCGCTGTGCTCGTCCATGGTGGTCCTTGGGTTCACGGTGATCGCCTCGGCGATCAGGTTGTTCAGAATGTTGCCGAAGTCCCTCATCTGGAGGAGCGTGCCGGTGGTCGGTGGAACGGCCGCGACGGTCGTGGGCGGCACGTTGGCATTATTGCTGCGGCGACGTGGGTCGACGTCGAACTCCTCGGACTCCGGCAGACGCAACGATGCCATCTCCAGGAGGGGAGACGGTGGCTGCAGCATGGGGAACTTGATCGTGAAGCGCTGGATCGAAGTGGTTTCGACCATGGGCCGAGAGCCCCTCGTTCCGGACGGTCGCGCGTCGTTTGGCTCTCCGTCGTCTCTTCCTATCCGCCGTCAGCGTCGTCGCGCCGTCGTGTCGACGACCCCGGCCCCGCGACCGACTTCTCCGCAGTCCACGGACACCGAGGGAACGCTCGTCGAGGAAGAACGCCCTCTCCTCCCGGAGGAAGAATCTAACCGTCTGCTGGTTCAGACACGGGGAACCGTGCCCAGACAACACCAGATCGTTTTCGATCTTCACGCGAACCGGACGGAACTCGTTCTCATAACGCGGTAAACTCTATTCTCGCGACCTCTTTTACGTGAACTTGTCTCGACGATGATTCACACGGGGATTTCTTCCGTAAGAATAAGAAGTGCAAGGGTGGGAGCGCGGTCGTTGCAAGTTCGACGCTCCTCGAGAGAGTCAGCTGGCACGTGCACGGGAGCCCATCGAGTTCAGTTGCATCCCCTGTCTCGCGGGACGTCTGCCACCTTCTCCGCCGCCTCCGCCACCTCCGACTCCTCTTGCCGCCTGCTTCTCTTCTTCTTCTTCTTCTTCTCGATGGACACGATCAACTGATCTAACTTCCTTGCTTCCTTGCTTGTTTGCTTGCTCGTTCGCGCGAAGTTTATTTCGTTCTATGTCGTTTCCGGGTGCTTAGACAAATAGTGCGATGCCCGAATAGTGGATTGTGTGCGGTAGAACGCGGTGGTAGGATAGAAAAGAGGGTGAGAGGAGGAGAGGTAGGTGTCGTTGTTGGTGGTTGTTAGCGAACTGGTTTCTCTGCCGTGAGCAACGAGTGGGACACACGAAAATGTGTCCCGGCCGAATGCTGAGCGACTAATGAGCTTGCTTTAGAAGACGACTGCGAACTGCCGCGAGATGCACCCGTAGCGGCGGGCTGTCTGCCGCGAGCCGCCACGGCGGGCGCACGCGCAACATCCACCGGCACATGCAACCCGCATGCGATGTGCTCCGTTGGACGAGGCGAGAGAGATCGGGGCGACGGAGGTGCCTCTGTGTGCCTCTACGCCAGGGGAGAGAGAACGGGGAAACCCCCGAGGATCGGGCGACACGTTTTCCAGGCACGAAATGCTGTTTCGGGATCGCGATAACCAAATGCCTTCGGCCACTCGATCAACGGTGACCACGTGCGAGCGAGGACCGTCGATCGCTGATCGCGTCCTCGACGATCCTCTGTATGTTGGTGGGTCGGTCTTCTTTGTGCATTTTGAGCGGGCCACTTTGTTTGCTCGACCATGATTTTCGCCATGATGATTTTTTCGACGATAATTTTCTCAATGATGATTTTCTCGACGATGATTTTGTCAATGATGATTTTGTCAATGATGATTTTCTCGACGATGATTTTCTGAATGATGATTTTCCCCACGATGATTTTCTCAATGATGATTTTCTCAATGATGATTTTCTCAATGATGATTTTCTCGACGATGATTTTCTCAATGATGATTTTCTCGACGATGATTTTCTCGACGATGATTTTCTCGACGATGATTTTCATTGGAGAGTACGATTCGTGTAATTTGTAAATGGTGATTTATTGGGAGGAAGTTGTATCAATTTAGAAGTAATGACTTCTGTATAATGATTTATGATTTGTAGATAATGATTTGGAAATGACAGTTCAGAAAAAATAATTTCTAAATAACGATTTGGAATTGATAATTTATAAGTAAGGATTCAGAAATAATAATTTAGTAATAATGATTCAGAAATAATGATTTAAAATTAGCAATTCAGAAATGACGATTTCCATATAACAATTTATAAATAACGATCCATTGATAACAATTTACAAATACCAAATAATTTACAATTAACAATTCAAAGATAACAATCTGTAAATACCAATTTAGAAATACCGATTTGTATATAACAATTTCCATATAAATTAATTTACAAATAATTTACGAACTATACCCACTATTCATTATTCATTCATAAAACACGCATAAGTTACGTCTCCCAAACATTTTGAAATATGACGAAAACGTTCAAATTCCATCGTCTTTACAATTTTTAAACGAGGAAATGACTGGACACTTATTGTTAGAATAAAGCTACAGAAAACGAGCCTGCTTGTCATCTGTGTGTTCATAACTGTGCATAGAATGCTTTCTGATGCAGATGTTACAGTAACTATGTTAATTCGATGAATGCATGGACATACGAATTTGTAAGTAAATACGAGCGGAGGCACGTGCGCTGTTCACAAGTATTTTCTATTCAAATCGCCGCAACTATGGACGCGCATGCTTTTTTAATTAATTCATATGGAGCCATATTGAAGTATTAGAATTTCTATACCTGACTTCTTCCTGGTTTTGCGTCGGGAAACATAGTGTTTTTAGTGTCGCAACATTATGTTGAACATTATGTAGATTTATTACTATATTAATTGTTATTATTATGTTAATTAATACAAAAATATAGTTATATAATAATACAGTGAAACAGTAAAATAATAATATAATAATGCAATAACATAGTAATGCAACGGTACAACAGCACAATAAAACAATAACACAAAAATATTAATTAATTATTGTATTATTCTATTATTTAATTACTATAATACTATATTATCACATTATTACATCATTATACCATTCGACAATGAATAATTATTATTAATACTTTCCTTAAAACTATACAGAAAAATTCGTTCAAAAAAAGCGAAAATCTGCGAAAGAGTTAATTCGCAGTTGAAAACCGACAATCGTTTCGCGGATAGTAAATCAAAGGAGGGGCTCTCGCCCGGCGGGTGTTGGTCTTGAATAAAGCACACCGGTCACGTCGGAACAATAATTTTTAAAACTTCTGTAAAAGAAAGTGGAACGAGTGGCCGGGAACAATTTCAAAGGCGCGGAACTTCGAAAGAGCTACCCCTTTTGAGACCGTGAATCCAGAGGCTCCCCGGTTATACGATTGCTGAACCCGCTACACAGTTGATTTGTGCTACGGTAGGCGGCAAGAAATCCCAGGATTAGGGATAAGTTATGCTCGTAGGGCACGGTTTCACGGTAATCCGTGGATTAAACCCGAAATAGGCCTATTTTGATAATTATCGGCGGTTTCGCGTTTCAAGCCGCCGCGTCAGTGCGAAGTACGCTTCAAACTTTCACTACAGCAGACTTTGATACGCACCGAACTTACTATAGACAGGAATTAAATTTCTATATAATAACAAATTTTTGGTTAGGGATGTATTTTTATGAAAAAATATATATAGTATTTTATGAAAATATTAAAATAATTAAAAATAAAATTATTTTATATCTTATTTTATGAAAATATATATAGTAAATTTTGCTATATTAAAACAATATTATTTCTTTCTTCATCTATCGGAATAATTATCGATAAAATTGTCAAGACACCTACTATAGGCGCTCTCAGTGTCACTAACGCAAAATTTCTAATCGCTTATAGGCAGTCACAGTAGTTAAAGGGTTAAGAAATCGTCGACAATTCGACGTGGAAATTCGTATCAATTGTCGCGACGCCGCCGTCGCCTTTATGCCGATGAAATTCCGTTTCGAAACACGGCTTTGTGCGACGCATACATTTGCACGCGAAATGTACATTGGCAACTACTTTCCCCTCGCACCTGATTAAATATTTATTCAACTCCGCGCGCGCCGTGATCACCTAGGAGCCGCTACATCGACGTTAATAGATTTTGTAATATACGAAACAAGTGGTCAAATATTTAGCCCGTGTCCCGTGAAAGAGGCGCATTTCGTTTCGATTCATAATTCATCGTGCACGGAGGTAAAGAGATTCGAGAGAAGCTCGTTCGTGAAATTAGGTACTTTTTTCGGTGGAGTCGTAAAAGGGTTCGGTAATTTTTTCGTGCAGGAATATATTTTATCAATTTTAGAATACAATGTTAATCGATGAGGATGGAGAAATAGGCAGCTAAAAAAATTGTATCTCCCAAAATAATTCCAAAAATAATTAAAAAGACATTCAAGATACCACCTCGTCAATAATTCAAAAATACGTCAATAATACTCCTTATAAAAATCTAAAAGACGTTAAAAAAACTCCTCATAAATATCAAAAAGACATTCGCGATCAAAGGTACCCCGATATTTCGGCATTTTTCGAAATACGAGGAAAATTTCGGAAATTTCGATAACGAAGTGTGCGTTAGCGTCGCGTGCGTGTTCCCCGGCGAGCGAATAAAAATTCGGGAATGAATATCGGCGCCGGATTCCTCGGACAGGCGTGTTCGTTCGAATTGAATTTTGGCGTGGCGCTTGAGATCGATCGTCGAGAGCCGTGATCGGTCTCGCTCTCTCGAGGCTGCTCTCCTCTCTTTTGACGGGCCGCGGCGGGAACGAAGACGTTTTTGCCGGCGCGGAAAGGAGGAACCTCTCTCCCTCTCTCGCTCTCTCTCTTTGTTTCTTTCTCTGTCCCTCTTTCTTTTTCTCTGTCCTTTTTCTCTGTCTTTGGTCTTATTTCTTCTTTCTCTCTTTCTTTCTCTGGCTCTGTTCTTCTATCTTTTCTCTCTGTCTCTCTCTCTCTCTCTCTCTCTTTCGCTCTCTGACTCTGCTCTTCTATCTTTTCTCTCTCCCTCTTTCTTTCTCTGGCTCAGACCTTCCTTCTTCCCTCTCTATTTTTTTCTCTGTCTCTGTACCCCTTCCTATCTCTCTCTTTCTTTCTCTGCTTCCCTCTGCCTCTCTCTCTCTCTTTCTCTGCTTCTCTCTGCCTCTCTCTCTTTTTCTCTGTTCTTGTCCCTCTTTTTCTTTTTCTCTCCTTATTCCTCTGTCTCTATTCCTCTTACCTTCTCTCAGTCTTTCTTTCACTGTCTCTCTTTCTATCTACCTTTTTCTCTCTCTCTCTCTCTCTCTCTTATTATCTCTGTCTTTATCTCTCTCTTTCTGTCTCTCTCTTTCTCGGACTGCGTTCCGTGATTCCAGGGAAATACGCAAGATCGATCAGGAGGCACGTGCTCCGGCGGTACGTTCGGCCGACTGTAAATAAAAGCCCGCAATGCAGGCGAACTTCTCTCCTCCACACCTTTGAATGAATTGTCTGGAAGGTGCAACGGCCCGCATACTCGGCCACATTCCCCGTGTCGAACTCGATTCGGAAGTTTGACGCCGCGTGAAATCGCCCCGAGGGCAAGCCGGGAAGGAGTCTCTCTCTCTCTCTCTCTCTTGGCCGATTTGTCTCTCTGGTCTGGACAGCGATCGAAATTCCGTGCTTGACCGATGGACAGCTACCGGAGAGCATACATACACACCGACACTCGCGATACTCGCGACTGTCTCGACACGTGGCCGGTTTCTACGAAGCCTGAGATATGTGGATATTGCGGAAATACTTCGTCGCTCGAGCAGCAAAAATATTCGCGACCCTTTCGACTGACACGAAGCATCGCTTCGCGAAAACCGGGCACGATTTTGCTTCAAATAAATTGCGATTGCAAACTGTGTGCGTGAATATTTTCAATGGTGGACGTGGATATTTTCAATGGTGGACGCGAATATTTTCAATGGTGGAGGTTTTCCAGGAAATGAGAAATTTGTGAAGGCGATGGTTTTTCCATGGGGGATGATTGATATGAGTTGCAAGGGGTATGTCAAGGTTGTGTCAAGTTGCAAGGGGTATCTGTGAATGGTTTGCCTATATAATATACATATATTTAATAATAAATAAGAAAGATATTAGGAACATAACCTAGACAATATACCATAGGCAATACAATATGCTACATAAAACAATCCACAACAAATAATAAATAAAACAATAAACAATACAAAAATATACAGTGTTTCAGTCACAATCCAATCAAAATCGTTAAACGACAATACGGTTTTTTTTTCGCGGGGAAAATAAAAAAAATGAATAAGTCATACGCTATGGAAATGTTAATGGAAATGCCGGAGAAGTTTCTTCAAATAAAAGCAATTAATTAGGGCGCGCAAAGTGGATTTCTGGAAAGCCGGAAACGAAAAGCACGTTCCGATGTTCTCCCGCCGGAAGATCCCGGAAAAATAAGAAGTTTTGCCGCGCGCGAAAGTGGGGGGGGGGGCGACGGGAAGTATGGAGAGAAGCCGGGAGAGGATATTTCACGGACACTGGCAGTCAAACTATAACGAAATCTTTCCGAGCTTGCGACTCCGGGACTCGAGTAAAATGAGTTAGGTATCCGCGATGGGTTGTGCAAAACGAATTACAAACTCGTCGGAAGTTCGGGCAAAGAGAGAAGCGCGCCGCCGCCGCCGCGACTAAGAATCGCGGAGCGGAATCGCTCGCTGTTTCCATCCCCCCCCAACCCACCGTTCGAATTTCACCGGCGAAACCAAACGTTTAGACGGCTCGGTAAAAGTTTGCGTATCAATGTCCCGGTGAACGATTATACGACTTTGCAGTTTCTTCGGAATTGAATACGATTTTATTTGCATCATTAATTACGATTTTATATGCATTATTAATTACGATATTTTCGACAGGGATCTTCGCCGACTTTAAATCGAAAAATAATAACTATATATTTCTTAGAATTGAATAAGATTTTGTATGCATTGTTTGTAACATCTGACAGTGATTTTTGCATTGTAAAATATCGTGGAAGACAGGGTTTAATATTTATTTAATTATTTTTCTTAGAGCATTGAAATTCAATTTTAATTCAGCTATTTCACGAATTCTTTTCTCTGCGTTTTAAATATATTTTTAAATGTTTATGACAAGATGAAAAATTAGGATTTTTAGGGAAGTTTTAGTGGAAGAATTGATGTATTTTTTAGGGTAGTTTGTTGTTAGATTATTACACAAAATTTCGTAATATTTGAATTGGTAGTCGTAGCTAGTTTTACCTTTTACATTTGACGCAGGTCGTGTGATATATTTTAAGAAGATCGCGCGATATATCTCGCGGCCGTAACGTTGTTTTTCCCCCGCACGAGTTGTTGGTCGACTTTGTTACTACTTTCCTTACCGCGCCGCCCACGGCTTTGGCCCGCGGTAGCTCCCAGTCACGTAAAAACGGGAACGCCGATAGCTGTCCAAGAATTTCTGATTTATCCAGGGGATAAATCGTCAAATGAGTGGATACAGCTCCGTCAAGTATTGACAAAGTGCTGTTCCCGAGTTCTCTGGGATTTATTGCCTGTTCTTTTTTTCATCGGCTGGTGGAAGCGAAGGGACATGCTTAAATAATTTTTACAACCCTCGGTTACGTCATCTGTTATATTGCATCTCTATTTAAAATCTAATCGAGAAATTAGAAAAACGATTTATTCAGTGAAAGGCATTTTAATTATTTAGAGACTACTGATTAATTATTTATATATTTAATAAGATTGAGAAAGTGTTAAACAACAAGAAAGTTCAAGCGAGGTTGTATCATTTTGTTTAGTATTAATTTCTAGAAATTATAAATGTGAAATTACTTTATGTGTTAAATTCTAATCGACTCTGCAATTTTCTTAATTATATTTTAATTTATTTTTCTTTATTAAATACTAATTTATCTCTTTTTATTTACACAAGTTACTTATTATTGTAAATGCAGAAAGAATTACTCTCTATTCATTGTAATAATCATGATAGCGTTAATAATGCATCCAGTATATTCACACCTATTGTTCAGATTATAACTGCCGCTGCGTGAGGTACGAAAAATGACAGAATAAGAGCTTCCTCCGGCTTTTAAAAAAGCAGAGAAAAAGAGAGAAAGAGAAAGAGGCGGTGAAGCGGAGAAGAACGAACATAATGTAGTCCCCTAACAGTGCAGCGGTTTATAAAACGTCGCGCGCTTAATATCCAGCGAGAAAAGCGGACAATTTTCGACAGTGTATTTTACAACATTTACCACTGTTTATCGGTCTCGGTATATTTAACGCTTTACCGACTGGTCATTCGATTATAAACATTTTTATACTGCCATAACATTAGCATTAAACATTATTTATTCCATCCATTTTATTTATTTCATATATTCTATTCATTTCATTTTATTTATATTAATCGTCGCGAAAGGTATCTAATATTTACAAAAATTATACAATAATACCTCGATAATAGAGAATAAATTAATGGTTGCCATAATTCACAGGGATAAAATGCCAATTAGTATACTACAGCTCAACAAAGCATAAAAATCCGGTCGCCGCGTGTTCGCCAAAATCTGAATCAAACCAAATAGACGAATCTCAATTAAATTGAACAAAACCTGTGGCTCGAATTCTCAGATATTCCTCCACCCTTTTTACCTCGTTCGTATGAATACCGTTCGGTGAAAATTGTTTTAATACCATATTTGCCACGGGATGATCCCAACAATTTTCGATAAATTCTCGCTCTCGTCGTTTACTTTATCCCCCGTACCCTTGATATTTTCCTCCGTGGCTCTGCCACCCCGCCGAGCACCGTCCCTCTTTACACTCAATTATTTCTGTTTCAATTTCCTGCTTGCGGATAATTCTATTTCCCGTGATTTTTTTTCCTTTTTTCCGCGTTCCGCCGTCGCGCGCGCGCCACGGTCGCGGGACACAGCCTTGATCGCCTAAAACCGAGCAACGTGTTCCCCGTCGTCTCTCGTTCGGAAGTTTTCAGTTTAATTAACGGATATGAGATACCAAATTGTGGACATATTCTATTTGGTATGGAATTATCGACGAAGATGCGATTACAGTGGCAACTCAATTAGAATCTCGATTAGTTTCTCACACCCTCGTTGCCCCCCTACCGCCCTCTGACTCACCCGCTCGCTACGTTCCTCTCTCCCCCTCTCTCTCTATATATATATGACGCTCTCTCGCGCTCTCTCTGTTTTTCTCTCTCTATCATTCTTTCTCTGTAATTCTCGCTATCTCTCTATCGCTCTCTCTATAATTCTCCTTCCCTATCTCTCTCTATCGCTCTCTCTGTATTTCTCTATAATTCTCCCTCTCTCTCTCTCTCTCTGTATTTCTCTATAATTCTCCCTCTCTCTCTCTCTCTCTCTCTCTCTCTATCGCTCTCTCTCTCTCTCTCTCTATCAGTCTTCCTATATTTCTCTCTCAGTCTCTCTTACTCTCTCTCGCTTTTGCAACCCCCGTTCGGCCTCGACCTTGTCGTTCTTCCCAACCCGAAGCGCGCGCGCGCTCAGTCGTGAAAACCTTTTCTTTGTCGCGCGATTTCTTAAATCTGAAACGATCAGAAATCCGTTCAACGATAGTAAGTGAATGCGAATGGTAATATTCGCCTTGATAGAAAAATACGTGTAAGTTCAGTTCGCTTTTATTCGATGAAACCGAACGGTTCTCTCTCTCTCCCTCTCTCTCTCTCTCTCTCTATCCCTCTCTGATGAAAGGCGATTTTATTATCCTATAATACGTTTTCACTCTGTGGGGGGAAAAATGGACCATTCAAGGCCCGTGTTTTATAATCGCACAAAGAAATGTCGTGCACCGTTATGCTCCGAGGCATCGCGCAGTTTTCCAAATGTTTTATGAAATTTTAATGTAGAAGGCTGCGCGTGTTTTATGTGGACCGGTGCGTGGTACAGGGTGGTCGGGCTGAAATTTCGCATAATAAAAAATAAGAAACTCATAGGACACTTTAATATATCGCGAAGGCTCGCAGCTAATTGTTTATTCGATAAACCGTAATAAGATGAATTTCTTTTACGGTTTCGCCGCGCGATCACATCAGTCAGCAGATTTTCTTTCGACCGGAGGGACCCAGCCTTGGGTAAGTTAAAGGGACGGTTTATCTCGCTCGCAACAGTTCTTTCGCTCGACGTGACTGTAAATGCTTCATTTTTCGCCGGCTGTCAGCATTCGCTCGGGGTAATGGTTGTACGTCCGTTACGACTGCACCGTGGGGAGGAGGATGGGGGAATCGCGGATTCCCGATACGATCCATTAAATTTCCTTCGATCAAATTGTCCGGAACCCATGCATCGCGGCTATATACGCATCCGAGCATCGCTAAACGATCGCGGACGCTGGTTAACCCCCCCTCCCCTCCCACCCTCCGGTATATTTTGACAGTCTGCCAATTCCGTAATCGCGCGACGTCGCTCGTTTTTTACTCGTCCCAGCGATATTCTCACTTTCTTAGCGAGTCGAACGTCCGTATAGAAAAATATATATGGGCGCTTTGAAAATTCTTTCGATTACTTGTAAAGCCTCGAGATATTTTAAATTTTAACCCTTTGCAATAACAATAAGGTCCCGCTAGCTTTTGTTCTACCGCTCTCTGGTATTTTCTTCTTCTCGATCCAGCAGTCGTACGCGCAACACGTGCTTTTTGATCCCGCGGTAACATTAATCTTTCTTTTGTTTATATGTATATATATATATATATATATATATATATATATAAACTATTAACTATAACTATATATATAAGTAAACGTGTCGATTTGTGCGCTTGTTCTTTTATGCGCTTAAATTAAATTCGCTTATTCCACAATAAATCCTGACACGTATTTTATACGGCGTTCGAAAACAACCAGCGATTGGCCGTCCTCGCGCGCCTTGAAAATAGTTTAGAGCTTCTGCTAAGCGCCTCTTCAGACGCCATCACGCTCTCGAATCTTTGGCGAATGCTCGAGCTCGAGCCATTTAGCGTGTCCCTAACGCAGGCGGCATTCAAATGAATGCACTGATTCCGACCGGTCGACTAATTAATATTCAACAGCGCGAGGCACAACCGGCTCTCGCCAATCGATTCTGACCAAATGATTAGCGCGAGCGATCACGGCGCCACCGTTCTCCCTTCGATTTCACCCTTCCCGGATTATGGCCGCCGCGGGGCTCCGTAGACTCCGTTCGGCTAATTTCAGGCGCGCGTGAAAGTTTATGCGGTTCTCTTCGAACAGTTGAACTGCTTATACTGTCGAATTAATTAGAATGCAATTATTGAGAGAAGGTAGTAAAATAAGGAACAATTTCTGATAAGAAGATTTATAAGTATGTATTTCAGTTGTAAATTGATACTTGTTCGTCTAGCTTTATTTTTAAATTATTATATTTGTATTATAAATGCATCTGTATCTAGTATATATTTTTATATATATTTTAATACGAAGACTTTTATGAAATAACTCGGCTGAATTATGGATTCTATTTATTTTTAACCAAAGTCAGTCTCCAAGATCGAACAAGAAAGTCGCAAAAATTTATTTTTAATATTATCACAAAAAGAATTAATCAAGATCGAATGGCATCATTTTATTTTCATTTATTTCAATTACTTCATTTAGTTCATTCTATCTTCTACAAAATCTAACAAAATTCGTTTAAAGAAATAAAAATACTGAAGAAATCGTTCATTGCCGAAAGAAACATGGAACGTCAGATCGGCGTAGATCGGATTCAGCAGGTGTATAGAACCACCTGTAACGTTGCACGGGCCATTAGACAATTTTTCGCAGGGTAGCCATACAGCCGAAAGTCGCAGCGAGGATGCGCTTTACAAAGCGTGGCGGGCAGCCCCAGCCGTGACACTTCAAGGCGACGATGACAAGAAACGGTGCACAAAGAGAGAGAGAGAGAGAGAGAGAGAGAGAGAGAGAGAGAGAGAGAGAGTTCGATCGTGAACATAAATCTCGAAGAGCCGTCGATGCATCGTCGAGTCTGGCTCTCCTCTGCCAAGCAATCGAATTCTCCCGATCGGCTAACAGGGAACGCCTTCGAACGACCGCAACTTTCTCGTCGATTGGCTCGCAACAGCTGCGATTTTTGAGTTAATGAGACAATGTTCTGACAATGACTGACAATGACAGACAATGTTGAGATTATACTTTGCAGTCATTTCTATAAAGAGAATAATTAACATTTTATCGATCAGTTATTCTACCATAAACGTTTTTATATTTTTATAAAATTAGCATTGAACGATATTCATCTCATTTATTGTATTTATTTTATTCGTCGCGAAGGGTATTTAATATCTAAAAAATTATGTAATAATGCCTTGATAATAGATAGAAAATAAAATATCGAGTAAAATAAACTAGTAACCAATACCTAGTAAACGAATAACCAACCATAGTAATTCAATAATACATCCAATCATTATCCCATAAGGATAAATTGACAATCCGCCCACATCGTTGATTTTATTAATTGTTTCGCCGATAGAAAATTGCGAGCCACGATACCATAAAGACAGCACCGGTATTTTCAATGCCCGAACGCGGTATTCGGTTATCCTGAGGAAACAATTTCGTTTAATGTCTCTGTTGCACGCCCTAATGATCCTAATAATAGCATCTCCCCCCGCCTCCCCCTACCCATCCCCGGCAACGACGAATAATTGGCCATAGAGCCGCAGCCCGATCGCAAACTTTTCCCAGCGAAGAATTTCAATTTTAATTTTACGCCGGGATTCCAGCAATCCGCCCTCGCGGATAAGCGATTCTTGCGGGCAGCCGATTCTTTCCGACGCGAATTAATCGCCTTTTAATCGCGGACTTTACGAAGAAGCGCGAGAGTGCAAGGTCACGGGGGCGGCGAAGGAGACTGAGGACTTCTCTGTCACGGCCACAGAGTTCGCTTTGTTCGAACGGGGGGGGGGGGGGGGCGGAGCTCGTCGGTTCAATGATTAATTACGTGGAAATTAACAGATATTTGAAATTAATAAATTCGGTAATTTGTTGAAACGTCGTTCATAAAATTTTTAACGCATTTTTGTTACACTGTTCATAAAAATTATACGGTCTATATAAAAGCAACGTAAATTTTAAAAGTTATATAAATTATCTGCATAAATTTCTTTTTTCGTTGTTCATTATTTTATTTCGATTAAAATTGCGTCAGAAAATTAACAATCATACAACTGAAAAAAATATCTGAACACCCGAAAAGCTGATTATTATTATTATTATTTTTATACTAGCTAATAATTTACTATACTATATATTCCAATCATTTTCGGTAAAAGTGCACAGGTGAAACAGAAAACATCGAGCAGAATTGAAGAAACAATAGCGAACGAAAGCATCGACGTTAATAAGTAACGAAACAATTAGGGCGTCGATCGATGGGAAATCTTTTTAATACTAATGCCCCGCGGCTCGTTTCCACGAATGCAAAACAACTTACGAGTAGATCGCGGGAGAAGGTCGGTTATCAAGGTGCATAGATCCGGAACGATAAAGTATACATGGAATACGTTTGATCGTACCGTGCCGCGCGCACACCTTTAATTTCGCGTACCGTACTCACGACCTGTATTCCATAGCGAGGTAACAATTGTAAAAATTGTAGTGGTAACTTTTTTTTTACACCGCCTCTTTTCTCTGGGAGAACGTCGCTCGATGGGATTTCATTTTAATGGTGCCACCCTTGGACGTTATGGTTATATTGATTGTTCGAGGAGGCAACGATGTTCTTTCGAGAGTATTTTTAAATAACAATTTAATAACTATTATTATTTGGTGCAATGGAGGATATAATACAGTATACTATAACATAATAGTAATAATAATATGATATTGACATGACGTAAAATAGTGATAGTAATATGTCATAGCACAACATAAGATAATAATAATAATAATAATAATAATAATAATAATAATAATAATAATAATATTATTATCCGAATAAATTTTCGAAATAAATCTAAAAAAAAGCAAAATAAAAGAAAATAGCATCCCAAAAACAAAATGAAACGTTCCCATAGAAAATCATTAACAATTTTTACTGCATCCCATGATCTACGTCTCTACATTGCCGATTTCTGTCTGGCAGCCTCGTTGATTGTTCGCGGAGGGCGCCGAGTAAAATAGAGCAGACGCCGAGAACCGTAAAATAAAAGGAAAACCAGCAGGTGAGATGAAAAGTGGAACACACAGCGTGCTGGTGAATGAGCACGGGCATTTGCTATAAGAAAATTATCTGTAACGCTGTACGGTCACCGACGAAAGTAAACGTCCGCTACTCCGCGCGCACACCGTGCATTATAGATGGCAACCCCCGTATCCGAGCTATCCTCCGTCGCCATTATTATTTGAACGGTAATACACGCCCCTGGAAATAGCGTGCTTAAGCAAAATTATACGAGCTTTGTGTTTCTCGCGGGAAGGCCGCTTGTGTGTCTCAAGGTGATGCGAATTGCTGTTTCGAATTCTTTTGATTCGATAAAGGAGAATCTGGAAGAGGTTAGATTTTCTTCTTTATGCAGCTGATGGTTCGTAGATGACACTTTTTAACTTTGGAAGCAAATGGAAAAGGGTTGGGATATTAATAAGTATTATAAGAACAGGATGAAGACTTGGTATTGTTATAACAATTTTTACTGGTTAAATGACGACAATTTATTCTTTGTATATTACAGAAAATAATCGATTCTTGTTCTTTAAATTCTAAAATATCAACGTCTAAATGATCACTGTAAAATTAATGGCGAGCATTAAAAATAATATTGATCTTGTTACCGGACACATCACAAATAAATAATTACTCTCCCTTGAATAATTTACCATTCGAAATAATTTTTCATGGAATTCGATGAACGTATAAAATTCGTTTACAGTTTTCCATCGTTCCACCTGGCAAAAAGTATACTCAAAAATGAAAAGAAAGCAAAAATCGGAGCTATTGTAAAATCCTCGCGATCCGTGGAAACATTAATTCTAGAAAAGCCGGCCTCTCCGAAATTGATTCGCGGCGCGCGACAATCGAGTCTCCCCCCCCCCCCCCTCCCTCCCTCTAATCCGTCGCCCGAAAGACTTCTAAATAATAGCGGATATTTGAATAATCTGAGGCACGGCGTAGCCAAACGGAATCGTTTTGCTTTAATACAGAGAGGCGGGCAAGGCTGCTGCTCGCTGGCGGCAGCCTTCGATTTTACCTCGGGGACATCGGGAGAGTTTCGCGACAACCTGGTCTCTGCTCTTGTTCCATTTGAAGATAGATTTACACTAGACGGCGAGGTATCTCGTTTCGATTGCGCTGGTTTCAATTTCGCCGTTCCCCTTTTCACCGTTCCGCCACCCCTCCGGCACCCCTTTTCACCCGGTTCCGCTTGTCGTTGCCGGGTTCCGCGGCAAGAACGGAACCCGCGAAGAAAGAGAAAGAAAGTGTTCCGCGATCTTCGAGCATCCTTGACATCTTTAAAAATTAACTTCGTTTAATTCCACCATCCCTCGAGCTACGTTTCCGCTCCATCAAATCCCGCCCCCGTTAACGTTGTACATGGTGATTGACTGATTATTAATAGCGAGGCGTTCGAGCTTCGTCGCATGAAAATTATTCGAGTCCGTTGATTAATATGGGGGATTTTTGAGGGTGGAATAATTAGCGATCATTTGGAGAAATTGTTCCTTGGAGCGAATTTCGTCCCTGGCAATTTTTATTTTGTTAAAGGGAGATTTAATTGTTCAGTGTTACGATTGAGAAGAATTACAAATGAATTGTTCGAGAATTATGTTATACTGTATTAAGTAATATAATATTGTATAAGTTTTATTATAGTGGTTTACGTTATAGTTGTTTCATTATGTACTGTCATTCTGTCTCATACTATATAAATGAGATTAAATGACGTACGTGGAAATTATATTATTTACACAGATAACTTTGATATAAATTTGACAATTATGTTATAATTCTTACATTATAATAATAGCATATAATACCATATATATGTATACTATAGTATAATATAGTATACAATAATACCAAATTAAATATTAAGCAAACATAAATCACCAAACAAAAGTAACCCGTAAAATATTTCCCGGAAGGGTTGAGCGCGAGAGCCAAGGCGACGGAAGGTCCGCGAAATAAAAAGCGACGGTACACGGGCAAGTTTTTCACTATCGCGACAAGGTCTAATAGATCTAACAATTTTGTTAGTCGCACGCCGGAGAACTGTCGTCCCTTGTTTCGCTAATGAAACGCCTCGCGCACGCCCTCCCCCTCGCCATCTCCCCCCTCCTGCGCGAAAACGCGTCCCGGTATTATAGCCGGTGAAAACTTTGCAAACGTTTGGCCGCGCGGGAAACCTTGGCGCGCCGCGGGTCATCCTGGTAATCTTCGAAAACAGAATTTTTTGCGGGCAAGTTCGCGAGCGAAGAGAGGAAAGGAGGAAGAGAGGGAAGGAAGAGGAAGGGTACACAATTTTAACGCGGGGGCGAAGGTTAACCCTCTTGCTACCGGCCGAAGGAGCGAAATGTTTAAAACTCGTTCGACGAAGTTTGAGAAAGGTTCGAAAAGAAGTTGCAAGAATTTTGAGAAGCCTGATAAATGACAAATATCAAAAAGGGAGAAGAAATTAAATTGTTGTTTAATAAAAATATTAAGAAAACTATCTCTTAGTGCCCAGCACTAATATTCTTTATGACACGGACGGGCCTAGCCGGCTATTTTTGAGGTTAGGAATTTTGGCTAACATCTGCCATGCGAATTAGATTTAAATTACTTATCTTGCCGAGAGAACGTATATTTTGCCGCTTATATTTCGCCACTAAATTCCGGTCCTCCGTTTAATACAGTCCACACGTATAACGTCACGATTCGTCGCTATTACTGACGACGCCGTGATGCCCCAGCCACTGTCTTTTCAACGATAGCCAACAACGATGTATCGTTGTTCGGTACCGAGAAGGTTAAGGTCTGCCCCGGCGAGGACGCGGTGAAATAATGGCGGGAGCCCGAGGATCACCGTAATAGGTGGTCCGTTGTCCTGGTTTCCGGACTCGTTTTGGAAATTTCGCCGGGATCTAGTTATTACCAAGGGGGTGGGGGTGGGCGTAGGGGACGCAGCTGCGGACGTGTGCCGTCCTCGAAACTTACGACTTACTAACAATTTTTAATCTTACGACCCGCCCGCTTCCTACGCTGACGACGGCCATTATTGTTTCTATTCGCTTCGCCGCCGCAGCTCGCCGCAGCTCGCCCGTTGTTATTTATTCCGTTTGCACTTTGTCCGCGTCTATCCTTCCGCGCGACCATTGTACGCGGTAGCCTTTGTTCGCGACGCTAATTTGCCCGTTCCTGCGCGGTAACGCGTCGATATTGTTACTCTTTTTGTCTTTTTTTTCTACTGGGTAATTGTTACTGATTCGTTTAATTGCCATCTCCGTTTTCTGTCTTTTAAAATGCCAAGCTAGTATACTTTAGATATGAACTGGTTAATTGTTATAAAGCGATTGAATTTTCGCTTTTATATATATTCGGCGGGTAAGATATATTTGTGATATAAATTGTTTTATTGTTAAAAATTGATTGACTGATTTTTAAGGAAAGGATGTACTACATGTTTCGAGGAAATATTACCCTTTCTAGAACTACTTATTATTGGTGGTAAAATGATTTATATAGAAAATTTGTAGCAACTTAGAGAACGGTACTTATATTTACAGTAAGAGGGTTCAAAATTTAAAGAATTTTTAATTTTTAAATTAAAAATTATACATAGACATAATACAGACATAGTATAGACATAGCTCTATATAGTATAGACATAGCTATACATAGTATACACATAATATACACATCAGTATATATCAACTATATCTCCACGTTTAAACCGCGGAGCACACGGCCGCCCCGAGACATTAACATTGAGAACTATCACGAGCCCTCGTTTCGTTCAGCTCGAATCAAATGCCAGATTAAAGCGTCGCTAAACAAATCCAGTTTGCAAATAGTCCTCGAACACAATGAAATGTCAGATACCGCGCGATCCAGTCCACTCCGTCGAAGTAGTAGTAAAGGTCAACGTCCGCTTCACCGACTGAGTCAAGATCGCTCGATCCTCTCGCGGCTGTTGCTCCTACGATCCGCCAACGTCGAAAACCCATTGGCGCCGCCAATTTCGTAAAAGCCCCCGTCATCGGAGCCAGGGGTGAAGAAGCGTCGATTATAACGCACCCTGGAAAAACAGCACTCTTTGTACCTGCTGGACCGCCAGGATACCGTCAGGATACCGCCAGCTTTGGCGCCTCATCGTCGCGCCGAACCTGAGGACCTAGCGCGACCCTTTTTCCTACGACCACCGTCAAGACGACATTCCAAGCCGCGCCATATTGTCGCGGCACTGAAAACTCTTCAGCCCTTTCCGGCCCAAGCAAGACTCCGAGCTCGGACCCAGATCACCCGATTAACCCTGCGCTTAGGCCCACTTTGGGAACCATACCAAAAGACACGAAAGCTGAGGGGTATAAATACCACCCTCGAAATCCGAATAAAGTCAGTCTTCTTCCAAACCTTCCGGTGTTTCTTACTCTGCGCCTAACCTCGTACGAATATCCTACGAAATTCTGTCCAAGGATAGCTAATCCACGGAGGCGATACCCTGGCTTGGTATTATTGCGTACGAGGAATATTTTCGCCGTCACCATCCAGTCCCGTGACACGATCCAGCTTCCATCGGTCCATCGGCTCAATGAAGCCGAGGCTTCCATCGCGAGATGGGCATTATCTCGTTCCCCACGCGCGCTCGAATTATCGTATTCCGGCGCGCGAACAGTTGACCTATCGTCGATCAACAATTAGCCGTCGACGACGGTGCTGGCGGAATCGATTCCGCGAAAGAGCGAGAGAAAGAGAGAGAGAGATGGAGCGGAAGAACGCGCGGCTCAATAAAAAATTCAACGGGCTCTTCAGAAAGAGAGGGAGAGGGAGGGAGAGGGGGGTCTCGAGACGATCCTCGAACCCAAGGAGAAGCGGAGATATTAAGCCGCGGAGGATTTCGAGCGTCTTCGAGATCAAATTGAAGGTTGCAACCTTCTTCAAGCGGCACGTGTTCGACGACATCGTCTCGGTTTGCAAGACGCCCGGCCCGTCTTCTACCCCGGCCCGTTATTCGAATACTCCGGTGAAATATTAGCTACTTATTCCGTGACGGGAGCAAGGGCAAAAGCTTCCGACTTTTCCATCAGCTGCCCCGTCCTCCTCCTCCACCACCTCCGCCTCTTTTCACCCTTCCTTTTCAACGGTTCGCGCTTCCGTCGTCGCCTGCCTGCCCGCAACCCCCGCGTTCCACAATTTTGCGTGAAAGTGCAATCGCTCACCGATATCGGTCCCCTGGAATCCCGAGGGATGCTGGTTTCAGGGTCAAGGCCGCCGCGCCGTTAATCGTCCTCCTTTGAAACCGGTCGACACCTCGCGCCGCCGTTCTTATTAACTGTCCGATAATTCGATTTGTCCACGGCCGTTCCCGACTGGCTGGGAACACGTTCTTCGACCTGTTTTAAAAGCGCTATAGTTTGTTGAGTAAAGCGTCATGTTTGTTGTAATGGAACCGAGGAATGTGTTCGTTATAGGCGATGGTATGAGTGATGGAAGTATGAAAGGGTTGCAATGGCGAGGTTTTATTTTTGTTGGATTTTGTGTTGGTAAATGGGGTAGTTATTTGGGGGTTTTACTTTTTTATTATTGCTTGGCGAATTGTTTAGATTAAGTCGCTGTGATGTGATACTGTCCTGAAGTCTACAACCCCCAAAAGAAATAATTGAAGATAGGGGTTGTCACAGAATCGTTCTGACGACGGACTATAAGAAAAGTGTCAAAATAAATAAAAAGGTCAGATTATGTTAGGTCATGTCAGATTCTTACAAAGGTAATTTTTATATTTAAGACAATAAATATTATTAACTAAAGTATTATAATATTAAGTAAATAAATAACGTTATTTTAGACGTAAATCAAACACAAATCTATAAGGAAACTGGCTAAATAAAAGTGGATAAATAAAAAAAGCAGGGAGAACAATGCCGAATACGAAGGCGGCATTCCGCCCCATAGAGGGAAGCCCGATGGGGCGCAATTATTTACACGCGTCGCGCACACATAAGCGGTTTCCATTGTCCTCGGGCGACACGTACGCGTGGCCCAATCTTGACATTCTAAACACCTAATCCATCCTTCTGCGGCTTCGCCGAACAAACGCCCGCAGAAAATACATTCTGTCGCCGTTGCCTTCCTTTCAAGGATCTTCGTTCCTTTTATCACGAAGGACGGAGTTGTCTTTTGTCTCGTCGCGCCTCGCCGCACGGTCCATTCTACGAGGAACAACCTCGTGACAACGGGTTAATTGTTTTCGCATTGCGACTGTCTTACACCTGTTGATGCTCATTTTTCGAATAAGATTACGGTGGGATGTACAGGTGACATAAATCTGTGGAATTCATGGTGTGGTTAGTTAATAGGAGTATTTATTAATATTGTCGTAAATTGTAGGAGATTAATATGGCAAACTGCTAAATTGGCAGAGATTAATAATTAAATTCTTGTTATTAATCTTGTTATTAATATTTAAATTCCTCCTATAAGATGTGTCAGGTTGTGTCATTTTAAATTCTTACTGAAATAAAATCTCATTCGACTGAATTTGTATTCGATGGAATGTGTATTCGAATAAAATCTCATTCGAAAGAATTCTTACTGTCAGAAAATTTCACTCAAACGAATCCGTATTCAAACCACTCCTTACTCAACCAAAACGCTGTTCATTTCACGACCGCATTTCCACCGACAATTGCGTCAACGTCGAAACAGAGCCAGCCGTATTTACAACCCCGTACCGTTCTTTAACGTCCAGTCAAAAAGTTCTCGAACGCTTAAACGTTCTCCAGACGTCGTTCTCGATCGTATCGATCGCGATAAATCACATTCGCATCCAATCTCTGCGCAATTACTAGCCGCGCGCCGTGATATCCGCGCGCGTTGAATGTCGCCTAGGCGATATCCGTGGTTCCCCCCTCTTGCACCTCGGCGGATGATTTACGAGCGGAGGAACGACGATCCCGACGGCGAGTGCCGACTTTTTCCGCATAACTTTCCAACCCCATCCCCCCGGCACCGACGCTCCGAAACTTTTTGGCCGTGGCGCGCGCGCGATCCAAGGGCCGGGCCAGAAAAACTTCGGACTTGCTCGAAATGATGGAAGCCAAGCGATCGTGTAAGAGCGTCTTCCCCGCTTGTCCGAGGCTAAATTAACTCTTGAAACTTGTCACTTACGTGTAAGAGTTATTGCAGGGGAATTGCTGCAATTCTTGGTCGATTGAGGACGATTAGAAAGTTTCCTTGTTTCGCAGTCGCTATTAATTGTTTAGCCAATTGTGGTTGCTAAAAGTTGATAAATATATTATGAAAAATATAAATAATTCATAGATATATTTATGAATATTTAGAAATTAAATCTAAACTATGAACTCCAAAAAACAAATTTGAATTTTTATAATATATCCACCTTCCTAAATTACTGTTATATCTAGCTACTAAATTATCATAAGCCATCTAGCTTCATAAACATAATTGAAAAAGAAGAAAAGAAACGTTCTAATATAACGCGAATATTTTATACCTCTTATATTAAATTAATACAACACTATATTAACATAATATTCAATTATAAGAACTTTGTTATTTTACCTCAAAGCTCGTAGAATCGTTATGCTAACAATGCCCTTAAAAAAACGATTCCCTTTGCGAGGGCGAACGTAATGGAAAAATTACGTTTCCCAGTTAATAACAAACATCCAGCGATAGGAAGAAAACTCGGCCAAATGGAAATTCGGGATGTTTATGAAAATGACCGCGGTCTAATAGAGGATCCGGCGGCACATGTGTTTTACACGGTGTAGTCGCGCAGCGTCCCGCGCGGTTCCTCGGCACAGAGTCGAGCGAGCGCGCGCCCACGTCCCTGACATCCTCCGACACGGTTGGCCCCCGACGTGTGGGCGGAACAATTACAACCTAACCTATTTACCGATGATTTATTCGGCCTCTTATGAGGGCCTTCCGAAGAATTAGCACACATCGCGCACACAACGACAACCCCCGTAACACTACTTTCGTTGCGCGCGACACCTCCACCCTTCGCCTGCGCCTCTCTTCCGCTGCACCACCCTGCCCCCCTCCCTTCGCCGACCCTTTCTTCTTCGGCCGAGTTCTTCCGCGATACTTATCGCCGCGCCACGGTCGATGGGAAATCGCATTCAATGGCACGACCGAATTTCGTTTAATTTGCATGGTCTTTTAGCTTTTTGCTCGGCTTTCATGCTTTCTAAATTGTTTATTAAGTTGCAGTGGAATTTATTAGTTTTTAGTGATTGGAATTTTGTTGTGGTTCTGTCGTAATTTTGATGCGTATTCTTTATTATTATTTTACTATTTTTTGGTATATTAATTTTGTAGTAATTGGATGATAGTTTTGTATAATAATTCTAGGATCATTGCATGATAGTTCAAAATTAAAAAATTATTTTAAATCTATTCATTAATTTCAACCTAAACAAGAAGTAATAATATAACCACAACTGCAATTTTCTATTAATTATAGCTTGACTATCATGCCACCACTCAATAGAAAATAATAATTATTATTTAAAATACTGATGTACATAAATATACTCTTATCTAAAAATCTGAAAACAATTCCACTCACCAAATCGCAATTAAACTCTAATAACTCCAGAAATAAAGCTTTGTCTTTAAGTTCACCAAATGTTGACCCTAACTCCCGAATTTAGGTCTTTCGCGTACACCGCGTGGGCAGAGACTAAACTTAGCCCGCCTGTTTATTGTTTTCTCTCGATGAGTCACGTTTTTTCAGCTCCCCGCGTTGTGTAAGTTTTCCGCGCTGAAAAAGCGACGAAAGTATCGCGGCTCTCGCACTATGCTGGATTATTACGTCCATAAATCGAGGCCCTGTCGAACGTCTCCAACTATGAATAAGTCCCGCGGAACGTTTAAGAAAATGTACGCCGCTTCTGCGAGCACATTTTTATCGAGCACGGGTACAATTTTTCACTCGGCGACGCCTCGAATCGTTCATTACACGCGCGACTTTATAAACGATTGAAAGGAGGTATCGTTATAGTAATAAATTGTTGCCCTCCCCGAAGGTGGAGGAGATAGGGGGGGAGAGATAGGCGAGGATAAATCAACGTCAGAACTTACAAAACCCCGTGCTAACACGTTCATTGTCCCGTAATCTATACGTCAGGAGGGTATTGATACAGGCGGCCGTAAATCACGCGATAACCAATGGAACAAACATCGCGTTTGCGTGATTAAAAAAATCTTTGCAATATTTTCTGTTTGTTGGATGGCTTGAGTATGACAAGTATGAATGTTTAACGCTCTTTTCAGTGTGAAAAACATGTTGGATTCTTGTCAGTAGTATTGACGATAATAACCGTGACAGTATAACAATATTGATGATAATAATATTGACAATAATAATCGAGGCAATATTACTATATTGACAATCTAATAATCGTGATAATATTGCTATATTGACAATCTAATAATCGTGATAATATAATAATATTGACAGTAATATTGACAATGTAATAATATTGACAATAATAATAATTATGGCGCACGATTGGCACAATTGCTCTAATTTATTTATAGTGATTAGTCATTTTTATCGGGCATTAAAAATTTCAAATTAATATATAAATAAATCAAAAGTTAATCAATTTTAATTTCTGCACAGTCAGTCAGATGAGAATTTCATCCACAAAAATGTTCATCGATGAAAACTCCGATTTCGAAGATCTTGTTCACCTGACGACCTAAATCGGAACGAAACGCGGAAGTCGACCAATAAAATCGGAATCTCTGAAGCACACTGAACACCTGGAACATGAAGAACAACGTGTCCGCCACATCAGAAAGATTGGATGATCCGGATACCGACAGAAACGCTGTGTCCCGATGTTTCGGACAATTCGATCGCGCGGAATGCCTCTCATCAACACGTCCCTTGGCCTTGATGCGGGGGGGGAAAGGTCACCGCCGCGCGGTGTCAGATCGCGCAATTCCCGACGGTCGCGCCTGGGCACCTCTGGAATCTCCCGGCCCGCCGATCAAATCAGCGTGGGTGTTTTAATTACGATCAAATGAATCGTACGAGGAGATTCCTGGTTTCCCCGGGGCTGTCGCCGGTACATCGCCGATCAACTTGAATCGCCGGACCTTGAATCTATTGCAACGCGCCGATCGGCGTTATAGGGCTCAGGGTCTGACAGAAACCTTGGCGGGTTCGCGAAGATTCACTGTATTTCGGACTTCTGGATGAAAATGGAAAATAAAAGTTGCTTGATGAAAGATGAAAAAAGTCGGAGCAAGATGGGAAAAATTGTTTGGTTAGGTGGAAAAAGGCTGAGACAAATAATAAAGTTAAAGCTAGGTGAAATAGTCGGAGCTTGGATCCTTAGTTCTTACGTTGGAACAGTACTATCCTTGCTATACTGAGTTCGATAAGTATAAATTTCTAACCAGATCATTAATTAAAGGTTTTCGTTGAAAATTATGGTTTAAATTTTATTTATAAAAATCGTGTAATAGATAGAGTACCAAATAGAAGTATCTTCTATTTTTCAACAAATATCTTGTAATTTTGGAATTAAAATAGTCTCCAGACCAAAGAGTTAAATTTTATTCAAATTTTTAATTTTTAATTTAATTTAATTTTATATTCGGCAGGTTCGCTACAGCAGCCGTCGTCGGTTCGTCTTCTTCCGTCTTTCGAACTATTAAAAAGAGCTGTTACACGATGTAAAAATTTTATTAGTTCCGATCGAGCGATCTGCAACTCTGGCTAATAAAAATCGCTGCCAAAACTGATCGAGAATTGCTGAGCTTGTGCGATCCGGAAATGAACCGAGGATGAAAGAAGTCCGGGCGGAGACGCCATGTTGTCGGAATTTGCTTTTATTAACGATTTTATTAACACAGCTACGGCTCGCCGGACCTCCCGGCCCGCGGTATAAATTATACAATGTTACATACATATGTTACACTTTCTTACAGTGATTTTTAAATATATATATATATATTTATATATTTATATATTTATACTTATAATTAACGATCTCGCAGGTCGTAGCAGGGGACGATACAAAATTCGTGTATTCACAAGGCTCGGGTGGTGTTCGTCGAAACATCGGGATGCTGATCTTCGCGGACGAACTTGGAGAGCATAGTTAAATATAAAGTGACTAAAGTTAATAATTTTATTATCTCGAGTATCAAGAAAAATTGTACGCAAGTAAATTAAAAAGAATACCTAGGCTTCTATATTAAGTTTATTTAAACTATATTTATCATTATTATTATTTATCTATTTATTTAGTTATTTTTATATTTGCAAAGTTGGTTTTCCTTTTATTTTTTGGGTTCTGGATAATTTTAATATATATATTTGTATCGTAAAAAAGAGACAATGGTGGGTGTTGGTTCGTAAACTGTAAAAGTTCGTCGGCGAGATCGATCCCGTAGATCCGATAAATCTCTCGATCGAAGTACCTACGCAATTATTAAAAATAGTAGGGACTATATACGACAATGTTACAATACACACTATTCACACAACTTCGACGCAGAATGTACACCGTACTGTACACGAAACATTTACATATCCTGCGAACCATCGTTCGCAGCGTTGATAAAAAAGGACGGATAGTAACAATAATAATAACATTAATAGTAATAGTAATAATAATATTAATAACACTAATAGTAATAGTAATATTAATATTAATAATAATATTGGTATCAATACTAAATATTAATATTAATATTGGTATCAATAATAAATATTAATATTAATGATATTATTGATAACAATAATAAATATTAATATTAATACTGATAATATTATAGTAAAGGTCCTCGAGGCGTAGACACAGATCCTCACGCGTATTTACAAGAACAATGAGCGACTTTCGAATTAATGATTACATACTTTGGTAACGGTGATGACACATTTTCCGTAAGAAATTATTTGCGCGCTCCTAGGTCGACGCTTCGTTTCCCATATGCGACGCCCTGACTCGGCGTGGCGACCCAACAAAATCGCAGAAACCCATAAAAATCGTGGCGATCCTTAAAAATCGCGGCGGTCCTTAAAAATCGAGGCGACCCTTAAAAATCGAGGCGACCCATAAAAATCGTGGCGACCCATAAAAATCGCAAAAACCTTTAAAAATCGTGGCGATCCAAAAAAAATCGCAGAAACCCATAAAAATCGTGGCGACTCAAAAAAATTGTAGCAACCCATAAAAATCGTGGCGATCCAAAAAAATCATAGCGTCCCATAAAAATCGAGGCTGGACGACGGAAATCTTCAAACCCCATAGAACACATAGGATATTCGTCCGCCGCGAGTTTTAAAGAATCCTTCGAGCACGGAATCCCCCATGCGTCGTGCAGCTGCGATAAGCCACACTCGCAACGCGAATGATCGTCGAAAATGATTGCTCGTCACGCTGGAACCATCGTGCGAAACGCGAGCAGATTATGGTGAATTGAGCTCGAATCGTCTCGCACTATGGACGATAAGAATCACTCATGGCCAGGAAGACTATATACCTCGCTTCCTTTCGGAGAAACTCTACCTCCCCTTTATACGAATAGTTGTCCTTAGTATAGCATGTGGCTGCTCCTCGATGCACCTGTAACAATGTTGATAATCGAAAGATAGATATTATGTGAGATTAAAGTGTATTAAATATGTGTCATCGAATCCCAAAAATTGCGAAAAAGTTCAAATATCAAAGGCTCCTCGAAATTTGATGTCCCAAAGCGACACCGTCCACCCCCATCGAATTTTTTCCCATTCTCCCACCTAGTCACCACCAGGAATCCCCCGACATACCTAAATTCATTCATGGCACTCACCGTGGATGCTCGACGTGTTCTGCAACGAGCTCGACAGGGTGATCTCGGTCCCGGGATGTTCGTGTATCACCGTCTCGGTGATATTGTTCTCCGCTTCGGAATGGGCGCGACGGTGCTCGCGCGTGTGCCCCTCGTTCTTCCGTCGCCTCTCCGTGCCCACGCAGCAACGTTGCTCCCTCTGCAACGTCATCTCGTGGGAATAGACCGACTCGCCGTTCGAGAGCGAGTTGAAACGCTGCCGTCGCCTTGTGTTTGCCTGATTCGCTCGTCTGCCGACGATGCTGGCCGTGTCGTGGCTGCCGCGCGACATGTCGTTCACCCTTTCGCGGCGCTGCAGCGACTTCAGTGAGTCCTCGTAACCGCTGTCGAGGGGGAGGGAAACAACGACGAATTAGGTCGGCGGGGACCGTGCCCAGGTGGTAATTAACACACGCCTGTTAGCGGCGTCCGTGCGCGGAGAAAAGATCGAATAAAGACCGCGGATTTAATTCTCTAGATTTGTTAGAATATTGTATAATAATATATGTTGGAATATATATGAATGATATTTAGAGAATTTATACGATATAGTATAGTATAGATTTTGACGATATATTTTTAATATTTCATAAGAGGATACGAAGTGTTTAATAAGGTAAATGCAATTTTAACTCGACACGTGTCTAATGCACCCCCAAGGTTCTTCTATTCATATTATATTAATTCCATTAATCATATTAACTATATTACACTATTATAATACTCTAATTAGAGTAAAAAGATACAAGAAATATATACGTATAAATATTCATATATTATTATCATCAAATATCATTTTTCAATGGAGGTCCAAGAACATCAAAGTACAAAAGACTTTCACTACCCCTGTCTACTATCGCGTTAAATTGCCATAACTTCGCGAGATAAAATCGCAGCGACTCGATTCCGCCCTCAAATTGAACAGAAAAGATCAATCTATAAAACCTAGTAAACTACATGCCCGATAAAAAATTCTCTTGAACAACAATACACTATTCTCGGTCAAGAATATCATCGGCAAAAATGACTCTGATAATTCAGCGCGATAAAATATTATTTCCAGACCTAAAGAAGGCATCCTTTTCATCTTATCCTAGCTCAAATATCGAAGACGATATGTTCGAAAGAACCCTGAGGTAGCATCGCAGGACGCTGGGATCAGGCTGGTTAAAATTCGTCGCCGCAGCCGGCGCGCGATCCGTCGCGTTCGACTCCCGTCCGGCGGTGAGAACGGGCCCGATCGATCCCCGTACCCCCCCTCCCGCCCTCTCCGTCCGAAAGCTCTCTTTTCAATTTAGATAGCACGAATAGCTCCGTAAGTAATTCGACTTACTTGCTGCTCTCGCCGCTGGAGGGGCTCGACGAGTGACTGCAGTGGCAGGAGGCGCGCGCCACGATCCCAGAATCCTGACCGCTGGAATGCAAGGACGTCGCGGATGCCTCGAGGCCTTTCGGGGTCCCTGTCGTCCTCCCGGCGTGCTTACTACTACCGCCGATCCTGCAACCAGCCCCGGCACTACCGTCGACATTCGCGAAAAATATATAAATAATTCCCTCCGATAAACAGTGTTCCATGCATCGCGGGCCTCCGCGAGACAAAGGGAACGATTTTGTAATGGATAAGGGTGGTTTTATATAATCAAGAACATTAGACGAGTATGAAAGGCAACATGAAGAATCGAGAGTGTGAGTCGTGATGTATAGAATGAATGAGACAGATGGTTGCAGAATGTTAGTTGTTTTGTATAACATCGGATATATTAGGTCTATCGGAAAGTTCTGTCCGCTGATGTCATTCCTTTCGCAACGTATACTTCTCAAAAATGATGTTCATAAATCACCGCCATATATGCAATCGTAACTTATGCGCTGTTGACAACGTGGTGGTGATCTATGAACATCATTTTTGAGAAGTACATGTTGCGAAATTTCTAATTCAAATTTACATTTAATTTATTAATTATAATTTTTGCTCTTTTTATAATAAACTTTTCCAGTACCATTATTTATCTAAAAAATATTTGAAAAACAAATTTAACAATTCTAAATCTATAATCAAAATTTTATTCAAGATGAGTTAAAATATATTTATTTTGCAAAATGAATTCATTCGATGCAAAACTCTTCTTCCAATTCGCGTTTTTCTTCATAGCCGCAGATTTAATTCCTCGACTACCACGGCGCCGTAGTTTGCGTTTCCTGATATCGGCCGGCTTAAAAGATCGGCAAGAATCCGCGGTCCTTGTCGTCGAAGAGCGCAACCGGCCGCCTTGCGACGCGAAGGGAGGGAGGTCGGCCTGGCCCCCGATTCACCACCCACGGAATTTATCGGCTTCTCCGGCCGCGCCGCCATTAATTGCAGAAACGCCGTACGCTGATTCTACTCGGAAATGGAATCCGAAAAACCGCGCTCGAATTCTTTTAGACCGAACCGCTTTATCGAGAACAACGGGGATTTTAGTCGCCCCATCGACGAGGGGATGAAAGTGAATAATAGCTGTGGACGTCTTTTGAGACGGAATAAATAGCTGGTTTGAAAATCGAAGGCTTTGAAAATCAAAGTTTTTTCTGTGATGGTGGGAGAGTTTAGTAGATATATTAAAGAAGGATTTTTGTGAATATTGTTATTGGGTGCTGTGATAAAGTATAATTAATATGTCAAGATTTATGAGTTCTTAATTTGAGCAATCAGTGAAAATTAGAACAGGTGATATTTTAGGCGTTGATGATATGTTCATAAAATTATTTAATGAGAATTTACTTGACAAATTGAAAAATAATTTTTGCGAATATTGTCTTGCAAAATAAAATTAAAATGTCGCGTTTTGCAATTTTTTAATTTGAGCACTTACTATATCTAGAAAATGAGAATAGTTGATAATTCAGGACTCGATGATATGTTTGCAAAGTTATATTAAAGAAAGTTTACTAGATTATACAACAATTTTTGGAAATACTATAATTGAACATACTGATCAAATAAAATCTCATTAAAAATTCAAAAATTCAGTGAAAATTAATACAATTAATGTTTTAGACTTCAATAACATATTTTTAAAATTGTGTCAAATCATTTTACTAGTTACATTAAACAACGATTTCTGCAAACGTTCCAAATAAATTACAAACCGAATGCAGCGACTTTTTAGGACTCGCGCACCGAATTTCGACTTTCGCGCGGCGGATCGAAGACCGCGGGGTGCGCGCGCGGTGGGGCACGGAGGCGTGGCCGCAAGGTCTGAACAGGTCATCGAGAAACCCGATTCCGGTGCTCTGCACCCAAATGGTTAATAGGTCTGACAATGAGGTGGCTGCGGTGCGCGCGCGCGCGCTCCGCGAGTCCCTAACAAAACAGTGTAGCGTCAATTAATGGACTTACGCGTGGAAGCGAACACAGTTGGCTCCGTGCTCGCAGATGCTCTGCCGCCTCGGCATGTCGGCGCAGAACGGTTCTGGGTCGTAATGAAGGCCGTCGACGAAGGTCGAGAAGAGCGGCGGCTTCTGCAGCGTCGCGGTCGGATCTGCCAATGCGAATCCAATCGGGCTGGTCGTCGAGAACATTGCTTTCTGCCGACGCTTCCGACTGTAAGGCGAAATGCGGGATACTATTATAAGGGACGTTTATGACGTTTGTGATGGACGTCTCCGTGACAGGTAAAAATGCTAAATGAATCGCCGGTCGACGCCATGTTTTTCATGGGATTTGGTGATAGCAATTTTCGCAGGGAATTTTCGCGAGGAAAAATTCGCGAACGAGACTGTTTTCTGTAGCGTTTTTCAACGAAATGGAGGGCACTTTTGTCCGAATTTTTACCTCTTAGCTGCGGATGACGCTTATAGGCGTCATAAAATATTTCTACTGTGATTCAGGTTTAAATGATAATGAAATATAAAAATTTAATTAAGAAAAAACCTCGCATTAACTAAAAATTGTGACATTATTAAAAAATAATTATTTTCTACCCCTACTCGACCGCGAAGTATTAAAAAGACTAGCTTTAAAAAATATTCAAACATAATTATTACATCGAACATTTTCTAAAAATTCGAATCATTTATCAAGAACATTTCCGAAGAATTAAATCAATAAAATGACAGTAATCTCTATTAAGAAATTATAGCAATTTCTAAGAGGGGATTTAGCGAGAGATGGACGTATTATCCGGAGCTGTTAATTGTGCAAATAACGCATTAAAAGGTAAAACATGTTGCTATTAGGGGATCCCGCTAAATTGACTGGGGAATTAGCGGAGCAAAATGGTTAAGCGTTGAAAGATGAGACGTAACCCGAATCGTGGAAACGTCGTGGATCTCGTACCGTTTATTTCGACGGACACAAGTGACACAAAGAGCGCTGACGAGGGCGCCCACAAAGACGACACAGCCGAGCACCACGACGCCCACTTCTAGGGTGGACAGTAAGTAGCGTTGATTACTACGCCGCGGTGAACTTCCGGCGATGTCGAGGATATCGTATTCCTCCAGCTCCCGCTTGATGTCCGACTTCTTCTTGTGGAACACGCTGAAAGCACGGCAAATCGTCCGTATGAAATATATTTATTATACACTAAATCCACCGGGATATAAATTTATGGTAAAATCATTTTACGGTAAAATAATTTCACAGAAAAGTAATTTCACAGTAAAATAAATTTACGGTGAAATAAATTAACAGTGCAATATTACCATGCGATAGATTTAAAGTAAAATAATTGTACAGTAAAAAAAAATTTACTTCAAAATCAATCGATCATAAAATAAATTTACTTGAAAATAAATTAATAACAAAGGTATTTTCAAACATTATTTAACTTTTCTCACAGAAATATTGCACTAATGAAAAATGCAACTAAATATTATAATTTAACAAACTCAAAAATTCAACAAAAATATTACATTAATCTAAAGAAAAGAATTATGCTATTATAATAAATATCTAGCGATAAAATTAACGTGCGAAGAATATTGCAAGAAAACAAGAGCATAATTTTATACAAATACTACTTACTTATGCAACGTGTCCATGTCTATCATGACGTTCAAGTGAGGATCGATGGCATAGAGGTAAATGTCCGTGCTAAAAACAAAGAACATGCACGTTACTTTAAAACGATGTTTCGTGGCCTATCGTGAATGAAAGCCACTTACGACGTCGTATCGATCAAGTTCTTCTCGATGTGTGGCTCCAACTTTCTGACACGAACATCCAGACCCGTCACGTTTTGCAGTACTCTAAACAAAAAAATTGACAAAACTGCTGGTTAATTTAGATCTTCCGCCGCGTTTAGTATAACGGAATAATAAGTAAAATATAATAGAGTAATAAGGGATAATAATGATAAACATTGAAATGATAAAAATAATAGTACAAAATAGAAAATAGTAAGGAACAATAATAAAAGATAGTAAAATGATAGAAATAATAATAAAAAGTAAGAAAACAATGTAAAATGGTAAGAAATAATATTAAAAATAATAAAGTAATATAAAATATCAAGAAATAATAATAAAACAGTATAAAATAACAAAAACAATAATATTACTAAAAAGCAATAAAAGACTAAGAAAAATCGTAAGTTAGGAAAAGTGAAGCCAGTACAATGGCTGCATCGCGAGAAGTGAAAAGACGTTCCCCAATTTTAACAACCGGACATAACGAACCGAGTTTAACGATATCCGCAGACCACGTTAAGCCGGAATCTCCCGGCAGCGTCATTATACTCACGCAGTGATGTTCTCGAGTTGCGGTTCCAAGTCCATCGGTCTACGTCCGACGACCATCACGACCTGTTTCTGGTCGTCCAGCACGTACACCTACGGAGGCAAACAAACGCGTTGGATAATAATAAAGGCCGTTCTTGGCACTCAGTTCTTCTTAATATTTTTAATAATAGGACTAGACAATTGTTCATTTTTAAGCTTTAATCACGGAAGAATTAAATTTGATATCAATTTAAAAGAGATGAATAATTTTAACCCTTTGCACTCGAACGGTGACTCTCAGGCACCACTGATATTGTTCTTTTACCTTTTAAAATAATTTTTATAGCCACAATGTTTAATTTTAGAAAAATGTTAAATATGGCACTGTTGGTACGAATCACGAGAATTAATTTGGTATATAAAAAATACGCTTCGTCGCTTAAAATGAAAATGTTATAAGACAGAAGAATTATTTCAAATTTAGAGCTAAAATGGCTTCGAGTGCAAAGGGTTAATATTTAGTAGATTTTGCACGAAAGCACGTGGACGTCGTTATATATCCGGCGCTCGTCCATACCGGTCGTTCCATGGACGCCGGATATATCCGGCGCTCGTACCGGAAGGGTTAATAGGCTACCTAGGTCGGTAAGGGGTTAAGATAGCCGGGCGAAACACCGCATTGGTGCTTCGGACAACTTACGAAGACATTGGCGATGCTGCTGCGACCGTTCTCGGCGCCCCGTCTGTCGGTGGCCTTGACGTCGAAGCCGAACACGCGTCCAGCGTCGCGGCCAAAACTCGCCACGGACCGTACTTGACCGCTGAGTGGGTCAATGGCGAACCGCGGGGCGTCCTCCCGGCCAAGAATCTGGTAACGGATCTCCGCGTTCGCGCCCTCGTCCGGATCCTCCGCCTGCGGATTCATTAAATCCCTTTTATTCCGTGCCGTTCCACCGATTTCTCACCCTCGAGAAGTTTGAAACAATTAAAAAACAATTTTTACTGTAACAGGATTTTTTATTTAATTTTGCTATGGCGTTGTTTATGGGGAATATTGGCATATTCGACGCGTGGTTATTTCAACTGCAGTGATTTGTGTTTAAGGGTTGAAAAGAGCTCTAATAGTCGATGATAAAATTTGTATTTCTTTTTTTAATTAGGGGATGTAGAGTATTGGATTTTTGTTCTAAAAATGTGTTTTTAATCGGCTAAGGGCATAGCCGATTAGGATGGTCAAAACTGCCCTTAGTGCCCTCGACGATGCCTTCGAGGACCTAATTAATTCGCGCGCGTTTCGGACGCCGCACTGCCGGCGAGCTCGCAGCTTCGCGAAAAGCCTGAATTATGGGCCGGCCGACCGGCGAACACGGCGACGAAGGCTCGCTTCAAAGCGGAGTCCCTCCACTATTCGGCAACTACTGCTATTAGTAATAACACAGAGTGCTCCTGGATGTTCGAGGACCTGCGCCGCCGCCGCCGCACGGTAATATCAATTTGCTCGGCGTGTGTACAAACGCGAGCGCGAGTTTACCCCCCGTTGCCGCGCGCGTCGGATGCGGATAAATCATCCTTCCTCTTCGATTCGTTCGACTATTGTAAAGTCTGCTGGGAAGAACGGACCTTGGATTTATGTCGCGTCGCTTTGGAAAACGCGAGTTCGGCGCGACTGTTAATTTAAACGTTGGCTGGGTTGTTAAGGTTATGTAGGGAATCGGTTTTTGAGAGGTTAGAGAATTTTTGGTTAGTTGGTTTTTATATTGTTGAAACGCGATGTTTGTTTATTTTAACATACCGAAAATTGGCCGTTAAAATCCTTACGTAGTTAAAGCGATTTAATTTGTCAAAGCGAAATTAGAAAGATAATATTTATTAACACAGCAAATTTTTCATTAGAATTATACTGAGTTAATCATTCAATTGGAACTATTATTAATTATAGGAAAGTATTAAGTCTTCGTTAAGTAATATAATTCGACTCGGTAAAAACAATAGCGATCAGGAAAGAAATAAATGATCGCTTGCCTTCGCAATAAACAATATTAACAAGTGATTAAATCATGTTATAATTGTTTATAACGTCTCTCAGAGTCACTCTTTTTGACACGTTGCCTCGAGAAATAAATCGCAGAGATCGAGGATAAAAATGAAAGAGTGAAAGGGTTAAGGCACCGCGGCGACAGAGACGACAATTCGCGTTCGAATATATCAAGACAATTAAAGCAATTTTTCAAATTTACGTCGACGGAGGACGCGAGCTTTCACGGCCGGGTGTAATTAAAAAAGAGAAAAGTAAAAGCGACGACGTCGATCGATATTTCCCTTAAGGGTGCTACGCGGTCCGCGGCAAAGTAAAAAACCCGTCCGAATGAATCACACGTTAATTCGTCCGAGCATGTTTCCATTATACTTTCAGAGCGCGGGGCTCGGATCTGAAATTCAAATTGTCCCCGATTAATATCACTTTGCCGTTCGCGGTCCCGCTTGTATTCCATATTTTTCTCGTTCTTTGATCAATTTCGTTCCAACTGGCACTCGAGCGCTTTCGTGGAAACGAAACGCATCGACAACAATCAGCTTTGTCTAAATAAAATAGCGTTTCCCGGAGCGGTCTACCAAAAAAACAGAATTATACTGAATTCTATTACATTAAACTAACATTACTTGAAGCGAACGTTAATCTTAAGATTTTTTTTACAATATTTAATAATCAAATTTAGTAATAAACGGCGAAACAGGTGAATTTAATTTGGACGCCTATAGTACCAGGAAGCCAATAGGCGCCAACAGTAGTCAAAGGGTTAAGGTAACATACAGTACTTCCTCGCCGATGAATCATCATTAGAAATTCCATGCACGGAGTACTACTAATACTGTCTTTTGAGAAACAGCGAGAACTTATTCAAGGATTTAATAGTATGCATCGAGCCAGAAAGCGAGCCCATTACCGCGGTCTCTCGCGCTGGCCGAAACACGGGCAAACATTCTTGTCCGCTTAGAGGACGGCAGGAGACGAGAAAGAGGAAAGCTCGGAGCCGAGAAAGAGGAAAGCTCGGCGACGAAAAGGAGCACGCGCGAGATCGTCGAAGAGAAAAGAAAGGCGGCTAGGTGAACCGGCGCGAGAAGACGGCGGGTCGCGGAGCGAGTCGACGCGGATGAAAGGGTAAGGCAGAATGGCGCGAGAGATGGCGACGCGGAATGAATTGAAGCCGGAGGGGCCGGCCGCGGCGGTCCCGGAGAGCCGGGAGCTGATACCGCGGCTGAATGCGCGCGTGCATACTTGCATACGTACCTCGACTTTGACAACCTCGTAGCCGTAATGGGCGGTGGTGGGTATCGCGGCGAGGATGGGCCGGCCCTTTGACTTGAATCTGGGCGCATTGTCGTTGACATCCTTCACCCTGACAACGACCCTGGCCTCGTTAGGCGCCAGACCATTCAGCCTTTCACCGACGACCGGGTAAATCATCACCGGCATACCGCGACCAATCTTCACCCTGTCGACCCTGACCTTCGCCTCGTATCGATCGTTCACCTCTCTGTCCACGTCCGTCATCAGATACAGCGAGCCGTTCCTCGAGTCTATCGAGAAGTGCTCCCGCGAGCTGGAGTCGTCCGCCACGATGCTGTACCGTATGTGATCGGTCTGATGACCGTCGGCGGCATCTAGCTGAGCCACTTCGACAGGCACCGCGACGTTCTCCTCGACTTCTACCTCGTAGTACCTGTGCCGGAACGAAGGCGACTTCTGCAGCTCGTTGACAGCCTCGTCTTGAGCGTCGTCCACGTTCACCACTGTCACAAGAACCACCGCCGTCGACGTCAGGCTGACCGGCGAGCCGAGATCGCTGGCAGTGACTACAAGACGATGTGTTCTTCGAGCTTCGTAGTCTATATTCCCGATCGTGGTGATCGTGCCCTCTTTGCTATCTACCGCAAAGTACTGCTTCTCCGCCTCGCCCTGGTGGCTCAGGTCGAACAGGATCAGACCATTCCCGTTCCCGGCGAAGTCGGAGTCGTTCGCGTGCACCTTGATCACTTGGGTGCCGATAGGGCTGTTCTCGAAGATCGAGGCGTGGTATAGAGGCAAGGTATTGCCTTTAATGTCATTCTCGGTCTCGTCGTAGCCGTAGAACAAGGGAGCATTGTCGTTCACGTCCACGACGTTCACTTCTATCTCCACAGTCGAGCTTAGCCGAGGAGAGCCGTCGTCGCGAGCAATCACCACCAAGCGATGGGTGCTGGCAGTTTCTCTGTCCAACATTCCTGTTACTCGGATGATACCTTCGTAGGGTGCCACGTCAAAGGTTCTAGACACGTTTTGAGGGATTTCTAGGTTCTCGTTTCCGGAGACTAATTCGTAAGTGACGTTCCCATTCGCTCCAAAGTCAGAGTCCACCGCGCGGACGGTGCCCACCGCGTAGCCCGCGTAGACGCCTTCGGAGACGTCGAACGTGTACCAGGACTTGTCGAAGATCGGCGGATGGTCGTTCACGTCCTCCACGTGGATCCTCACCGTGATGTTGTCTATCAGACCGGCGGTGTCCTTTGCCAGGACCAGGAGGCGAATGTTAGTACCAGCTGGCAGGCCTCTGGCCACCGATATCTCCGCCGACCTTGGGTCCAGGTGGAAATATCGTCGGCTGGTGGTATCGAATCGTCGGGCGCCCGCCTCGTCCTCGCCGGATGTCGTCTCGTTCCCCAGGCTGTACGTTATCGCGGCGTTCCCACCCTCGTCCTTGTCCTCCGCGAACAGCCGTATTATCGGCGCGCCGATCGTCGCGTTTTCCGGCACCAGAAGAAGAGGTGATCGACGGCTGCCGTGGGGACGGCTTCCGGCGACAGCCTCCCCGGTATCGAGCACGTCGTTCCTCTCGAAGGCCGCCTCGGTATCGGGCTCGCTCGAGACCCGCACACCCTGATCCGGCAGCACGATCATTCTGATGAAGCTCGGCGCGTTGTCGTTCACGTCGATCACGGACACCCTCAGCTCCGATTCGGAACGTAGCCCGCCTGGAAACAACGAGGCGTTTATATAAAATTTTATATTTGACTCTTTGAGGTCATAGGTCAGATCTCGGCTAGCAAAATTATTTGTTTATTCGTTTTTGTATTTTTTAATCAAATCGAAACTGTGAATTACTGAATCTTTTCTTCTTCGTTTTCAGTGTTATGTAGTGTTATTTATTTTATGAAAATTTATTTTGATTAGCATGATACCTGTGTATCATATTTACTGGGCATCTAAATATTCACGAAAATAATATAGAATTTCACCTCGACGTTAAAAAACGAAATAATATTCGTATTAAAAACATTATCATTATTATTATGCATCAGCATCGCGATACAACCGTGTTTGTTACAGACCCTGACACAACCTTGTTAACAAGTTAAATAATGGATATGTTGACAGTGAAAATAATGGTTGCAGTGATTAAATTAATCGAGGTTCGCAGCGATTGAATTTTGATTCGATGATGGATTGATATCGATGGAGAAGGAAGAGGGGTGGGGGTGGGGGTGGGTACTCACCGTTGTCCGTGGCGACGATTTTGAAGGTGTAGTTGGCTTTCGCCTCCCTGTCGAGCGTGCGCTCATCGATTCCCTCGAAGTAGACTAAACCGGTTGTGGGATGGATCCTGAAGAGCTCGCTGCCTTGACCGTGAAGACTGAAGACGAAGTTTTGATTGATACCTTCGTCACGGTCCGTGGCCGCGATGGGGGACGACAAATTGACTTTGGTCCCCGGTGGGCTGTTCTCGAGGATACGTCCTTCGTATAAGGACGCCGTGAACATCGGCGGGTGATCGTTTTCATCGAGAACGATCACTGTCACCTGAGGAACGTTCGACAAATCTGTCAAGAATTTTTCATCGAGAAGAATAGATCTTCGATTTTTATCAAATGATAATAATATTGAACGATTAGAAATTGCAATTTTGATATTTAAAGTAGCAAATGTTTGATTGATTGTAATTATTATATTTTAATATATATTATTATATATTGTCTTAATAAATAATGTAAGATTAATAATTATTATTAAATAGTGATTGAATAGCATTGAGCAACCAAAAGTTGCCATTTTGGCATTTAGGGTACCAAAAATTTAATTTAGTATAATTATTATATTAATATGTACATATTGCTATAAATAATATTATAAATGAGTATGAAATTAATAATAAGGATTAAATAAATTTTGTATAATATTAAAGTTGCTTTTTCGACATTTAAAGTATCAAATACTGAATTCATTATAATTATTATTAATATCTATAAATAAATATAAAATACAATATAATATACAGTAAATATAAATAACTAATATATAGTTCTCGTATCAATCGAACACATAGGACCGCGTCGCACAAAAAGATATATTACACGCTCAGACGTCGAATAAAAAAATATAGACGAATGATACAGAACGAAAAATATGGACGAATTTGTTACAACGTTGATACCGGTTCGAACACGAAAAGCGTATAAAACAAATTTTTGGATAAACTGGGTCACGGACTCCGAAGCGCTAAACTTTTGCACACCGTCCCGTTTCTACCGTATAAAGATCGACGTGTAACAGGACTATGACAGATATCTGACTGTTTCTAAACAAACTATTTGAAAACGGTAACAGTATTCGAAAACCATAGTTGATTCAATTATACAGAAATCGAGTTTTCGTGCTGCAGAATTTTAGATGCGCGTCCTGTAAGTCGAACGATGATCGATGGCGGAACGTGTGCGACGGAGGGAACTGAATTTATGGGAACACGGTACTCCAATATTAGGTTTCAGTGTATTAAAAAAGAAAAAAAAAATGGGAATATCCCATAAATCTTCGACCGTGGCAAAATAAAGCGCGGCGCGAGAACAAACGGAATGAAAATTTCGGCGTTCGGCGACGCGAGATTCGATGCATTTATGGAAAGAGAATGGAGGAGGTACATGTTTCATTCATCTCTATTTCTTGGGATTGGACTTAGGGCAATTTTATTTTCTTCGTAATGTGTTTCGGAAATTTGTGTTATAGTATTTTCTATAATATATTAATTTTTAAGTTTTTTTTAAGTTTCACTCGAATGGCGACTCTGAGGCACCACGAAAATTGTTAACTAGTACCACGTCCCAAAAATAATTTTTACATCGACAAAGCTCAGATTGAAAAAATTGTCAACCAGCAAAATTGTTGGCAGGAGTCACAAGAGTCAATTGTTAATTTTTTATTTAACAAATTATTAATACAATGACTCTAAAAAATGCTTAAACACTTTCAACAACAAAACAACTTTCTCCAAAAATTCGATTAAACAATATCAAGATCTCAAAATATCAAACTATCAAAGATCTAAAAATATAAAACGCGTGAAACAACGCTTGCGAGAACTGCAACCACTTAAAATCATAGTCCTCGAGTTAAAATTCCATGGGGACCCAAAAAAAGTCGACTAGAACGAAGGGTAGGCGACTAAAGCGAAGGATAGGCGACAGTCCCGACGCGTCTCCAATCGCGTCGATCTCAAAGGACGTCCCGGCTCGATCAATTTGTCCGCGCTTCGAATCGGCAAAAGAAAATTCCCCGGAGTGGCGTTTAACGAGTTCGACGCACCCGGTACTCGGCCCTCGCCTTTCCCCACCGTCCACGGCCGAGGGGTTAATTACCGGGGGGAGGGAAAAACTTACTTGGAAAACTCCGACCCCACGGTGGCTCTCTGCAATTACGGTGATGCTGTAATTCTGCCTGGTCTCGCGGTCGAGGCCCTGCGGCGCGTACAAAGCGCCGTCCTCCGTGATCGAGATATCGGGTACGTCCTGCTGATTGACGATGAAAAACCGTGCGCCGCTGGTCGCGGACGTGCCGGTGGTGCTGTTTTGAGGTAGCACCTGACCGATGTACGTGCCCGGCACGTTCTCCTTAGCGTGGAACACCAGCGGGGCGGTGGTCGTTCCCCTGCAATCAACGGCCATCGAGTTTTGGATAAGCAAACACTGCTCTCCCGCCAGGAGCCGTTCACTCCTGACCTTTCGCCCGGCTTAGCGGCGGCCCGGCGAAATCAACCTATCAATTGCTCCCCCACCCTCTCTATTACCCTCTTTCTTACTCTGTATCGCTATCTCTTTCTCTTGCTCCCTCTCTATCTTTCGCTATTTCTTTCTCTTGCTCTCCCTATCTTTCGCTATCTCTTTCTCTAGCTCTCCCTATCTTTCGCTATCTCTCTTGTTCTCTCTTCCTCTCTCCGGTACAGCCTCCAATAATCGTCCCTTGGCGAACAGCTCGGTTGTTTTCGAACCCGTTTTACAACCCCCTCAAGCGCCGTCAAACCGATTCGAGCACACTTTCTTAGTGCAGCAGTAAACACATGCGCGCTTTCTCTCCCTCTCTCTCTCTCTCTCTTTGCAAGCCAGTTTACTCGTATCTGTGTTTGCCAAGAATTCGAACCGGTCGATGTTCTTTACTATTGTGGGGTCTTTCTTTCTGCTATGTATGTAGTATGAAAGGAAGAATGGTCGAGAGCGAGAGTGGTGCAATACGGAATGAATGAGAATGTTTGCACAGGCGGTTGGCCAGCTTCGAGCGACCTGGAATTATTGCCTGGGTTTGTCGAAGTTTCGTGTGGATGGATAGAGTGAAAGGGAAAGGAAGACGTGAGGGTGCGAGCAAGAGTGAGACAAAGAGAGATGAATAAATAGATGGATTGATAGAGAGATAGATAGATAGATAGAGAGAGAGAGAGAGAGAGGGAGAGAGGAGAGAAATAAAAGGAGATAGCGAAATATACATGGTGTCTTTGTATCGTTTTGTATTACCACGGAGAGCATCTTCTAAACAATAATCCCTACACTATATCACTAACACTTGTCCATCTAACACCAATCATATTTAATAATAACAAGATTAAATTCGCCTAACCTTTATTACAGTGTGCAGTTAACTTAAAAAAGAGGACAATTTCGAACAAAAAAATCTTCAAATTAAGTTCGAATAAATCGTTCTAATTTTACAATGTTCTATAAGCTTAAGTATTTGATTTTAAACTCTAGTATTTTATAAATTACCAATCGAAAAATTCAAAAATTAGGTTCGAACGAGTCGCTCCAATTTCACGGAGTCCCCTAAGCCGTCGAATCGCCGTCTCGGAAAGGAACACCATAAACAACCAGTTAAGCTTCACCGACCCATCGTAGTGCGAACCACCATAAAATTCGCCTAAACGATTCCACGAACGTGTGCGCTATCTACGGCATCGATCTTAATTCCCCAATTACAAGGAGAAACAATCTGCGTCCGAGAGGGAGGGAAGAGAGGGTGGGAGAGAGGGAGGGAAGGAAGGTTTCGCTCGTAGCTCGTTAAAATCTGCTGCCGGGAGACACGGTCGCCCCGCCGTTAGAGTTTCACTTACCTCGTGAAAATCCCCCTCTCGTCGTTAGGGTCGACCACGTGGATCGAGACGTTTGTGATCAGCATCAGGTCCCTCTCGTCGGTAACGACCGCCTCGAAATCGTACGTCGACCGGTCGAACCGCTCGATCTCCTCGACGACCGTGATCGTGCCGGAACGCTCCTCGACGGCGAACGGAACTGAAACACCGTCGCCGTATATTGTATGCAGCATGTGTCGCGTATTAAACGTGAGAGGGAGAGAGCAGAGAGAGAGAGAGAGAGAGAGAGGAGAGAGCCGGCTTTGCCGCCGCTGTTGCACGGGAATTAGGGTTGAATGTTTAAGTCTGCGGTCGTTAGGAATCCATGAGCTTCCACGGTTGTTCTAAGTAACTCTACTGTAGCGTATTAGTGTAGCAATGTAGTGTATTCTGTTACATCTTTTTCTTTGCCAATATTGTTATTTTTACTCTGCATTTACGATACCATTTATTTGTTATATATTCTTTATATTTAGCGCCCGTATAAAGCGGATAATATCTGATATTTTATTTTGCAATTATTTAATATCTAATATTTTATTTTATCAATTTAAAATCGATAAAACTAGTCTTTTTATTGCGAAAATTTATAAAACTCGAATGAATTCGATCTTCTCACATTATTAAGGTATACACTTCATTCCTGCTTGGTAAATATAATATTAAACGCCTACTTGTCATTTTAAACCGTGACTCAGAAAATTAGCTCTGAATTCATAACAAACTACCATTAGAATTCTATAAAAAATTCAATTCAATATTCCATTACTCCAAAAATCAAATTATTATTATAAACAAGATTTCCAAAGCCTTCTTCTTCAAACTCCACTATTCAGACAAATATATCTTAATATTAAATTAAAATAAAATATTTGCACATAAGATAACAAAAACGTCTATCAATAAACAACGTAACGCATCGAAAGGAGGCTAGATAATAATATGGATCTCCAGCTTCCCTGAGAACATTCATAGCTCGAAGGGCGTCGATCGACCCCCGCGGAGCCATGCGTCTCAATTAGCCATAAGATCCGCGACACCGGTGGACGTTAATTAATTAATAGCCATTGTAGAGAGACTCACCCCCGTCCTCGTAGCTGTGAAGAAGATCGTAGATCAAATCGTTTGTCTTCACGGCGTCGTTTAAGCGGATTTGACCGACGCTAGTGCCGACCGGCACATTGGCACCGACCCAAAACTCGTAAGGGGCTCCGACGAAGTCTGGTTCCAATGACTCCGGACCTACGGTTCAAACAACACACCCATAAAAATCCCCGTACCCCGTTCACCGTTCGCAAAAAACAACGGAATCGCGGCGCGATCGAATCGAGGCGCAATTTAAACGAAGCGCGATCGAATCGCAGCGCGATTGAATCGATTTTCATCATAATAGTGTGGGGTATAAGATAAGAGCGTTTGGGTTACGTCATAGTCGAATCGAGTGAGATTGTAAATGAAGAGTGTTGGACCAGGTGACTTGTTTTTCGCGAACTAACACTGAGAAGAATGCGGCGCACTTTTAACTTGAAATAAATACTATATTCTAAGCACAAGAAACTTGAGTACACGGGTCTATCGTTTTTCCCTTTTCTGTTATTAAATATTTTGTTAAAGTAACTCTGGTTGATCCTTGTTCTCGATAATCCCTACAATAGAAAGACTTCTACTTCGACGGCGCGCCGTCTGACAACGGATATAAGAGAATATTTGGATCCGTCTCCTCTCGGTTGTCTTCGAATGTCTTCGAACGCGATTTCCGCGAGGAGATCGTCGACGAGATCGTCGACGTATCGAACGTATCCGCGCGTTATACTCGACGGATACCTTGGAGATACGTAGTCCGCATTTTCCACGGCCGAGAAGTCGCGTTTCTGCGTCATCGTGCGCGGTACTCGAGAATACGCGGAGATAACATCCGCGATAACCGAAACATGGAACACTGCCTCCGCCGAAGGACGACCGGTCGAACGGTTCGTTACGCTTATTTAATTATTAACTTTCGCCGCGCGAAATGCCACGCGCGCTCACGTTACCGGCGTCTGACTAATTCTTGCTCGACTGCCAGAGTCTGCGCAAGAAAATGTGAATATTTATTCGTCTCGTTCGATTATTTTTTATTCGAAATACCGGGTGTGATTTAATGCTTTTGCTGTTTCAACTTGCATTTTTTTCCAGCTATTTAATAATGTACAAAATAAAGTCTCAATTGTTAGATTTTATATATTCAGGAAATTGTTGAAACATAAAATAACGTCACTATTGGAATTTGATAATATAATTATATTAATTGCATCTGATTAAAGTGATTTAAGACTGGAATAAATGTCTAAACTTTTGTTTATTGCAATCGATGCAGAAAATTTCACATCCACAGTCTAATAGTTATATTATTTTTTTATTACAACGTCTTACACAAGAAGAAGACACGTTTGTGTGTCGTCCCCTCTCCTACTACCTGTCCCACTGGCGCAGCTAGTAGGAGGGGGAACCCGAAGACGCGTCCATCTCGCGCGCGAGCTATATCGTCAGCTTAACATATATACTAAATATATCAACTTACTTAATATATTAACACTAAACCTACCACGGTCAAAGTGACCGGTTTCTAGTGTTACACTTAACTCTCTGTTTTAATAAATTACGTTATTATAGCAAGCTTTATAATTAAAGCTTGACGGAGTCTAAACGAATTTTATCTTCTCACTGCTACGAATGCATATAATGCATATAATATAGTACAATACTCGGTAGGTATAGTGTTAAAAGACGATCATAGTTCAGTGCATGGAAAACAATAAAGTCTCACCATTGGACCGGAAGATATCAATAGTAACGACAGCCAGTGAAAATCGCCTCTCGCTGGGATTGGCAGGCTGGTCAGCAGCCTCGACGAAGATGGCGTGTCTTCCCTCCAGGATCGGACTCTCGGCGACAGTGATCGTGCCAGTGACCTCGTCGACATGGAACGGCGGCGTGCGGCTGGTCGTGTTCCCAGGCTTCTGAAGCCTGTACTTGACCATACCATTCGGACCAAGATCGTCATCAACGGCGTGTACCTGGCCGAGCACAGTGCCCACCTTGTAATCGCTCTTAGCAACCATCTCATAAAGATTGCCAGGTACGAAGATCGGGTTATTGTCATTGGCATCGAGCAGAGTAACCTCAACATCCACCGACGACCCGTTAACCCTTCTGGAGTCCTCGTCGCGCACCACACTTGGCTTCCTCTCGATAGCCAGCACCTTCATGCGCAGGTGGTTCCTCTTCTCGCGGTCCAGCACCGATTGGTCCTTCACCGTCAGCCAACCGGACTTCGGGTCCACCGAGAACGCGCCGGAAGGGTCGCGCAGCTCGTAGTCGAACTGGCCGTTATCGCCTTGGTCTCTATCCCGTGCGATCACCTGCAGCACGCTGAAACCGTTCGGCAGGTTCTCCACGATGCTGATATTGTACAGGTCCACTTCGAACTCCGGTAGATTGTCATTTAAGTCCAGCACTTCGACCTCGGCTCTGGCCGCTGCGGTCTTTAAAGGATTGTCCACCTGCGACGCGTGGATCTGCAAGGTGAACGTGTTCGACGGCAGGTTCTTCTCCGCGTCCAGGTCGATGGCACGCTTCAGGAATAAGGTGCCGTTCTTCGGGTCAAGTTGGAAGAAGCCGCGCTCGTTACCGGAGATGATGTCGTAGCGGACTGCCACGTTGATGTCCATGTCGCAGTCTGTCGCCTGGATCGGGCTGCTGAAGTTGATCTGCGTGAAGATCGGGTACTCCTGCGGAACGAACGTGATGCTGCAGATGTTTGCGCGACAGGTGATTTGCGGGTTTTGAGGTTAGGATTTGGGTAGGTGAATTTTGATGAAGTTGGGGTTGAAGGTTAAATGATTTTTTGAAGGGTGTTTGAGAGTGTGATTTTGATGGTGTTTGTTAGTGGGAATGAGTTTTTGTTGCGACTATTGTGTTATAGGATGTCATATGATACATTGATAATATATAGTATGTGTAATAGTATATATAATATATAGAATATTCGATAATATAATAGTATACATAATATATAGAATATACGATAATATATAGTATAATACTATAGTACACTATAATACAATAATGAATAAAATAGTAATTATACCAAATATCGTCTGAATAAAAATATCAGATTATTCTAAGAAATATAGAAATAAAATCAGATTTCTCTAGATATTCGTCAATAATTCGCATAAAAATCGTCCACCGAATCAGATTTAGCAACACCTCGATATCATTAATTTATCCCGATTTCTCCACGTTCTCGCAAATTCTCTATTTGCTTATCACCTTTTTGCGAATGTCGTAATAACAACAGTTTAAATATTACTTCGCGCGATGTAGAAACCACGGTTTTTCGCGAGCCGAGATCGTTGAACCAGCCGCTCGCGTATCGAATCGGTCAGTTTTTCGCATGACTCGCTATCCGAGAAAACTGCATGACTCAATATGAAATAATTGAACAAAGGGCTTCGACCTTCGATCGCGCGCGAGATACGCCCTGTCCGTTCCATAAAAAGTGAACACCGTCGACGCGGGCCCGCGCTCGAACGTAGAAAGTTCGTCGCGCTTCAGTTCGCTCGTCGAACATTTTCTGACCTAAGACCGGCGCGTAATTGTTTGAACAAAAACATTCCGCGCGCGCCTCCCCGGTAAATCTTCGATTTCCATTCGGTGTTCGCGCGGCTCTCTATTCCGTCGATCTGAATAATTTTCTTGAGCGCGTTCGCGTTGCGCAAACGCGAGCCGAATAGAAATTTCGTCGAGCAAAACACCGCGTTCGCGGGTCGCGTCCGAACAAAACAGCCGGCTTCGAAATTATTAGGACGCTGTTAGGACAATTTGCTGTTTTGCCGGCGATAAAAAGGAGAAATGAGATGTCACAATAATTTAACGATATGGCATTACGAATCGTGCAACGATGGAGCAAAGAAATATAAATAGTGAAGAAATCGCTTGTTCTTCTTCTTCCTCTTCTTTGTTTAATTGATTTAATTTCAACAATTACCATTTACTGTTTTGTCGACGATAAAAAGGAGAAATGAGATGCCAGGTTATGCCAGGTAAGTATATAAATAGCCAATCACTTTTTCTCCTTCTTCTTCCTTTAATTAATTTAATTTCGACGATCGTGCGCCCAATTACAAATTGCTAATCGCACAGTGGTCAAGGTAGTACGATTATCTTAAGCATAAACGTGGTGATACGAAAAACTATGTCGACGGTAATGGCGGTTGCGACACGGTGTCGAAACAACGCGAAACACCTTCTAATGACACGCTGGAAAATATCATGGTAAATCCGTGCCGAATCAAATGTAATTAAACACCGGCCATTGCGCAACCGAGGAAAACGACTACTCTTTGCCACTTGCATCGGGAATACACGCGGCAATGACCGCGTCAATGCGCGACGGTGGATGATCGCCGATGGTAGACTCCGCGTATTACGGAACGGACGCGAACCCGGGGAACTTTCTACGCGGTCATCGAGGCGCGTCGTTTCCCTCGTTCGCGACGTCTCGGCGACATCAATCATTTACTCTGGCCTCGGAAATAAATATGTTCTCGATACTGGTTGGGTTAGGTTTTATTTCTATCGTGGATAAAAAAAGAATGAAGAATAGCGAATAGAGTTTTAATGGATAATGTTGATAAGGATCGAATTGAATGCTAAATCTGATTAAGATTTAAATTGAATAAGAATTTATTATAAGAAGAGTTTTTAGAAATTAAATCTTAATTGAGTAAAAATTCATTAGATTAAGAATATTTTTCGAATAATATTTTAATCGAATAAGAATTCATTAGGATAAGAATTTTTTGAAATGAAATCTTAATCTAGTAAGAATATATTAAAATAAAAATATTTTTCAAATAAGGTTTTAATCATTCAATAATTCATTAGAATAAGAAATTTTCGACTAAGATTCTAATCGAATAAAACCTCGTTACACTAAGAATTTATTCCAATAAGGCTTGAATCGTTAAAAAATTCATTACAATAACAAATTTTCGAACGAGATCCTAATCGAACCATAGCTCATTAAAATAAGAATTTATTCCAATAAGACTATAAAATCGATAAAGATTTTAACGCGAATTAATTCGAATTTCTTCGCGCGGGAGTTCGACTATTCGAAGCATTTAGATCGCGCTGATCAGCGACGTTCATATTTCATTCCCTATCGTAACGCATCTCCAGTGAAAACAATTTTATGCTCCGGATAACGATGATACCGAGAGTGCGCTTTCTTTTATTTTATGATCTGCGAAAACACGTGGAATCGGTTGGCCACAGAGAAATATGTAACACGCCGGTAATTCGAGCAGACGAAAACGCTGAAAAATGGGAACTTTCGCTTCTCATGGAATTAGGGTGGAGATTTCTAAAATGACGCCATGTGAACCTTAGAAGAGCAAGATCTCGTGGAAAGAGAGTGAAACTAACCTCTCTTTAAACTGTGTCAACTTGGACTCTCTTAAATGAAGATATTTGTTCACAGTTCTGTCTTATGTTCCGGATAAGCAATCTCGCTTTTATGAATTGAAATAATGTGCACGTGTTCGGGGCCAATTATCCTACTCATTTGACTAATACTCGACGAATGGTGTAATTAACCGAATAATAAAAGAGCGAACGCTGTACTGCCGTTTCCTGGTTAATATTATTAACATAAACATTGCATCATTTTTAGAGAGGTTCTAGGAACTTTTACTTGAATATGGATAATTTCGTAGAAATTAAGGTCTCATTTGACTAAGATATAATTAATGTTGTAATTAACCGAGTTATAAGAGAGTGAACACGATGGTAACATTTCCTGGTTAAAATTGGAGAAAATGTTAATCTGTTTTCTAGAATGCGATCATAAATATTTCATCGTTTTTAACGAGGTTTTAGAAACAGTTTGTTTAATACCTAGTATTATTAATTAATTAATCGAACTGCGCATACGTTTGCGAAAGTTGCGAAATTTTTATAAAAATTGTCAGAATAATTTCGTGATAGTTATAGCTAATTTCAATAATATAGTTCATATAATATGCTATATTAACTGTATTATATCAACTATGCTATATTAATAATGTTGTATGAAGTATATTATTGCAACGATAAAACGTTAACGATAATTAATCATAACATAACACATATATAATAATGAAAAAATAGGAGTGAATAAACAAAATTAAAATAAAACATCGGCTAATAGCATAACGGTAGACAAATATAAAATCGTATAACAAGAAGTAACAATAAGTATATAAAAAAATAGAAATAATAAATAGATAAACGAAAAAATACAATAAATATCATTGTAAAACTTAAAGAACAAGAAGCGAGTTTTACTTCGCATTCCTCACCTCGCTGTCAACTACTCTCAGTAATGCGCTTCGCAGCGAAAGGGTTAAGGGAGCAGTTGGTCGCGACGTGGGGGCCCAGTCGCGTTTCTGTTTCACGCGACGCCGACGACGACGCCTGTGTGTGATCTAGGCTGTGCCACATCGCGCGCCGCCGCGTCCGTAATGTCATAGGTTAATACTTTCCTCCGCGGTAGAACCTTGAGGTATAAATTTCGTTCCGTAAGGAAAACATGATTCGCGCGCGATACTGCTCGGCCGGCGGTATTTATCACTAACGGCGCGCGTGTGTAAACCCCACGTTCGACTTTCGAGGAGGCGCGCGCGCGAGCGCGTCGTTATCCGACGATTTATTTCGGCCGGCGATTACGCGCCTCGGAAACGAGCGTCGAAGCCGCGATTTAACGCGTCGACCGTCGCATTCTACAGCGATTTTCCAGCGATTTTCTTGTCTAGACCGTACATGGATATCCAAGGGACCACCGCAGTTAATCTTCCACGAGTATTTCTTCGCCGTTCTGCGGTGCATCGGTCGCATCAACTGCAGCCGGCTGCATATTTTTAGCGCCGCGCTTCTCCGTGTTTTATTCGCCCGGAATTGTATCGCGTTGACTTTCAATGCCGTATAAATTTGACAGAGAGGGTGTCGTTTATTTTTTAAAAATTATATCTGTTTAGTTGAAGCTTGACAGAAGAAAAAGAAAAATGTTTATTGGGTCAAAAAAATTATCGAGTCATTTCTGTTGAGTATAAAATTAATAGGACTTTTAGATAGACTAGCTGGAGAAATTGCTATTGAAAATATTTATACGTAAAGCGAAAGTTTACTTAATTTATCGAACTTTTTAAACGCTATTTTCTCGAATGTTTTCAGTAACAATTTCGCTCCAATTATATACGATTATTTGACATTAATATATCACTGACTACTATATGGAATTGAATAAATTCTCTCTTCTAGATTTCGCGAAAGAAATTTTCTCCGCCACGACTAAGATTCTAAATAATTACTACCCTAATTTATAAACGTTCCATTTATATCAAGAACATAATTCGCGATTCAATAAATCCCTGATCAGTCACGATTTAATCAAACTAAACTGTTTCCACCACACAGATCCTGTTGAAAATCATACGACTCTCGTACGAGCATTAACAATTTGCAACGAATATTTCCAGTTAATAAATCACTGGATATAAATAACCGTCGCATTTGCAAGCGGGAGTCCGAGATTAGCTCTCGTCAGGTTAACTTGATAGATGTGCGAATAGCAATTTACGAGTCGCGCAGGTATCAGGTGTACAGTTTTCCTGCGCGCGGCGAGTTAATTAGGAACGACGTGTTATAGCATATTACAACATATACATATACTATAGTAGCAGAAGAAATCAAAATTGAAAATCGATCAATCAACTTTAAATTACAGAACGGTGCGTAGAGCGTCACCTGCGACCCGAAAAGACGCGCGGAAAAATTTGCATCGCCGGCTTACATTCGATGTCCCATATGTAGAAAGTCAGATTAATGTATACCAGTTTCAATGGGGGGAAAAACGACCGCAACTATACCGCGCGATTTCCACTTCTGGGTCATCAATAAGTCGCGGATGCGGAGCTGAGACTTCCGCGAGACATGATGCTGCGGTATAGGTTACCCCGTAAAAGTAGTGCGAAATTATATATCAATAAATTAATTTTTTTATTGGAGGTACGAATTTAGAGAATTTATTTTTCTAAGAACGATATTAGAGTTTCGAACATGGAGAATCTAAATTTTAAATTAAAAATAACTGAACACTCAGAGTGACTTAAGATGATTAGAATAAAAATTTATAGACCTTGTTAAGTATACTCTATGACTAGACTGCAAGTTTTTTAAATATACACCGCTTGATCTAATTAAAAAATAGAGCATCTAGTAATTACCATAAAAAGCACTAAAAGATCGATTATTCCTCGTATAAAATTGAAATAAAAAGTAAATGAAGGTAAAATCGAAAATCTGCGAATCTCGCAGTAGCTCAGAGATAAAATATACAATAATTCAGTAAAAATTCAATATTCACCGGCATCGGATAAAACTCGTGGATCTTGGCCCTGTAGACATCGCGCGTGAACTTCGGGTCGAGATCGTCGTTATCAGCGATCGTGATCCTGACGGTGGTGTTCGTCGTCCTGGCTGGCACGCCGCGGTCCTGCAACAAAAATATTTTCGGTACCGTAAGACAATGTTACCTAGAAATCACACGACTTCTGGATATCGACGTCCCGCGACTTTCACCCGCGCTTTTTCCGCGGGCGGTCGCGGCGCCGTTTCGCATGCGTGTGTAATATCATGGCGTGTGTATAGTATCGTCACGTGTGTGTAATATCGTCACGTGTATGCGTGTGTAATATCGTGGCGTTTGCGCGCGTATACTCACCGTGGCCGCGATGACCAGCGTGAACTCGCGATCGCCGTTGTCGTAGTCCACCGGTTTCCGTAGTATGAGAGCGGTTCTGTGGCCGGACTCGAGTGAAAATTTCCCCTGCTCGTTGCCTTTCACTATCGCGTAGTGCACGTCGCTGTTCGGCGTGTTCGGCTTGTCGCCGTCGACCGCGTGGATCCCACGGAATATCGTGACACCTGCGATTCGACACACGAAATATCGTTGACACCGGCGATTGGAGAACATGAGAGAGAGGGTATCGTGGACACCGGCGATTCGACACACGAAATGATCGGGCCAAACCGCGCGTGGACATCACGCTTTCGAACCGTCAATTGGCCGTGCAACATTCGGCTCGATCGAGTAAAACGACGTCTTTTTCTCGTTTTACTTCGATCGCGATTCATGATACACGGTTCGATCGATCGGAACTTTGTTCCACGATTTGCGAGCGGCGCTTGTTAGACATTTTTCTAGAGGACAGTGATCTAGAGCTATTCAAGGATCGCCCGATTATGAGAAGCTGTAAGAAGGCGAGAAAGAGCGCTGGCGAATTAATGTCTGGTTAGGCAACGTTCCGTTCGGCTGGACGGAGATTCGATAAAACGATAGAACGCTGGCGGACCGGGTTTCTTTCCGTGTTTCTTCCGAACGGTTGCGTTACAGTTCGATTAATTGAATTGTCCCTCGTTGGAGAATTTAGCAACGTATCGCGACGTTTTGATCAATTTTTCACGCGATTGTTATCGTAAGCGCGAAAACAAATTTAAAGTTCTCTGTTGATTTATGTCTTGTAGTATATTGACACTATTGCATTAATATTATATTAATAGAATTATATTAGTATTATATCAACACAATTATATTAATATTATATCAATAAAATTGTATTAATATCATATTAACAAGATTCCATTAACATTATGTTAACAACATATCAAAAGAAATCCTTCAATATGCATCGTTTCCCTAAATCAATGAAATCCATCCACAATACTCTTTATCACAAAATATTTCCAAATCTCAATAAAACAAAAAGAATTACCTAAAAATTTAATTCTCAGCTCCAACTACCTTTCTCTTAAATATAAATGATTTTAGCTAACCATTAACTTGCGAAATGCAATTATTAAACGCATCAAAAATAAAGCACTGTATTATAACGAAATAGAAATCTCGATGAAAATAGAGTTGCGCAGCTTTGAAGATTTTGCAATTACGTAGAACGTAATAATTATCGCGAGAGATTCCAAAGATGATTGACGATTGCTCGTTGACAATCGAACTTCATTTTTCTTGGGCGTTTAAAGGCGTCTGGAAGCCACGGCTGCTGAACGTAAAACTAGTTCGTATGCGGTATATCTCACCGACTGGCGTAAGCTCGTCCACGGTTACGTGATAAGGCGCGTCGACAAATTGCGGGGCATGATCGTTTATGTCCTCCACGTAGACCGTCACTGACAGGTGCGATGTCACCTACAAGCATAAGTATTAGTATATTAGATGTGCTGCGTGCCTCGAAAATATAGTATCCCGGAGAATCGTCTGATCCTCCGCGGACGATCCGGGGGATGATTTACAGGGAATTCCGTGTCCCGTCGCCTCGCTAAAATTAAATACTGCGTAATTGAATGGTTTATAGAGTTACAGACTATATAGCAAATTTTATACACTGTAAAATAATTATTTATTCGGTCGTATCGAAATTATTCAGTCGTTCTAAAGTGTAATAAAATTAAATTGCATTTTGTCGTCTCTCGAAGAGCTCGAGTTTAAATGCCTGTTTCAATTATTTATTATACTAAATTGGTGATTGTTATACTAAATAGATAATTGTTATACTAAATTGATGACAAAACTATCGAACAAGATTGAACAAAATTATCCAGACGTTGCAAGGTATAACAAAATTGACTTAAATATTATCGTCTCTCTAAAAAATTATTTTTAAAATTATTTTTAACTGAAGTCACGCATATTTTTCAACAATTCAAACACATTCGAAACGAAATTATACGTCCATGTTACACGTAATGGTGTCGTCAATTATAAACGCGAGTCCGGCGGTTCCTTTGAACGCTTCTCGGCAAGGAAGGAATGGAAATCAAGTTAAGGAAAATATAAAAACAAATTAGAGCGGTCGGGACGTATAAAAGCAAAAGAAGGCGGCTGCCGAGGGGGGAGGGGAACGTGGCGGAGCAAATATTTCCGGAAGGAAAAAGAGAAAACATGCAATTTTCAGCATCTTTTAAGCCACTGTTCGCGGCTCGTTAATGACCTCGCGTAACGTTCCCCGTGACAATGAGCGTGTACGTGCGCCGTGTTTCAGTTTCGTTCAAGTGTCCTCGGTGTTAGAAACTGCATCGTCGCGTGACCGAGTTAATGACATTCTTCCATCGCTACGCCTTCGCTTTTCACTAAATACTTTGCCCGCTAACTAATTAATAATTTCATCGTTACGCGCGTTTCGTTGTCAAAAAAGAATATATTGCTGTATTTTATATCTTTACGACCGATCACATTTTCAAGTCATGAACACCAAGAGAGTCTTGGGAAGGGAACTGTACAACTGATATTATTTATTTCGATGTTATTCAGGGCGGAATCATCCCTTAAAGTTTCGCCTCGATTTCTTTGAAGTTTCTTTTCAAGTTCTATGATAATTTATTATCTAACGAAATAAGTTTAGAAATTGTAATATTTTTTGGAATATTTTAATATTACATTGTGATATTATAGTATTTTTCTTACAATAATTTTGACGATATAGCGATAATAGGTGTTTAATGCATTTTTAAACAAAATTAAAAAGAATCGCCGCATATGCCGAAACATTCTCGCAGAAAATGATCGCGCGCCATGTGTCGGCATCGGTGACAAACGACACGTGTCAAAGTGCGATTACGTCTTCGGCCGCGTAAAAATGACGATCGGCGCGGTAACGGTCCGGCCGATCCACGGCATTCCGTCGAGATAGTTGCATAAACGTTGATTAGCGCGTTACAGAACTATAAAACCGGTGGCGTGGGCTCCGGCCACGCGGCGACCGGTACCCTGTACACTGCTCTATACACGCTCCAGTTATTACAACGCGCTCGCTAGCGCAAAAGAACCAGATCTCTGGGGGGAAAAGTGGAATAGGTTTGGGAAGTTTAGCGTCGGCGAGCGGAACGACGCGTGTTTCAAAATTTTTCATCGCGCTCCCAGGAACGAGAGCCGCTTGGAACCGGTACTAGAGCCGCGGGTTTCCATACTTCGTAGCGATTAGACGGGATGGCTACATCGCGGTATACTAATTATGCGAGCGCCGGACACGGAAACGCGGCGTCGAGTGCCGTGATGACGCCAGTTAATTATAGTGCCGGTGTTTAGCGTCGTTTTGATCTGCTCGTTGGCCGCTCGTAGCTTTCGCCTATATCGTCAATGGCAGAAATAAACGGGGCGAGACTGTTTATAAAAATCTGACGGGCTAATTTAGTCGTCCTTTAATCAGTCAGGCAATTTTATTGTCGTAGAATGATCGAAATTATTTCACTGCGTTTCTTATTTGATTGTCAGAATTCAAGGTTAAAATTAGGAAAAAATAAGTGAAATTGTAATAGTAAAAAAATAACTAAACTTAGTAAAAATATGTAAAGTTAAAATAGTAAAAAAACAAGTAAACTCAGTAAATAATATATAAGCTTAATAAAAGTTAAGTAAAATCAATAAAAAGAATTAAAATATAAAGAAGTAAAATTAATAAAAAGAGGTAAAATCGATAAAAAAAATAGGTAAAATCAATAAAAAGAAATAAGTAAAATCAATAAAAGAAACAAGTAAAATTAGTCACATTATCATTAAACAAAACAATTTACAACTATACCACACAACGTCCATAATAAATATTAAAAATATATTGAACTATTTCAGACTAGAATGAACAAAAACCCTATACATATACCCCATAGAGGCGAAGTAACTTTAGCTCGGCGCCTAGATCATGGGAGGCCATCGTGTTTCCCGTTACCTCGAACGGGCCGACAGCGAGTAGTATTAATAAGACCGTGGAGCAAATCGATCGACGCGCTAGATCTACTTTCTACGATTTACCATCGAGTCGCCGCCGTCGTTGTAGTCGCAGACCACGCGGAACTTGAGCAGATTCCGCGGCGACTCCGTGTCGACGAGATCCTCCAAGGACTGCGCCAGCACCAGCGACACGTGGGTCTTGTTCGCCTGTTTGTAAGCGAAGAACCGCGCGTCCTCGTCCTGCAACAGTTACCAACAAACACCGGTTGTGTTTAAGCCGCCTCTGTGTGTCGTATGGGCAACGGTACAACCGGGGGGGATACTTTAGAACGATCGTTTTGCGCCGTGCGCGCATGGTTCATTTATGGTCGCCGTTGAACGGTAAACAGACGGCCGCGAGCATGAGGAATTGTTTTGTTGGCCGCGGGAATCTTTTTTTCTTTCCGAGTAATAAAGAAGAGGAGGTCTCATCCCCGTGGACCGGAATTACGTGCGCCGCCGACTAAACGATCGGCTAACAGCTGGGCCCGTTTCTACCGGGACCCGTCTCATCTAGGACCAATCTTCTCGGAGGAGTTTAATGCTTCTCGTACAATCGTCTCGCGGACCTAGCGCGACCGTAATCGTCGCAAATGAATGGACCGGGACAGAGCGTCGAAGCGCGGCGCAACAATTTTGCTGCATAAATTGCAGGCGACGGAAGCAAGTCGAATTAAACGTCTCGGCGATTTGTAGCGTATGGAATTATTTTCTCGCTCATCTGGCGCATTCTTATAACTCTATTCAGATTTATAAAATAATAAAATATTTTTTAAAAATTTTAAATATATTAAATGTATTAAATGTATTTAAGAAAGTAATTGAGGGGTTGCTTTCGAGAGCGATCGATTTTTAACCCCTTCATGGAATATTTTTTTCAGAGTTACTGCGATCAGGAATTTTTCGATTGGCATAATTTTTGGAAGAGACAGGATATTAATGTTTATTTAGTGATTGAATTTAGTTAAAAATTTAATTAATTGTGAAAACTGTGCATTATTTTAGTTTTTGATGTTAGTGTCGCTATTTTCATTTGCAGTACAGAAATTCGATTTTTAAGGAAGTTTTAAATATTTTTGCGGCTATTTACTATTATACCGTTAAAATTATAAACTATTTACTATTATTATACTGTGTTCATTGATTATTAATTTATAGGAATTTAATTACGTTCCTTAACCCTTAGAAATGAAATTAAGTTTTGACGAGGTTAGGTTTACGTCAAAGTTAAAACATACGGTTTAATTAATACTGTAAAAATAAACATTTTAGTTTCAATTTTATCTAATAAAAATAGTGATAATAATAGTAAAAAAAGTAATAATAATAGCAATAATAGTAATAATAATAACAGTAATAAGAATAATAATGTAATGTGACCTATATATTAAATAGCAATTCAAGCATTGATTAATGGATCAACGTGTCAATAAAGCATAATAAATGGAAAGCAGCATACATCAAACTCTTCCAATCCTGTCAGACTATTATGCACAACTATACCACACTGCTTAGAAATAGTTTCACACGCATCGCGCTCGGAACAGCTTAATTAACTTCGCTGCCCCACGATTTCTTTCACAACTGCCTCGACTGCAGGTTCATTATCGTTCGTAATTTGCTGAGAGAAAAATGTTCGCTGATAGTTTAAACACGCCGACTAATTTATAAAACGTCGACCAATTTATTATTCCTATGTAAATACTGCGTATATTTTTCCTAATTGTTAACTACCGACAGCTGGAAAATTGAATATCAATACGACATTCTTATTATAATTATTAAGCGATACGAACGAATTAATTAACATTGAATTATTTTATCGATTCTCTCGTCGTTCGCGAGGACATTTATTGCAATAATATTCAGAATTATTAACTTCGATTTAGAAGACAGTTAATTGACACCGTTGTCCTTTATCGTAGAGAAATGACTTGTGACTAACTGTAGAACTTGCGACTGTAGAATTATGCAACATTTCTCATTCGTGCATTCGTGTATTTTTTTTTTGCAATGCAAAACACCGTTCCCGTTTACCGCAAGGTCTCTCACACTTTCTCGCGTGCTGTCATCTAAGCGTTACGCAATTCTCAACGCGGATGCGGGAGAGACCCAACTTCCGAATCCTCTGAACAACCATAACTTGGCACTGGCTTCTTTAAAAAGATACTAATCGCTGCGGGAGATTCTATTTAATGTTAACTCGTTTTCATTCACTTTCACCGGTCGTATAATCGCGCATAAGAACGAATCGAATAATCAAGTTAATTAAACGCGAGTCGCGTTAATGGAATCAGACGGAATTCCTTTCTTCGAGCAGTGCCATCCTCTTTTGAATTGCTATCTGTGCGCGCGGATCTGCGCGATTGTTCAATCGAAAGATTTAATAACTGCTTCGTTAATTAGGAGAAGATTTTAATGTACCTGTTACGTTTAATTAGCTCCGTAAATGGAAGATTACGCCGTGGAATTTATATTATGTTTATGGTTTAGGTTATGTTTTTAATTTGGGATACGTTTATTAATTAGGTTAGGTTTATAAATTAGATTTGGTTTACAGTTTAGGTAGTGTTTGTAAATTAGGTTAGGTTTATAGTTTAGGTTGTGTCTATAATTTAGGTTATATTTATAATTTCGATTATGCTATGTTATATTAACTAATTAATATGGAAAGGGGTGAATACTTTTGTGTCGCATGTTTAATAAGTACTTACTCTATCAACTGGCATAATCGAGATGTGGTTCCTCGGATGAGCCTCCAGTGATAGGATTTCCGTACCCTTCGCAAGGTTCTCCGGCACCCTCACGAATTTTAGGTACTCTCCTATGGGGTAAAATTGGCATCCTGCAACAATGTTACAGAATCTATTAAAATCTGGGACAGGCATCGATTAACACCAAAATTGGTGCACCGATTTTTCATTTAAAAATTGCCGAAACTCTAAAGACTTGAATTTAAGCTTATTTTATAGTAATAATAATAGCGATAAATATTTATATAAGTATATATTATAATAATTATTATGATTACCAAATAAACTTAGAAATTCATTCTATGAGAATTTTTAGAATTTTGGAAATTTTGAAATGGAAAGTCGGTGCATCATTATGCATATATAATTGCAAATATATTATATTTATGATAATAATAATAATAATAAGAGAAATTTCGGTCTTCTCATTTATACGAGGCAATAAATTATTATATTTATAGAAATCAAGAATTAATAAATTTCATTATTAATGCTAATCGTCTATTAATATTAATTAACAATCTATTCGCAATCAACAATCTTCACAATGTCCTTTTACTTCGCAGTCGCCATTCTTTCGCCACGCAACCCTTCTCCTCTAACACTCTCCCCTCTCTCCACCCCATCGATTGCTCGTAATAATAAAGTTACGGGTTGCATAATAAAGTTACATTATAATTACCGCACGCCTACGTTTACAAACCGCTGGAACGTATTGGCGGAGCTTGGTATACGTGGAACTCGAACGCATTGCGCGGCGACCGAAAAAATGCGGGGCAAGACGCGAGAGTGAAAGGGTTCTTAGCTAAATTTGCATATTAGCGGGTTTAATTTCGCTATCGTGTCGCGCGGCGCGGTCCCGTAAAGCATATCTGGAAGCTGGCCGCACGCGTGACACTATGCGACACTTCGACCACGAATTCCATCGTTTTCACGCAACTCGATTTCTTTGGAAATGCACCCCGCCGATTGACATGTCACAACGATACTCTAGCTATTAAAACACGCATTATGTAATCTCTTCATGCCTCACTTTTATATTGTATCATTTTTGTGGAATTGTATTTCCTTATGTTTTTCTTTTATAGATTTGTTATAAACTATTTTTTATGCATGTGCCATCGATGGTACACTTGGCACGGAATGTGTTAATAAAGAATAAAAATAATAATAATTTTGCGAAATAATCGGAACTTCGACGCAACTTCACCCCCATCTACGAATTGATCTCGTGTCTCGCGATCTCGTCATTCATTTTACAAGCTCCCGTACATTGAAAATCTACGAGCATTGTTCGCGGTATCGGCGACAAACAATTTCCTATTGTCGAGTACGAAGCAGACATTAATTCTTCGGCAAGCGATTGTCGAACTTTTAATTGAAGAAGTTCAAGCCGCGGCGAGGGATTAAGAATCGAGGAACTATAATAGTCTTCGATACGCGGCCATATTGTTCTCCCATCGGGGACATTTTTAATGACAGAGCGTGACGAATTTCGTTGCAGCTGAGAAACGAAGGGGTTACATATCTTAGAACTGATTTATTCATTTCATAAGAATAGGTAGAAATATTATTTTTAAATGTGAAGAAATCGTTATTAAGAGTCATTGATATGCTTTGTTTTTTTTTTTAGAAAAAATTGTTAGATAAGAAGTTAATATTTTTATTCGTTCTTTTATTTATTTTTACATTGATTTTTAAGTTTTTTAAATTCCTTACTTTTACTCATCTACTTTAAATTGGGGAATTAATAGGGAATTAATAATTTAATAGCTGGGAATAGTGCGAAATATATAGAATTATAAAACGAAGAAACGTTCGTACGCTATATTTTGTGCCAAGGCCCCGACTTTTCCCAACTTCTCCATGCTTTTCGCTGTCACCATTACGAAACTGATTTCGCAGGTACAGGTTCGCTCATTGTACAATTAAGTCGCGCAGGTTGCCCGATCAGCCGTGTAAAGACACGTGCAAAGACACGGCGGGTACCATAATTCATTTGAAAATGTCGACGACATGTGCGTCGAACGCGAAAAACCGAAACCGAACGTGCAATTATATTTCGCGCTAGGCAGCAGCCGCCGTCGCTTTTGCAGAAAAATTGCCGGCTCGGTTCGATAACAGGACCTTTTTTTCCCCTTCTAATCTCGTCCGCGGCGCACGGATTCGAACGGTTCAACGTGCCGTAACGCGAGGCAACGTAATCAAATTTTTCTCGTCGTTCAGGAACCGTTCGAAAGGTCGACAGTTATCCTGCCGGCGAAACGCATCCGCCGGCTTCGCGCGCCTCTCGCGCCATTTTATGCATCGAGACACTATAGAAGTGAGACTATAGAAATTGCGTAAACCGATTACTTCGACGGCAATTTGACGGATCTCTTCGCGATACGGCTGATATAATTATTCACTCGTCGTTATTACAATTTTCCAAGTTTTCTTCGTTTGCGTTGTCATGTCAAGGTTATGTCACAAGCTTTATAAATTAATCGATTTATTGGCATTTAATGCGAGCCCGGGGAAATTGGTTTGTTAAATGAACGAATATTGTTAGATTTATTATTGGATTTATTATTGAATTATTATTGGATTTATTATTGAGTTATTATGGAATTATTATTGGAGTTATCGTTCGATTTATCCACCACAATTGGTCGATTTTAGGGTTATGTTTGATATATAAATATTATTGTCCTTTTTACTAGAGGTTACTTGTTGCTTTCATGATTATTATTTCGTTCTTTAACTGGAGATTACTTATTACTTAATATTTAGTATTTTGTTCACTACTTAAAGGCTGTTTATTATTTTATTTTTATCCGGTGAGTTAAAGGTTATGTTATTGTTACTGCATTTTTTGAGATATCCAATCCAAAAAATTCAATTCCATTTCACAGCAAATAAAACCAAGAAAAATTGAAACTTCAGCTAACAAAATTAGCAATTACAATTAATTATTAAAGCATGACATCTCGGACACCGCAAAACGGTCGGTCACGGAGACCACCGCGTCGCCAGGAACAGGTGGAACGAGTCGAGTTCCCCGCAGAAATATATTTCACCGGTTGTTTTATTCCCGAGCGTGCGTGGAAACTCCGTGCCGGGATTCGAGTATTTCGAGTGGATCCGTTTGAATCCAGTTCCAGCGGCGAGGTCGGGTCGAGACTAATTAGCCCGCGCGAACTGGACGGCCCGCCCGTAAAACATTGTTTCCGACTGCGAAAGGGGAGAAGATCGAGGGACGATAACGGCGGCCGTCTTACCGGAGGTTTACCGTATTATACTTAAGCGAGTCGATGCCGGAGGAAGCTCGTGGCGTCTCACCCGCGGCACCGAGAGAGAGAGAGAGATCTCCTATCTCAATTTATTCAGGGCCGCGATCATCGCGGTGATACGATCTAGGGAGCGAGCGCAACGCGTCGTGGATTTGTTTCGCGCACGCTCGGAATCGTTTCGATGATCTTCGCGCGATCACTGGATCGCGAGCTATCTGGTAGCAGAGATGGGGAACCGAATCAGGGACAAATTGATCGATTGTATGGTAATTTTATCGCTGGCGGAATATGGAATTGCGAGTGAATGGTTTCGTCATGAATATTTCGTGAATGGTAAGGTTGTAATTGGTAATTGGACGGCGGGGATCGGGTCTGCTGGGACCCGGAATATTACGGAGAATGTATTATAATATGTCTAAGATTCGTATGTTGGAAAATATGTCGGAGGAATTGTTGAACAATATTGTAAATGATTTTAATTGTATTAAACTATATTATTGTGCAAATGGAGTGCTATAGTGGTTGTAGTTTGAAGATCGTCGCTCTTCGTCATTTACATAAAAATTCAAATCATTCAAATCAGCTTTCAAAAACTACCATATCAAAACTATTGTCTCAATTTTGCTCCACACTATAAAACACCAAAAAATACCAAAACCTTTATCTTCGCTAATTTCAAATTTCTATTATAAACGCAAATAAAAAAATAAAAAAGTCCACTTAAAAAATTGGAAGAATTCGTAAAAGTAAAAAAATCACTGAAATAAATAATTTTAACAAAAAACCATATCAAAAAATATATAAAACCTTCTCCCCCTTTAAACTCGCATCCTCCGAAACACTGAAATCATTCACACTAAATTTCCACAAGAAATGCCAAGAAAATGTCCCACCCCTTTCGTATCTCCCACCCCTTTTGTGTCTCCCACCCCTTTTGCATAAACTGGTCGATTCCCAAACCAGTCGCACATCTCTCGTAACGATCGCGTGCTTCGAAAAGAAAAGAACCTCCCGCGACCGGAAAATCGTAATCGCGATCGCGAGGGGGTGGCGATCATTACGATCGGCCGGCGTCGAGAGTGAAGGGTCGGCAAACCCGTTGGCCGGCATAATCCGCGCGAAGCGACTCGTTCACAGGTGTTCCCAGAATCTGCGTGCATTACCATTGCGGTGTACTTTCACCCGATCGCATGCCGATTCGCAGCCGATACTCGCCGTGCCGCGGCGGGGGCACACACGCGTCGACGTATAAACGCGGCGTGCTCGACCCGCGAGCGCCGATTCTTTCCGCGGCAGGTTTTTCCAGTCCCGCGGTGCAACGATCGCCGCTCGCGGCGTCGCACACAGCCGGGCTGTCGTCGTTTGTTTGACAGCAATGTTGTCTTTGAGCGCGCAATCCACTGACCGCAACGGGACACC